>NC_136592.1:13537382-14137382 GCF_910589615.1 Taurulus bubalis | reverse complement strand
GTTCATCTTTTGTCCTGTCCTGCATGGTAGCAAGGAAGTGCCTTTGGTATACAATTTCCAGCTTCAAAAAGATCAAACAGAAATTACAAATTCAATGTTACTAGACCAAAAATGAGACATAAGTGAAACCAATCACCACATTGCCTTTTTAAAGGATTATTATGACAGCAGGAGGAAAGTTGGTTACTGGTAAATACAAAAGATAAATGATATATTCATTTTCATTGATTTCATAAATTATGTATTTGAAGAAAAACTATTTCTTTGCTTGAGGTCAAAGCCTGAAAGACCTGCTGATAACGTACAGCCGCTGACTGCATGCAGGATGTCAACTCGTACGGACACCTCAGCTGTTTGCTCCGTGCACACTTGCAGGTTCAAGTGTGTTTTTAAAAAGGTTTTAGGAAACATGGTTTCCTCTCTCCTGGATCCATGCGCTCGCACGATGTGAAAATATCATAATGTTACCTTTGAGACACAGCTGTGATGTCCTCGAGGGACCGACACAAGCTTTTATAATTTATCTTTCACAACGAAAAAGGAAACTTTAATTTAACTTTTAATGTGGTAGAAATTGTTTCCAAAACCTGTTTGAGATGCAGAAACACATTTTTCACAGGTGCTAGTGTGGACGAGGCCATCAAGGTTAATGCTTTTCACCATAAGGACTATACTCATACAATTACAATGTATTTTAATGGAAGAAGCTCTAAATAATTGCAGACAATGTCTCTGGTGGATGCAGATAAAGTTCATTCAATCATTCAGTATTTTTGCCACAGTCCTGTGGACACTGTGGAGTTTTAATAGGCTTTCTTTTCTTTATGTTTACCCTGTGTATCTGTTCACATTTATTGATTACTTAGTGAGATGTTTTCTTATTGTACTTGTATCCAGTTGTACTTGGTTTTGTGATGACATTGTCTGTATATTGCAAGCCCAATAAGATGGTATAATGATGTTGCTGCTGCACTGCTGGTACATTTTGACATGTTGTTTCAATACTAAAACAGCAGGACTGATGCCTTCGATGGCACGAATGTCTGGTGGACCATTTAAGGAGAATATGGACACATTAAAAAAAATCAACCACGTCGAGGACTCATGATATAAACATATCAGCAGTTTAGCTCTTGTTGTTTGTAATTCTGTCGAAAGAGTAGGTACTGGTACCTTTTTGTCTTATGACCATTTCCAGATAGTGGCTTTAAAGTGATTTTTCACATAGCTCACATATAGTTGTCATACAAACATTTGGGTTTTGTGTGCAGACTTGTTTTTTTTTGTAAAAAGGTGCTTTGTATAAAATTATATATCTTAGCTTTTCTTGGTACAGATGTGTGATATCTTTTCGTATCCATGACAGTAAAGTGTTGGAGCAAAGGAGAGAAAAGAAGCTCTGCTATGTTTCTGTGTTATGCATTTGGTCTTGTCTTTGCTCCGTAACATTATGATGCCTTCTTGATAATGGTAGTTTTTTTTTAGCTTTCTAGATACTTTGTATGTATACAATATTGAAGTTAAATAAATCTGAAAATAGATTGCCTGCTTTTGTTGTCACTTCAGTTAAACATTCATGGTTCTGAAGTAATCAGCACGGTTTGAGTATTTACTGAGAAAGCAGTACATGATTACAGAATCATAACATGATTCTGTGTGGTCTGCAGCCTCATTTAACTCTTTAACTGCAGACACCTCAGCTCAACAGTAGATGGAGCCTGTCGCTTTATATTTAACCATCTCTGTGTCCCTGTTTCACATGTAAAACAACTATATGATATTTCGATGTATACAGCTGTAGTAACAGAAACCATCACCAGAGGGAGACATTGTTTAATTTAAAGAAAATGGCACTATTTATGTTTTAGTTTAACCCCTTAGTTGAGGAACCAGCAAATAATATCCATGTGTACTTAAAGTTCAGTCACATAGAACATTTGAAAGAAAACCTTAGTCGCTGTCATCTATACTGACAGCAGAAATAGAGACCAAATACTAAAATGCTCAACCAATAATTATTCAGATATCAGTTTGTCAACTAAAATGGAAAATATGTTCCTGTTTTCCTGCTATGTTCACAAATATTATTGATAAAAGCAAACTGTCAGATAATATTGACATTATAGCAATTTGTTCCTGTGGGTTTGAAGTAAACCTTAAAAGGCAATAATGGCTTTGCCCAAATGGGAGTTCACATTGGCGATTCAAAAGGCATGCAGAATATCTGATAAAATACTTTTGATAAAAAAGTGGTGCTAAAGGGCCATGAGAAAACTGAATAGTTTTGGGAGTATATAGCACCACTATGTTGTCATTTATACATCTCTTTATACTAATAACTCTTGAATTGTGGGTAGTACCGGCAAAATTATTTATTCTGGATGATGTAGTTCAAGGCCGTCTATGTGCACATATGTGTGCTCTGAGTGATCCTACGTATTTTTATGCCATTTTACTTTCACGTTGCACTGACTGCACCAATATCATGTCATTTCATTATGGTGTTGTTAATCTTCTTCAAAAACCATTTTGATATATTCGTTGAAATTCTATTTACATCCCGACAGAAACCAATTAATCAAATACTCTGACAAAAAAAAAAAAAAAAGAACAGAAATCGGTATCTGTGGCTGTGGCTGTGTCTTAGCCTGAACTGATTGACTAAAAACACGGCTATTCGCTCTAACAGGCAGGACGGGTACAAGCAGGTGTCTGTCCTGCCTGTTAGAATGAATAGCCGTGTTTTTAGTTTACATTCACTGTGATAATTCAGGTGAGTCTCTTTAAAGGGAGACCTGTCAGTTTGGCTATTTACCTTGCACAGCAGCTTTGTTCTCGCGATGTCATGAGATAACGCGTTAATCACTGTAGTAAACCATCTAGCGGGTGTGGAAAGCTAGTTTCATTGGAAAAGAGTTGACAACACTGGGATGGGTTTTTTGGTTGGACACATTTTCCAATCTACAGTACTGTTGTTAGTTGCTAAAGATTAACAACACTTTATTTTAATGAGATATGACACATTTAGAGGATTGAGTGCTTTCAGGTTTCAAACAGGTTGTTTTGGCTCTGGTCTGACAAGACTCTGCAGAGGATACCAACCACTAGTGTATCTCTCTCTCACACACACAAAGTAATCCTCTAAAGCCGTAAGAATAAAACCAATCATATATTCTAACACCACAAGATGGGCGAGCAAAAGCTGGCACACCTCTTACACAAGAAGATTATACAGTACATGGTCACTATGCCTCAAACAAGCAGCAGCCTTGACAACCCCAACAATCTCAGAATCTCGGGCCTTTCTTGAAGACAAAGGTGAGCAGCAGTGTGCTTTGAAATCCAAACTCATGCATTCAGGACCCACTAAGGCTGAAATCTAAAAGGGTCAATGAGACGGAAAAAGATGAACGAACGAAAGGCTAAAAAGCTCAAAATGATGAATTATAGGATATTAAAAAGACATCCATTTCCTTTTAAACACATTATCACAAAGTAACAAGGACAGACCAAGCAAAGCAGCACAGTCTTACCTGACACTAATCCAACATTCAGTTAATACTCTTTTTTTCTGTTTTTCTTTGGCGTTTTTAACCCTCAAGTATCCTCATCACAATCTGAAGGTGTCATTTACACAATCAAATATTCAATTCAATTCAGTTTATCTTGTATAGCCCAAAATCACAAATACAAGTTTGCCTGTACACATACGACAACCCTGTCCTGGGACCTCACATCGGATCAGGAAAAATCATGTCACGTGTACAGAATGAATAACGTAACGGAGTTACAGCACATTCAATGAATATGACAGAAATTATGAGTAGTAGGCATGGACCACGACCCAGATGACCACGATCCATGTCAGCAGAAGGAGGTCGAGAGGAGGGGCATCGGCAGGGCCGCGATGGCAGGAGGCAGGACCGGCAAGTATCTGTCCTCTAGCACTCAAATCAACAATAAAAACTGATCCTGAATATTCAGATCATCGAACACAAACGTGTAACCCAGCACGAGGTCACCTCTGCTCTGCTTAGATCTCTTAATGTGTTCGATTATATAGTATGTCTCTTGGTGCAGGCAGATGTTAAAAAACAAACCTAAAAACAGAAATAAGATTAAATATACAATGTTATAAACATTTTATGCTTTTACAGTGCCTGCACAACAGTCAGACACAGCTAAACAACAATAAAAGACATGCAGGTATAGATGGTTGACCGGCAAAGTCAAGACTGACAGACAGCTGTCAACAGACAAACAGAGGAAGTACAACACGAACACAATGAGGACAGCAAGGAGCAGTTATGTTCTAGTGCTGACAGAGCTGGGCACCAATCAATCATTTCTTTAGTTGAGCCTTAAAAGAACGGTGTGTCCGTAGATCTCAAATAGTCCCTGGAATGGAATCCAGTCTAGTGCAGCTTGTACAGAAAATGCAGACTGACGAAAAGCACTTTTCCTGAGTGGGATAATACAATCCCCTCTTGCTGCACCTCTTGTGAGCCGGTAGATATCCAGTAGATACTTTAAAATCATTATTTTAAAGTATGTCACCGTTGATAGTTTACAATGTACAGGCTGCATCATATGGTCCAACTTTAAGGGTAAAATACAATCCTTTTATTAGGTCTGCATCTTTTATTTTTCCGTTTCCACCAAGTGTTATGTGTTTTATTTTGTTAATTTGACTGTTTTTCTTTATTCATTCTCTTCCCTTCACTTATTAGCTGTCCTAATTGTGGTGCTGATTCATTTTTACTTTAGCGCTTTGCCTTTGTAAAGCAACATTACATTACAAAACAGTGCTATATAAAGTTTATTATTATTATTATTATTATTATTATTATGCTAAACAGCTGCGTACTGTCTGTACATTCTCTGTTTGTAAATGAACACAAGCAGTCGAAGAAATAAACCAGATGTTTCCCTCAGGAGTCCAGACCAAACCAAAGCATATATTTATTTTATAAAATCTCATTCAGTTTAAAAATATATGTATTTCTATATCTTAATATAAACGATTTCCCATTGGAACTTGAGGCAATACTACTCAGCTTTAGTAGAGGCTACTTTTTCTATCTTCTTAAATCATTATGTTGATTAATTTTTGAATGTATAATGATGTGTTGTGCTGACCACTCAGTTAAATTTTGAGTCCAAATTGAGCATTTTTTATGCTAACGATGTTCATTATAAACACTTGGGTGCGAGGATCCATTTAACATTTCATTTAAGAGCATTGGATACATAACCATCATAACCCTCCAACATGTCACAGAAAATAATAACTAGTTGCTGACGCTTGCTGGTGGCAGTCATGTGATCACAGCAGAGGCAGTCTCGTGAAGGCAGACCTTAATGTCGCCTCATGAAAGAGCACAGAAGGACACATGGGACCTCAAACCTTCAGCTCCATCAGCAACATCTCGCGTCCGGGACGCAGCGCGCATGCACACACAGGAGATGCCACGGCTGCGCTTTTCTCCTGACATGCGGATTTAAGTTTAAAAAAACTTTTTTCTTATTTCTATTAAGAAAAACGCAGGTTAGCAGACATTCGTGATGGAGGCGGAGGAGAGTAAGATATCGTTGTGGGTCTGCCGAGAGGAGAAACTCGTCTTCGGCTTGTCAAAGCGCACAACCTGCGCTGAAGTTGTCAAAGTGCTTCTGGAAAACCAGCATTCACAGCCCGGCCTCTCCACAGCTGCATGCCCACAGTCTTACTGTATCGTGGAGAAATGGAGAGGTTTCGAGAGGATTTTACCGAACAGAACAAAGATTTTGCGGCTTTGGGTGGCATGGGGAGAGGAGCAGAGGAATGTGAAGTTTGTGTTGGTGAAAAGCGAGGCGTCTTTGGCGAGCCACGGAGCCCGGAGCGCAGAGGCGCGCGTGGTGCTCAGCAAACACAGCCCCTGTGTCACCAATGATGCAAGGTCTCCCACGGGTGGCATCCCGCCAGAGAAACAGCGTCGGGTCGTCAGGAAAGCTTTCAGAAAGTTGGAGAAGATCAATAAAAAGAGGGCGAAGAGAGACGCGTCGTCTGCGGAAAAGATGGAAACTTTGGTCCATCTTGTGATTTCTCAGGATCATACAATCCGTCAGCAAATCCAGAGGATTACAGAGCTGGACGCAGACATCGAAATGTGCGAGGCAAAGGTGCATGTTGACAGAATTGAAAGACACGGGGTTAATTATGTACAAGACACGTATTTACTGGATGCTGCTGCGGCTTCCAGTCGCGATGGAGACAAAGTGTGTTCGGCTGAAGCTCTTGCCAACTTTGAAGAGTATGTCCGGCAGTGTGATGAGGTGGTTCGACTACAGGAGGAGCTGTGGGAGCAGGAAGCCCTCGTAGAGGTGTTCACGGTGCAGGTGCAGGAGGAGCTGAACCACCGCTGGATGCAGCGGAGGAAAGAGCAGCTGCAGAGCGAGGGCACCGAGGCAGACACAGCGTCAGAAAACGAGCTGTTTTTGGAAGAAGAGAGGATCAGAACACAACTAGAGGCGAGTTTATACGTCGGTCTGCGCCTCAACACGGATTTAGAAGCTATTAGGAGCGATTTAGAGCTGACCCAAGAGATTTGCGGAGCGAGGGAGAAGGAGATGAGGGATTTGCTGGAGAAAGTAAACACTTTGGATATAGAGGAAGGGACAGTCAGTGAAAAGAGATGCAGCCACGGGACAGATGATAAGATGGGGATGACGAGCACTTTGGAGAGGAAAAGCGAGTGGGTGGAGCAGGCCAGGGGTCTGTCCAAAGCTCACAGTGTGAACGACGACGACTCAGACACTGGCTTAAGTTCTCTGCACAGTCAGGACTCAGACAGCCAGCCTGTGTGGGAGTCACTGGTTTAGGATGTATCTGACTGTTCATCATTTTTTTAACCTCAGGGATCATTTTTACTCTGAAGTAAACATGGATGACAAACTGAATGTATCTTATATTATTGTGTGTTTTATTTTGTATCTTTATATGGCATCATAACAATCCTCACATTATCATATATGTTTATAACATCCATTAAAGAACTATATGTTTTTATTTGTTGGGGTAGTACATGTTAATCTCACCAAGAAAGTTGTTTTTGACATAAAAATAAAAGCTGTTTTTGAAACTTTATCTGATTTTCTTTCTTTTTGGATGTTCGAGTCAGGAAAGCACCAAACCAATGAATTGATGATGCCGAAATCATTCTCAGATCATTTCTACAACATCTGAATAAATACCTCAGAGACAGCAGGGCGCCACAGCCAAAACACAAAGTCAAGGGTCTTTGGGATCTTTCTGCAGATTGTGAACAACATCTCAGCGATCACTGTGACCCAGATACTGAGTGATAAGGAAAACCATAATAATATCCAAACATCTAAAGCAGAAATGACCTCCAACAGAGGAGAATACATTGTACTGCCTGATAGAGACACAGCATGATTGTGTGCCTAATTTTAATGCAGAATGACTGCTGTTGAACGATATCAAGAGAAAATCATCTCACAGCTGAACAGTGAATAGGTCTTTCAGAGTTAAGACATCAGCACACAGCCTCCACATTTTATCTGTCAGCTGCTTAAAAAAAAAAAAATTGCACTGTCCGCCTGCCTGTTCTTGAGTAACTGTTTTTCCAAACATTTCTAAGATCAATGATTCTATTTACCAAGAAAGAATACACAGCTGTCCTCATCAATAAACCAGACAACTATCTGAATGCCCATTCAAGGCTTCTTCTGTGGTCATTATGGAAACTATAATGCAGCCTGCAGAGAATATTATATTATCCCCATTTGTAAATGAAGTATTTAAGACTTATAGATGATTAACAAGATAATTTGTAAAGTGTTAGTAAATGATAAAACAAGTTGCAATTCATGATGAATTCAAGTAGTTACTACTCGTTAATTCAGTAGTTACTAGCGGTGATCCAATAGCACCACTATTGGATCACTTGGCAGAAATAGTTAATTAGCGTATTGTATCAGGAGAGAAAAGTTGTACCAGTGCTTTTCCTATTAATAACTTAATATCCTGGCCATAAGTTGTTTATTATTGCTGCATATATAGTTTACAGTGCTAATGTCAACAGTATTGTTTTCAGCAGCACCAAGTTCCTGGGGGTGGACATCAGTGAGGACCTCTCGTGTACAGCCAGCACTAAATCCCTGGCAAAGAAAGCACAGAGGCGCCTCTACTGCTTCCGCAAACTGAGGAAAGCAGGAAGCCCCCCACCCATCATGTGCACCTTCGACCGTGGCACCATCAAGAGCATCCTGACCAACTGCATCACTGTGTGGGGCGGAAGCTGCACAGACTACAGCAGGAAAGCCCTACAGCGCATAGTGAATGCAGCTGGAAGAATCCAGCTGCATTCATTCAGAATCCCCCCAGAATTTCAGAATTTTTTTTTTACTGTTTTGCACTATTCACTTTATGTCAGACAGTAGAGAAACATAATTTCAGGTCTTCTGTATGTTTGCACAAATGGAGGAAGTGACAATAAAACTGACTTTGACTTTGACTTTGATGTGCTAGCAGCAGGTTTAAATCAAAGGAAGCATTGTCAGAGACCTGGGTGACTGTTTGGCATAGATTAATCTGAATCTAAAGAAATCAGAGTTTCTTAATGCAAAACAGAAGCAAGGCTCGCAATGGCAGAAGAACAGCGGCGGTGAATCAGCAATCAGGTTACAGTCTATGGTGGCAGTATTTCTGTGACTGTAAAATATAGGGCAACCTGGTGGCTTCGCAATTAAAACACATATTATACATGGTCAACAATTAGGTTCAATAGTGGGCCAGTTTTTTTCAGTATTTTTCAATGTGGGACCAGCATGGTTTTGCAGATTCAGTGGACATGCTATATATATATATATATATATATATATATATATATATATATATATATATATATATATATATATATATATATATATATATATATATATATATATATATATACATATATACATATATATATACATAATGTACATTTCTCAAAAACATTTTTGTTGGAATATTTTACCACGGTTTATGAATGATATATATATTATATATATTATATATATATTATATATATATATATTATATATATATATATATATATATATATATATATATACATTCAAATATCAATTATATTAAATATATAATGTTTTGCAGGTTTTATGTGATCATTTCACTTTTTAGGTGTTAGGCACCCAATAATGTTAAAACATGTCAGCATTACTTCAAACTCGTCAGATTAATTACACTGACATTTATTAGTTTTCCTGCAGTCAAAGCAAATTCCTTGCACGTCAAGAAGAAAAAAAAACTTCTTTTAATGGCTCAACTGGCCAGAGTTTTCTAATCCCAGGAATGTGTCACTTTGTGTTCCTGTTGTTCCTTTGTTCGGCCTCAGAGAGTGATCTGCCATGAAGTCACTAATGAAGGTATTGCCTCAGGAGTCAGGACTTCAAGAACCAGCGCTGAGGTGTGAGCCACTCAGAGAGCACTTGGCCTGCTGCTAACAGACTGGGGCCGCCAGTGTGCGCTCATTAGCCCTCATTGTGCTGGTGGCAGGTGTGTTAATCCTGTAAGGTCGGGTGCTGACCCCAGGACCTCGCCTGTGGGATACTGTACAACCTCTTTCCGAGCATCTCAAGGCCTGTCACCTCTTGTAGGATCTGACGCAGCTCAGATCTGTCACCAACAGGCTCATTACCCTCCAATAACCTTACTGCAGAGGACCAAAATTACAACTAGTGGAGCGACAGAGAGTTTTATGAGAGTCTTTGTGAACCAAACCTCCTAAAACCACAGTATAACTGGTGTCATGGATATCTAGCTGCAAGCTAAAAAATACATTCAAAGTATTTCGTAAAGAATCAGCTGCTTTCAGTGTAATTCAACTTTGTGAAAATCATTTGAGGCAGGTAAATCAGGAAGTGTTCAAGATTCATCCCACATTTCCTCATATCTCCACAGCAGACAGATGCACTTTTAAAGCTCTTCAAACTAAGTTTGATTTTCCTTGTCACAGTACTAGTTTTTACAAAATCTTTGGTATAACTCTTGTTTATGGAATTTTCTGACTTACAATCACTATCAGTGATATTTAGCAAAAAAGCTAAATCTATTGGAATTGTGTTTAACTCGCTACATAATAGTGCACCTATACACATAGTATAGTCAGAGGAGTAATGGTTCTTACACTTTGTTTCCTGATCAACTCAAACCTCTGACCTCTATTTTTTCATGCAATGGAAACATGTAAAGCCGTTGCAGTCTGCCAACAATGCAGTGTGTAAAAAAAACAAAAAAACAGTTTCATATGTATAATGTCAGAGATAATGTGTTGTGTGATGTGTTAAAATTATGCTTTACCCCCAAATCTATACTTTTAGAATCAAATACATAGAGGTAACTGTAAAAAGGTAGTTCTACCGCAAGAACAAAGGTTGTAGCTAACCTGTTAGTTACTGTGGATGCAAATGGATATCAATAAGGTTTATGTCATTTATCAGCGATGAAGTACATTGTCGATGGATCGACATAATCCAACCTGTCCAGTGGGACATTAGGTTTTCAAAAGACGTCTAGACGTCTAGGTTACAGTTTTCTCCATTGTTCGGATGCAAGGGTTGTAAACAAGAGATCCGGTTTTGAGAATAGGTGATACAACCAAACTGTGTTCCTGTTGGCAAAACAGCAAGTCATGCTCACAACTGGAACTATATAATTGCATATAACACACAGATCAATGAGTAATATGAATTTATGTTCATCTCTTTATGTCTTTCTTGTCATTCCTATATATTTTCATCCACATCACACCCAACACACGACCCATCAAAATCAACCTTGACATGGCTCTGCCTTTGACATTTTTGGATAGGATAAGGGCAATGCTGAACTCGTAATGTGTGTGTCATAGTTAAAAAAAAATTAAAAAGTAAAGAGAATTGTGTGATGAAAACAGAAATCAATAAAAGTTAAGTTTAAAGTTTTGATAACTGCATCACTAGATTTTGAGTTTTAGACCACAGTTGCCAGCAAGTGTGAACAAGACACATGAAGAAAAGCTAAAATAGCCAATGCTATTATGCTGATCATGCTCATGATCAATATCTCCACCCATGGCCTGAGAACCACCTTTGCAAAGGTGCACCATTTAATCCTCGCATGCCCATCAGAGCAGTCTGGGATTTTTTTCGGGACAGGGGCTTAAAGAGACAGGTGCTAAAACAAACTGGGTGAATACAGGTATATTCAGACAGTATGAGAAAATGTATGAATACATGTTTTTTTTTAACATTAAGGCATGCAAACATGCTATAGCATAAACCCCAAATTCAAGTATGAACCTGAAAATGCGCATTGAATGTCCCCTTTTATTAAAGTGCATCAAGGTTTTTTTGGAATGATACACCACATTATATCTTACAAGTGTCAAACAGCTTTAGGTCTTCTGTGGCAAAAGGTGCCACACCCATAAGTGATGAAAAGCGAGCTCTAAGCATATCACAGTTATCTCCTTCAACAACACATAAATATTCTCCTCTCGTGCAAAATAAAGGATTTCATGGGTGTGCTTGGTGTATCAGTTACAGAAAAACTCATGAAGATGTCTGAGTGTTTCTTAAATTCACTGAATTATCTTCCTCGCCATAAAAGTGAATAGAGTCTGCTCTAGGCTAAAATCTTTTCTTTAGAACAATTGCTGTAATGCTGCCTCTTTATCACTTAATGGGAAAGTTTGGTTTCACATACAATGGGAATGGATTGTGTTGCATTACTTGTGGGTCACACCAATTCTCCTTTTGAAACATACACATTGTGTACGGTGGAGACTGAAATAGGATCAACAACAGCGAGAATGTGAAGTGTCAGATTTTCTTGCACTTCCTCAATGCGAAGGGATATTTAAACATTTTGACAGAGCAGTCGTAAAGTGTACATTTCATCAGAATCAGAATCAGAATCAGCTTTATTGGCCCTGTGTGTACACATACATGGAATTTGACTCCGGTTACACATTGCTCCCTTTGTACCTACATATATATACAAATAAACAAGAGCAATATATATATATATATATATATATATATATATATATATAACATTAAAGACAACAGAGTAGAACACAGAAACTAAACATCAACATTAACATTTAACTAATATGTACAATATAAATATACATTGAATAATACATATAAACAATTCATTTTGGATATTAGTGTGGTGGTAATAGTGTAAGTAGTGCAGATGGAGGTAACTGACTAATTGTTCATCAGTTACGGCCAGTGGAAAGAAGCGGTATGTTTAGTCTTTTAACTTATAATGTATGCACATTGAGCTCACTATTACTTATTCAGATTGTTTTAAATCTCAGAAAGAGCATAAAATATATTGGGACAAGATTTGAAAAATGGGGCAAATCAGTCTATGTAACAGAAAAATAGCATACATTCTTAAATCTGCAAATGTTAATCACTGGTAATAGACATTTTTCACGGCAGGTAATAGTAGGTAAAACACAACTTTTACTAATGCCATCATCAGTTATTATTTAGGCTTTCTGTCATTACAATGCAGCAGACTATTGAAAATACACTGATGTTTTGGTCAATGTGCCGCTAACTGATCTGACTTTGACAATCCAACCCCAAAACTGTGGGTAGACCAGGGCTGTGTTGGAAATCACTACCTAATCACTATATTGACTTATTTATTTGTATTTATTCTAGCTTGACATTTTGTGTGACATTTATCTATTATATTGTGTTCTCAACAAAAATCTAACAATACAGCAAAAACATGCAAAAATGCCAGTTGTGCAACTCCCCGACAGTAGCAACGCACAGTGAATGAGTGAAAAAGGGACGGACACGAAGCCCTGTCCTCATTTTACAATAATAGATTTGTCTGAACCGTCTCAATTTCACAAAGCATATTATTAAAAAAGTAAAAAATATTGACAACAAAGTTAGTTAGATAGATAGATAGAAAGATAGCAGGAGTGACTCATGTCTGAGAATTACAGATGGTTCAGACACATGGAAGGCTGTAATTGAAGTCCAAACTATTGATATCTTAGATGCTCAAAAATAGACCCAAAAGCCAATTACACTATGATTTTGTTTGTGGTTGTTAATATACAGTACTGAAGACACAACACACCCACTGCAAGATGCTGCTTTTTCATTGGCTGAATGGTGTAGGGACTTACTTTCTGTGAGACATCTCTCACACAAATATATTTTAAACACTTGGCATCGTAAATAATATCACTGCTGGGCTCAATGAAAAGTATTTTCACATGTTTGAAGTCTATTTTGTTCACTCAGGTGTCACTAACATAAACTCTTCATCCTCACAACTTACTGATCTGACAACAGATACACAGAGTCTTGATACTTTAGTAAAAACAAAAATCATCATGGAGCAACATCCTCAGACAATCAGAGCCCTCCTTCAGTTTAAATTACTGGGAGAGAAACAGCTGATTATCATCAGGAACAGGAAGTTTAAAGGTTGTCAGTGAGTTTGGTCATCATTGCTCGTCTTATCTGCTCATCCTCATCGTCGGCGTCACTTAGGAAAGAGCACAGAGTTCATTCTGTCGCAAAAGATAATCAATGAAATTACAATTCTCAGTGAGGATAGTGACCATTAACTTTGTGGAGACCCTGTGTAACTGTATATCTGGTCCAACTGCTCTATTTGAAATTAAGTAAAAATGTAATTTGAGATAATTGTCTAAACGTGACTATACAGAATTTAAGCTCTGCTGAGAGCGTGAAAGCTCTCACACAGAAGTAATTATTCCAGGAATGAAGCTTTTTTCTTTCAGTGTTTTGAATGTCTTTTGTGCTCACAGCCTCAGCAAAGTAGTAGAAGAGGCAACAGATCTTGTACTGTGATTGGTTGAGCTCTACATAGTCTGGCCTGAATAACAGGCATGCTGATTAGCATTTCAAAACAGCTGACAGGAGCCCACAACAGAGTTCACTCAGAAACACTCTACGTCTTTTGAGAGGAGGGCTGAAAGCTCTTTAGCGGCAGTGAGGTCACATCTCAAACGTAAATTGCATGTCTGGTAAGCTGGAGTAGCAGGCTCTCCCTTATTATTAAGTATAATGAACATATGTGCACGTTCTTAGCTTCTGCTCATATTCATGGAGATCCTCTGAATTGGCTGAAAGGATGGAGCTGCTGGTTGCTCATGAAGAGCACACATATGACTTGTTGAACATAAATAATTTATAATTTAACATCAAGGGTAACATGACAAATTTGGTTTGTGCTGTCACTTAATTTGTCCCAGCCTCATATTTTAAATGGTATGGATGTTGATTGGAATTATTCTAATTGCAGTTTTAAAATCCAAATTAACAAGATTCATGTGGCTCAACTATATTTCACTGCTCATTATAATGTCTCATGAATCATTCAGTGCAACCAGACCAGTTTGATCAAGATCAATTAGAGATAATTAAGATCCCCCGACAGAATATTCCAGAAGCCCCTGAAATGTGCCAAGAGAGACAGGTAAATTAACAACGGGAATGTGTGTTTTTTTTTTTTTTTTGCACGCTTTAAATTGCACAAACGTACTGTTGAGAGGCAAGACTGCTTATGTGTATTTAACAATTTTGTAAAAATGTAGTTAAAATAGACCAGACACCGCTTGAAGCTGACTGGTGCTATTTACACCAAAACATTGATTACACAGCTCATCAGAATTGTGAAGTTCTGAGTTTACCACATTCTTCATTTCTGATTGTTACTGACGTCCTTATACCTAAAGATTGAATAAATAGTTTGTCATTGACTTGAAAAAAAAACAACACATTTGGCCAAAACAACTCAAGTTTGGATTAAAAGAAAAATGCATAGTTATAATAAACCAATGAGTAGATGAGATACAAACCATATGTTGCATTTGAATCAACGACCAACGGTGGTGTTTATTTGGAGTGGTGTTGATTATTGTAACTGATTTTGACACCATGTTAAACCCACTGACTGAATGGATATATATATATATATATATATATATATATATATATATATATATATATATATATATCATATATATTTTGAGTATAGTCTTAGAAATTAGTATAGTCTTAGTAATTAGTCTCTCTATATATATATACACCAACAGCAGCAATGAGCAACAACGCACATGCATAAATAACCAGCCAAAGCACCGTAAGATATATCCAGACTGAAGTGAGGTACTTGCTCTCTTGTGAAATCTTGCTCTACCGTCTGGATTAAAAAAAAACACAATACAACTCTACAATTTAAAATGAAAGCTTCATCCATGATTGTATCTTCAAAGACAAAATCTAAAGAAATACCAGAAGAATACTTCTCATTCAGAAAAAAAGTCTATTCAACAAGCTAATAAAGAATAGGGAATTTATGCTTGATCAATATGTATAGCAGGAGAGCACTCTTGCACTCAAGTGCAAACCTTCCTGGTACAATACAAGGTGGAGCCTATTTTAGTGAAAGGAGTGTTGTCATGGAAACCAGTTATCTGGGCATCTGGGAACCCAAACATAAAATGAACTACGGTGCGAAAGGGAGACACTTAATAAGGGGGAATATTAGATGATTTTTTCCCCCTCTGTGTTATATTTAAAAATGTTGTCCTGGGGGTTTTTCATTTTTTTAGACTGGTATTCAGAATATATATTATAAGTGTACTGTACTGTTGATTACCAAAGGATAAACTGGAGGAGGACATATTTGGACAGGAAGCAGTGTGGCAATTGCATCACATTCAAACTCCAGAATACGTTAACTAAGCATGCATTTAGCAAGTTCAGAAGCCAAGTCAGATTGTTATATATTTATATAAAAAAAGAACCTAGCGAGCATGTTAGGATCACAGAGTCAGTTACTATGTTAACACACAGAGTTTAAGTAATCTGCTTTCTGAAACAGTGCCCAGCAGAGTGGCATATTTTATAAACAAAGATAAAACTATAATGAAAGGCAAATACAAAGAAGTAAAACACATAATTTAGGCTGAAAGGAACAGTTTAAAGAATCCCATTTATTTTTAAACTGTCTGTTCTCACAGGGGGTTCTCAAAGGAAGTCACACAGCACTTTAAGGGGGCAAATGTTGGGCCTCTCCAGATGCAACTGATCGATCTTCAAGCAGATGTAGCCCTGGAAGAGCATTTCGGCGAAACTGACCCGGCCACTTTCTGGCTCCAAATGGTCTCGGAGACAGCTTGCCCAGGTCTGAGGAATGTAGCTCCGTACATCTAAACTATGTTCGGCTCCACATACAGCTGAGGCAGCTTTCTCCACTATGAACATGATTATATATTATATTATTATATATATATATATATATATATATATATATATATATATATATATATAATAATATAATAATAATATGTGTGTGTGTGTGTGTGTGTGCGTGTCTGTGTGTGCGAAGGTGCTCATTGGATATCCTGGAGCGATATTTGTTTATATATATATATATATATATATATATATATATATATATATATATATATACATATATATAGAGAGAGAGAGAGAGAGAGAGAGAGAGAGAGAGATACAGAGCGAGAGAGAGAGAGAGAGAGAGAGAGAGAGAGAGAGAGAGATTGGAAGTTTAAAAGTGATCAATGCATGTATCAAATACATGATCCCATACATATAAAAAAAATACATTATATACATCGATGCAAAAAAGCAAGGTCTACAGTATTAAAGCTCATTCTAGGCCCTTTACCTACAGCACAGCTGGAACAATACATATTTACAAGTAACTAGAACACCTTTCTGCACAGGTTCATTCACAAATTATTGAACATTATCGCTATTTTGTTGCTTTTCCCCCTTTTACTGGAAAGAATAAAGACAGCAGCAATAACACTCTGTATTCAGGGTCCAGATAGATACATATAATCCACAGCAGCAGAGTATCAAGCCTTTTATTTGAAGGGTGTTCTGTGACACTCATTGTACACGTTAACACATTTAGTCTCAGATTACTTTAGTCTGACTGACACATGACCTTTTGTGCTGTGGCCTCGTCTCTGGTTTCACATGTTGTTGCTATGTTGTTTTGTTGTTGTAAACAGGTTATCAAGCATACAGCTGCTTGGCTATACTCTTTTAACCAAGACCCAAGTCTACATTTAACTTTAACTCATCCTTTATTACTCATATTGACCAATAGCATTTTGCATTTTGTGCTTATATCTGCGAAAGTATTAATTATTATTTTGTCTCTTGTATGGCTTTAAAGATGATGAAGAGCTGAGTGGACTTTCAAGGCTACTATGTTGTTGTTGTTGTTGTTCTTAAATCTAAATGAACTCTGCTCTCATATTATTTCCACTTACTTGATCTGCTGAACAAATCTAAACTGATTTATTGGGAGCATATTTTTCTTAATCCTGAAATATAAACTGTGAAATGAAAGAAAACTAAATGCAATGTATTGTGGGAAACACTATAAATAACAGCATGTGAGTGTTGAGTGTAATTCAATTACAGAAGAGCCTTTTATTTTAGGATTCAAAAAATGCTACATTAAAATAGGCCACACATTTTTCGTTCGCTTGTACACATTGTTCACTGACACTTTATCCCGTAGGAAGAGCAGATGGTTAGATTGGGTTGGAGTTAAATAAGGTATAATGTTGCATGTTCACATATCTCTGCCTGGATTATATTGAATTAGAAGACAGCACAGCCTGTCCTCGCCCATCTGTTAAAAAAGGGCGAACACAGCCCAAAAGCCAAACAATCAGTTTTACATGTCACTTCTGAATCTTTTGCTTGTTTTCAAAACAACATGTTTATGTTTTTGTCTTGCAGCTAAAAGACTGGCCACTGCCCAATGTATACCACTGTTAGATTATTATGCGATGAATATTCACGTGATTCCTCACAAGATTTTAGTGCCTTTCATGAAGCCCTGTCTAACTGCCATTTACAGTGATACAGGACATCAACATCTGCTGATGCACAGCGGCTCCAAGTGGACCAACCGCAAAATTGACTATGACACAGATCTATATTTCAGATTAAACATTTCACTTTTGATCTCCAAATAATTTTCATTTCATCTTTGAAAATGTAACTAATCCTTGTTTTATAGATGTAATTGTTGTTATAAATTGACATGTTGGCAATATGTGTGTGTTTGAGACTCAATTTGAAGATGAACGTCTTATCAACAATGTTTCCAGCATCCTCTTTTACAATTGGTGTTATAGGCTGAAGTTTGCACCTCAAATATATCGTTACTGTAGGTCATAATAGATACCATAACAGGCATAGTACCCTTCGGTCACCATTAATCAATAAAACTGCAAAAAAAAATGAGAATAAATAATTCTTCTAATACCTTACCTATCGATTCAAATACTAATTGTTAAGTATTGTTTCTGTTGATTTGCAGTATTATCAAAAATAGTTATATTGTAAATGAACAGTATGTTGACTGAGGAGCTTTTTCATCTGTTTGTTGGCACTCTACTGCCAGCATGTGGCGAGAAGAGATGATGGCCTAAAAGTCTCAGCTGAAAGAGATCATCTCTTTTCATGAGGTCCCACGACATCTATACATGTCTTGCATTTCTTACTTTGATTATTAGGGTGTTGAACATTTGTTTGACCTTTTCTCTCTTCTTGTTCCCACAGCAACATAACTACAACAACAAAGGATATCAGCTATACCACTATCAGACCTATACTTCTACGACTGCTGCTGCTGCTACAAACAATAATAATAATTACACAGGCAGTCGGAAAGATAGATTTGTTTTTTAATGCCATTTAAGAATACATTTCCTTGAGTTAAATTAAAGTAGAGGCAGGTTCTTCTGGGACATTTGTTTTCATCATTCAATCCAATTTTAATAAACCCTGCCTTGTGTCTCTTATCAAAAGGCAGATATGAATTCCCTACAAGATATACAATACATATCAACCTTTAATGACCTCTTCAGTTATATACATCCGCGTCTATTCTGGGGTGAGATGCTTATTTTTCTGAAGGATGAAGTGCAACGGAAACTTGGAAGATGAAGATGTTTCCTCCAGTGGCATCTCTTACTTAGTGCTCAATGTACATGTTGAACCAATATATTGTGTTGTGCTTAATCAGAGCCTGATGCTTACACATTAGTGCTACTTATCATTTTAGAATACACATGAATATTCTTCCTTTCACAGCACTGGTTACTTGAAAAGGTTGCTGGATGAAAATGATGAATGTAAAGTGATGGGTGGTTGTTGGTTGGTCGCATCTTCACACTGTTTCTCAGACAATGCAGAATCATGTCAAGGTCAAACCTGTGGAGTTTGTTTCACATCATGCTATTGACGGGAAGATTATCCTCGTAGATCAAAGGTGAGCACCTTTTACCACAAAGTATCAATACAGTGTAATACATTTGGCTTTAATGTGTAGGTGTATACACTCCTTATCATTCATGTTAAGGTTAGTTAAGCCTTGATTTCATTTTGTGATTGAGAAATTATTCAACTTCACAATAAAGAAAATAAAGTGAAAAATATTATTTTTTAAGATTATATTTAATGAATACTTTCATGAAGATGATATTGTACATTCAGCAAAAAGTCACAGACAAGGTATGCATCTTACAGAAGGGACAACCCTTGATTAACTGCTATTGCGCTTTTGTGCAGTACACAAAGCTCTGCCAAAGACCCGGACCGCCCTCCATGTTTAGTGATTACACTGATGAATGTATCAGTCTGATCTGCTCTGGTGGAATTGTAGTGCTTTGCTGCAATGGGTGAAAATAGTATTGTAGTTCATCTTACCCATTGACAGCTCATCCATTACTTGTCCTTTTCCCCCTTTGTTGCTGTCTGCTGTAAGTGGTGCAGATGAGAGAAAAGATCAATACAAGCTGCAATAAGTTCAAAATAAAAGACGGTTCATTCATCACACTAAGACGCCTCTGGTTCAGTTTTAAGATCCTTTGAACTAAAGAAGTGGAGTTCATTGTCTCTATCAATACTCTAGTCATTCAAGTAAAACTGTCTTTTTCTAGCTTATTATATAATATAGCACAAGCCTGCTGGCCAGGCTTGTGCTATATTATACTATTATACTATATTGCTCATTTTGTGCCAGATGTTGATACAAGTGCGTGTCAGGGGGCTCAACAATGTCTCTAAGATTCATCCTTTGGGGATCATGAATGTCTGTACAAATATTCTTGCAGTCCATCCAATAGTTGTGGAGATCTTTCAGCATGGACCAAAATGGTGGGCCAACTGGCTAACTGCTAGCACGCCAACACATATAAAAATAAAGTGTAGAATACATTAAGGATATCTGTAGATACTGTGTGACTACTGTAGGTTACATAGCTATGCCATAATACACAGACATGCCTCTTTCTACACTCTTTTACTCTTTCATTGACAAAGCAGTCCTTCAGTCCTATCAGCCTGCTGCCTTCTCACACACAATGGCCACCGTACTGATGCCAGCTCAGAAAGCCCTTTCTTATGTGTTATTTGTTTTTAATCTCAACCATCAAAGCAAAGCAGCACATCATTGACCCTACATCTTTGTCCTATGGCAGGTAAAGGGAAGCTGGATTTCCAAATGGTGCTTGGAATTCCTAATGGTACGAGGGCAGGCGGAGAGGATTGCAGAAGAGCTGTCAGAAATCCAGAGGTATAACCATCTCCTGAATAATATTGACAAACCTCTTCAAATATTTGACATCAGGCAATATTGTGGAAGATTTTGTCTCCTGTCAATGTGAAATCTCAATTCACAACTTGACAGTTGTCAAACAGCTGTCTTGCTCTGAGCGGTTTTGATCTCAGAGGATCAGACAGTGTTTGAGGAGGCAGTTCCATAAGTGGTGTCTGCAGCTCTGGAGAACCTGGTGGGGAAAAGGGCGGAAAATGTCCGTGGGAAGGAAACAAAGTACAAAACTACTCAACAGCGCGAGGGGTCGCAACATCAGGTCAGGACAAGGAGGATGTTTTAGAGCCTTCAGGACAAGCTGAAGGAGGTCAAGACTTGAAACGGGTGTGCTTATATCATGTGACCTGCATGTTTTCCATCATTATGGGAAACCTGCATACACACCTGCAGCAGAGGATGAAGAAGCCAAAGAGTAAAGGACATCAAAAGGATAGGGAGGTGTTTTTATTGGAACAGCATGTTTGACAACTGACCACCGTACCAGCACCATGTGGGATCAGCTGACAGCTCTGATCCTCATAGGGCTATATATCTGACAATATGACTACAAAGTGATCAATCTTCAAAAGGTGTTCTGGTACCATAAACGCTATAGTTATCACAAACACTTCTCTGCTGTCAACTTACTTCCTCTCTTATTCATCACATTAATGTGATCAGTCTTGGGATGGGCATTACTGAAACTACTGGAAGGTTTTAGAATAAGGATTGAATAGACACAAACTTTATTTTGATGTCTTTATTTGATGATTTTACGTTTTATTTTTTAACAACAATTTCAAGCTTTGCACAAAAAGAGTTTGACCACAACAGCCTGTGCTCTGCTTAATATCTTGGCTGTGGGGGAAGAGCATTACATCACATATCAGATCCAGCCAATAACTACATACCCAATTACAAGATTCAAAGACATCTGAGAGGAGTTGAATCAGAGATCATGACACTATGCGGTGATAACTGTTTTTTTTATCCATGACCAGAAAGTCATATTTTCCTCAAAGCACATTTAGTAGTTAGGCCACCCAAGATAATCAAAATCAATATCATCAGTAAACTAAAACCCTGTGAAAAAAACAGTGATACCACATGAGTGCTCCGCCAAAACCATCAAATTAAGGTACAATAATATTGTAAATAATAATGTTAATAATAAGTGTTTTAAAGATCTTTTTTTCCCCAAACAGGAAAAAAAAATTCTTTGGTCAAGTAAAAAACAAAAACGAAAATAATATTGAACTTCCACCAGTCTTAAGTCCCTCATGCTTCTTTTTCTACAGTCAACCAGGTTCTTGAGGCTCTAAGGCTGCAAAGGAGGTGTCAAGGCAATATGGTTATGGTGCCCCTGGCGCTCCATGCTGCAGCATGCTGGGAGAAGGACTAGAGGAATAGGAGAGGGGCAGAGGCATTGAAAGAGGACCAGTGTGTCCTCAGACAGCAGGTGAAGGTGCATCAGGGTCAGGTTCGTTGTTGTAGTTGTTGCTGTAGTGATTCCCACTGGGTGGCTGATTAGGTAGGTTGTCCAGTTCATCCACTTGGGGGCCAGGGTGCATCACCACCAGCTGGTCCTGGGGGATGTCTGCTGCTGCTGCCGCCAGGTTAGTGATGGACTTGGACTTGACACACTGGAAGTCCACGTGACGGCTTTTACCCTCTTCCTTTTCCCAGGACATGCGGATGAAGGGCCTCTGGACGTAGTTGTAAATTACCTCTGGACGCCCTCCTGGTCGTTTTTTCACTTTCTCTTTATATGTCGGGTAACCTGCCAAAGGAACAGTGTGGACAAATCATTAGCTCAGTTTTTGTAATCCAGTCCTGGTCACCTAGAAGACAAAAACACCAGAATGATGGGGCAAGATCTACTTGACCAGTAAGCGAAGTGGTCAACACAACAGTGATGTTTCAGGGCTTTGATTGGATTTTAAAGGTTACTGTAATAAAGCTGAGTGGATTAATAGCATAGAATATGATATATAATAGTATAGAGTATCCGGAAGTGTGATTTGATGGATTACATTTTATGAATATTATCTATGTATTTACAATGGGCGATATGCTGTTCTGTGGTTTATTAGTAGCCAGGATTACTTCTGTTGAGCCAGTTACATTGTTATTTTTATTTTTGTAACTATCACCAGAATCAGTAATGCCTCAAAGGTTTTGGGAGTTTTAATTGAGAGGAGAATTGTTTTTTGAAAAAAAAAGAAGATCTCCAACAAACAGTAGTCTTCATTGAAAGACGTAATCTGTACATTTTTCATTAATTTATGGCTTGAGTGCACTGAGCGACAGCAGTCCCCTCACTGCAGTTTTGGTGAACATCCAATACGCAAAGATTAAAAGCCTTTTCTCCACACGCACTAGCACATAGTAGAATGCTGGAACAAATCACACCACAGAACAAGGTATTTGAAACAATCTTGCATCTCAGCATTGTTCTTAGTAATATCAAAATAATCTATTTTGCAAGATGTCAGTCGTCTTCCCTATCATTTTAGATCTCACTCACCCATTATACTATCAATTTGAATGTTTGACTTTCCATATCACTGTGTCTTTTATTCATTTGGGTCAGACACTAACTAACTACCCCCTTTTTAATCCATATTAATGGTTTCCCTGCCATACCCAACCAGATCTGTCATGTATGTATGTTTTTTCTTTGCTCATAGTACTCCATTAACAAGGGAAAATAAAGCCATTACTATTTACTATTTGAAAGTCCAACTTACCTTCAATGCCCAGTCTTATTTTCTTTAATCCTCTATCCTTTAAAACTGATTTGGCAACATCTCGGTTCTCAATATACTTGAAAAACCTGTACAGTTTTGTGCTGTAGATGACTGCAAACAGAAGAACCACAACAAATGTCTTAATCACGTATACGTCTTTTGTGCACATGCAGACCTGTGTGCCTGTATTATGCATCAGTGTGTACTTACTCTGTGAATACTCTTCTCCCATCTGTGGTGGATATTCTTCGTCCCAGTCAACCACATCATCATCAGTAAGGACTACAATGTGACATTCCCTCTCTCCGCTCTGGGCACTGGCTACCATCAAAGGCAGTACCATCTCCTCCAGGTAAAACTCAAATTGCCGCCGAGCTCCATCATTGGACAGCTCATGCATTAGGGCACCTGATAACAAAGGAGATTGTATCAGTTAGATTCAGAAGATGCAAACCAATTAATACTGGCTCTCATAACTCCCCACCATCAGTTGAACTTGTGTAATAAACAAATAAAACCCTAAAAATAAAGGTTTTACCTACAATAGAATACATTTATGATTATGTACTTTCTTTGCCGCTCAACACGTTTTCTGTTGTGTAAGGCTTTAGAGGAAGAAAGTGTCAAGGCAGCTTTGCTGTGTCTCTTTTTAACGCCGACTCAAACTTCCACTGTTAATAGGTAACATTAACAGTTCCAATGCCCCAAACAAAATACTCACTGAGGTCTCTGCATTTGATGGTGCCATAGTCAAAGGAGATGCATAGATAATCACACGCTTCACGCAACTCAGGGATAGAGATTCCATCAGGACAGCGGATTATCCCAGATTTGTAGTAATCCTGTCAATTAGACAGAAATCACATAAAAGGCTCAGAATATGAAACAATGCCCAAACGTAAACACTCAAAGCTTTCAATAAAACACTTTGTACCACTATCTTACTTTGGTAAAGCATTTTGGCATCTAATAGATGTTGAGAGCTTCACAGGTTACCAAACTCATTCATTACTCAATCTGTCAAACAGTAACAAGATGAGTTCTCAGTAGGTCGAGGGTAGCACGGAGTTAGCTAGGAAATTAGTTATCTGCTTTAAGAGTGTTAACATGTTGTATGTATGTGTGATACTAAATGTCAAGCAAAAATATACTGCAGCCGTCTATTTGTAATACTGTGCTGTAGATAAATGTGTTTTATTTGGTCTGTGGTCAAATTTCAGAGGAATCTGACAATAAAATGTTCCCTCATCTAATCATTATCTCCCTCATCTTTCCTGAGAATTCACCAACAGCATATTTTCCAGTAACTATTGTCACACTCACTCACTGTATCACAAAGTAAATCTAACTTAGCTGCATTTAGTCTAATAATAGTACTAACATATACGATCAGTTCTCAGTACTTGGATGCATCTGGCTTTATTGTCATGCAGGCAAAATACAAACGCCTTATTTATATATATATATATATATATATATATATATATATATATATATATATATATATATATATATATATATATATATATATATATATCTGTATTTTGAGATATTTTGTCAATGCAATAGCTTCACAATCAAGCAAGAAGCAGTCAACTTTACAGGTATGTTATTGAGATCAAAATGAAGGTTGAGATCGAGGATGGGTGTGGTCCGAGCAATGGCGCTGATACAAACAGAGAAAATGTTGGAGAGAAACTGACCAGAATTGCTCGGAAAACTGTTGAGCTAATGCCCTCAGCCACCTCGAACTCGCCCTTCTCGTTGGGCCGTGTGAAATTATGCTCTCTTCCAGATCCAAACATTCTGAAATAAAGAGACTTTGGTTTATTCTTTGAATCACAGACAATAGAAATAGCACATTTATACCAACATGTATGCATATAAAATAGATTTGTACGTTGCAGATCAATTAAATACTTTCAGTTATTGAGGTGATAATGAGTAATGACAGGTAATAATGTTGGTCAAAGAATACTTTACCTGCCCAACATGGTATTGGGTTGTGCAGTGAAGATGGCAGGATCTACCACAAAGCGTGTGTTGTCAACAATCAGAGTGACTCTTTCTGAGGTCCGAATATTCCGGTTTCCCACAGTGGCACCTGCTCCCGTCTCCTTGGGATTCTCGTAGACAAAAATCATTTCTCCAACTCCCAAGCTCTTGAAGGTGCCTTCAGTACTTGACAGGCTGCTGCGACTGCTCACCACCCCGCTAGTGCTGGAGCCGCTGGGAGAGACTCTCTGAGGCCGTGGGCTACTCGGCCTCGATGACGAGCCACCATCTCGTTCTCGCTCTGCACACAAACAGGCAGAGCAATTACTCTGTTTCCCCTTTTAATTCAGGACACAAACCACCGGGCAAACATCAGCAATGTGTTCAGACATAATTATTGACATACATTTTCTATCATTTTGTAGCTTAATTTGGAGGTTTCTGCATTCATGAGAAGGATTCTTCATCTTTGGTATCTCTTTCAGTAGGGGTCTACTATTAGTAACAGCTGATCTAAAACAACCAGACTAAAAAGGATCGTATTCAGAACATGTGTTCTGTTTCTAGAAAATCTGACTACAAGCCATCTTGGTATAAACACAAACAGGTAGATTACTGTTGACTTGATCCATTGACAGGCAAAACTGGCAGAAATATAAACCATGTCTGAGCTGCAAGTTGATAAATGCAGTCAGCTGTTGTCAACAGTAGCTGCTAGGAGCTGTGGACCTCTAACATGATATCCATATAAGTCCTCTATTCTTTCCCTGCACACTCACCACTGTTGTGTTGGCGGGTGGGCGAGGTGACGTTGCGAATGCAGGGGGTGAGCTGGCCGTCTCTCTCGTGCGAGGAGTCTCTGGAGCGATCGCTGGAGCGGCGGCGGTCACGTGAGCGGTCACAACCTCCACTGGCACCATGCATGCTCATCTTCCTCTGTTCTGCGTCCACTCTAGATACTCTGGCGTGACTGCTTCTTCTCAAAACAAAAGCATAATTAACATTCAAATCTCTTTCTCAAGCCAGACGTTGTTGATTACGACAAGATTTTACAGATGTTGTGCACACGACTTCTGTGCACTTGACAAATCCTTGTATGATAAACACCACATCTACCAGAACATGGGGTAAAGACATTTACACTTTAACAGGGTTGTCACACTGTTTATCTTCATCGCCTGGTATCCAACAGTTAAGGGACTGTGAATTATTATTAACATATGTACCTTCAATTCAGCAAGCTTACATATGAGGCCTTAAAACTTATGCAACAACCGGGCTGACCATATTCTGAAAGCTTGTATTACGCAGAGGCTTAGAATACAGCCAAGTCGTGTTGCCCTCACCTTTGAATCTAATACAAAAACAATATCAGAGATGCCTGAGCTTTAGATCACAGTACAAGTGTGTCATCAAACCTTGTAATCCCATTTACAGGTGGCAGCATATTTAGAGTCAAGTGCAAAAAGATTGTAAAACCACCAGAAGATGTAAGATCATGTGATTTATAACTTTTCTTGACAGGTCAAATGTGTTTACCAACAGTCCACAAGTTATTGGTTTCATCAAAGGGAGAAAAGGAAAAGGCGACAAGTATGGCTGCAGGGTACCCATCAACCACAGGCCAACAGTACACCCCCCCCCCCCCCCATGACCTGAGATGAAACAAGTCTTACCTCTTCCTGCCTACTCTATCCTTCCATCATATCTGCTTTTCTATTGTTCCTTCTGATGAAAAAACGGAAAACAGATTTGGTCTAGGAAAAAGGACCTCACAGGTTTGGAGGAACCAGAGCTATACATTAGATTAGGGCTGGGCGGTATACCGTTTTCAAATTTCCATACGGTATGAATTTTGCATATACCGTGTTGTCGCTCTTCGGCAGGCAGCTAAATATATTGTTCACCGCTGGACGCTGAGGGCGCAGCAGTCGGAGCTACTTATATTACGTGTATTGAGATTCATGGTTATAACAACAATTAATAACCCACAACTAACACTCTTTAACAGGGTAAAACACCACAACACAACAGTTTGTGACACAAACAATTTGTGTCTGCTGTTTGGAGGTTTTTTGGTTTTGAAAAATCCGACGTAGATCAGAAAACGATTTATTGCAATGTTTGTCGAGCCGCTGTTATTGCCTCTGGGGCAACACTAGCAATTTACTCCATCACCTCAGCAGAAAGCATAGGTTGGAATACAAAGAGTTTATGTGATTACGGTCCTCAGATTCAAGACCGTCAACCAGTCATGGCAGAGACGAAGCTGAACTTGGAGGCACTTAGGACCCAGGGGAATGTAGGTGAAAAAAACAGGAAGAGACCGAACGGAAGACACACCGCACAAACATGTTCACCGCTCGCTGGCCAGTTGCAAGCGAGTTGGCCAGCGAGCGGTGAATAACGAGCGGTGAACAGCTGTTCAGTTGGCTGACGGTCCTTTTCGGTGTCAATAAATTAATATGTTTACTCGGAATAAAATACTGTGATATAATGTGAAACCGCCAGAATCTTACAAAATAGCGTGATATGAATTTTTGGCAATACCGCCCAACCCTAAACTAGGGTTACCACAATAGAGAGAAGTACTTTTCAGCACTAAAACTAACTGTTTCGGATAAACACACAGTGGTCGTTGCTGGCTATAACTGACTGAAACAAAGTGAAACATTTAATTGACTCGCACCGGTGACCGGTGCCATTTCTAGTTTCTAGCTCTTCTTCAGTCGAGGATTGCAATACACACCAACAAATACATACTAGGCCAAATACATACTAGGCCAAGCCACGTGAAAGAGCACCCTGTCAGGTGCTATTTCACAGTCCTTTAAAGTAGCTGTCAATAAACCTCTTCTTAATGCCGTGTTCACACCAAAACAGTTGCGAATGTTCGCAATGCCACTTCGCCTATATCGCGCCGCAGGTGAAAAATTCGCTCTGTGGTTAATCCGTTTTTTCGCAACCATCGCTGGGGAAAGGGGGCAGGGCTTATCTCTGTGTCTTGAAAACATTTACTATTTCCTTCATCCACCAGGTAAATAACCACTAGTTCTGCTTTATACTTGTTGAGGAAGTCCCACACACGTCGGAACATCAACCACCCCCGTGTCTGGGTTCATCATATTATCCGTAGTCGCACACAGCTCAGACTCCTCCAGGACGAGTGTCTGAGTGAAGCCGCTTCCAGCGCTCCTTCAGCGGACCAGCAGCAGTTTGATTCAGTAACGGCAGTGATGCCGTTGCGGAGCTTCTATCTCCGTGTTTGTGAAAGCATTTACTATTTCCGCCATTCAGCATTGAAACAACCTCTAGTTCTGCTTTATACTTGTTGAGGAAGTCCCACACACGTCGGAACATCAACCGCCCCCGTGTCTGGGTTCATAATATTATCCGTAGTCGCACACAGCTCCGACTCCTCCAGGACGAGTGTCTGAATGAAGCCGCTTCCAGCGCTCCTTCAGCGGACCAACAGTTTGATTCAGTAACGGCGGTGATGCCGGGCGGAGCTTGTCAACGCTGATTGGCTTCCGCAACTACCGTGTCATGCGAATTATTCGCTGGAGTTGAAATATTTGAACGCTGGCGAAAAAGCGGAGTTGCGAATATTCGCAACGCCGTTTCGCCTCTATCGCGACGCCCGGCGAAAAATCCGCTTTTTCGCAATCTAACGCGGCTGTGCATTGATTTAACATGTAATCTGGATGCGCGAATATTTCGCAACTGTTTTGGTGTGAACACGAAGCCACTCTTGATCCAGAGGAACTATAGACCGATCTCTAACCTTCCCTTCCTCCCCAAGATCCTTAAGAAAACAGTTACAAATCAGTTGTGTGACTTTCTACAAAATAATAGTTAAGCTGAGGATTTCAGTCAGGATTTAGAAAACACCATAGCACAGAGACAGCACTGGTGACTATTACTAGTGACCTTCTAATTGCATCAGAAAAAGGACTCGTCTCTGTACTTGTCTTGTTAGACCTTTGTGTAGCATTCAACACTATTGATCATCACATCCCATTAAAGAGACTAGGCCATTTGATTGGCATTAAATGAACCGCACTAGGGTGGTTTAAGTCCTATTTATCAGATCAATCCCAGTTTGTATATGTAAACGATGAATCCTCCAGGTCCCACAAAGTTCTGTGAATTGTAATCACCTTATATGCTTCCTTTAGGCACCATTATCAGAAAACACTCCATAAACTGTCATTGTTATGCAGATGTTACCTAACTATATCTGTCGATCAAGCCAGACAAAATCAACTAGTTCGCTACACTTTGAGCATGTCTTAAAGACATACAAATCTGGATGACCTGCAACTTCCTGATGTTCAGACACAATTTAAGTTATTCTACTAAGTCCAGAACCCCTCCACAATCAATTATCTAACGATATAGTTTATCTTTGATTAGGATGTGTCCTTTAACTTAAGAGTCTTAAAAAGTAGGATGGGGGCCAGAGCCTTCAGTTATCACGCTCCTCTTCTGTGGAATCAGTTTCCATGTTCAGTCCAGGGGGCAGACACAGTCACCTCATTTAAGAGTAAACTTAAGACTTTCCTCTTTGATAGCGCTTATAGTTAGGGCTGACTCAGGTTTGCCCTGGTTTGCTGGAGAAATTTTTTATGAATGTCCCATTAATACACATTAAAACTGTTGTTTTTCTTCGTCTTTGTACTTTCTCACCTTGCATGTTTCAACAGATCATGGTTATACCTTGACCGTGCCTCCTGCCATGGCCCTGCTGACACTCACTGCTACCATCATTATTATTATTAGTCACATTACTATTCCCAATACGTTACTGCTTGTATTGCCATTATTATTCTACTCTATAGCATTGTCATTCAGAAGAACAGGTCCCTCATCAGTTACACAGATATTATGATATATTGTACATAATCTTGCTGCAATATATTGTCTTTCACATAATTTCTTAAACTATAATCCCTGTGGGTAGGTGTGGGTACTCTGGATTCAATCTTCCCTCATGGTATGTGTAATTGCAGAGTATGTTCATATAAAGTCAACCCGTATATAAACTCATCTGACTCACTATATACAAATAAATCAACCAAATGGGAATTTGTGTTTTCAGGTAATCCAGTGACTTTATACAAGACACAAGTCATGAACAGAATACATACAATTAATCTGATTCATAAATATCGCATGATTATTATCTGATATATTTTAAATAACTGGGCAATACCGAATATTTGTTACTTAAATACCATAGTATCATTTCCCATTTAACTAATCAATAATCCAGCATCAATCTTGTGTCCGACCAGTGAGTTACATTGCTGTCATGAACACTTCCCAGCAGGTCTGACAGATTTGCAGCTGCTCACCTCAAGTACTTGCAGAGTTTGCGAGGTCGGCTGGTTGCGTTTCGATCCCAATTTTCGGTGTCACTCGAGTTACTGTCATATGACTGCAGACGTGTTCCCATCACCCATACAAGGGGGAGTCTGGCCTGGATCGCTCATAGTTCATAATCTGGTTAATGGCGAAATCAACAAGTCAGTTCGATCCACAGATCAGCTCCTAATAAACCAAGGGCTCGCAACCAATGCGTTCACGTGTGTTGTCGACTTGAACGTAAACGAAGCAGTGTGGCTGCGGTGGTCGTGAAATGTCGCTCCGGTAAATTAATTAGGTGAGTTGTATACATCTCAGAAACAACTCGTGTCCACGTTGTTGCGTCCGATGAGGTTAGCTAACGTTAGTTTGCTGCGTTAGCGTACCAAGCTAGCTAACATTAGCTGGGGTTGCTAGCAGTGCGGTCCGACCCCAGTAACGTAATATTATGGGACACCTGTGTAGCTAATAACGTTATTTGAACAGTACTGACCGGAGACTTTCATATTCCAGGACGATTATGCAAACATGTAAAGAATAGCTACCTGGTTGGCTACGTTTTCCGCTGTAGAGTAATCCCAATCTCTCACCAGCTAACAAGCCATCTCCTTTCAAAACACTGACGTTCGACGTGACGTAATGACGTAGTGACGCACACAAAGCGAGAAAAAACAGCTGTTGCCTTTTGCTTAATTTGCTGTTGCATTAGCCTTGTCTGAAAAGTGAATTTAATTGGAAAATGTTTTGTAGGTCATAGATTTGTTTTCAACCAATGTCAGGACGATTTTTTAAATTATTTCCTAAAAAGTTTTTTTCAAAGCACCTATGGTATACGCACATACCAGACAAAAAAGATAAACATACATATATTTTACACATATCACCATGTAAAAGATAAACATACGAGGAAATAAACATAAAACCTAAAGTATAAATAGCCAAGGGAAACAAATGGACATTATAAATTAGACAAAGTAAATGATCACAAGGTCTACAAACAGATAACGTTTATTCTTTTTGCTAGATTCACCAGTTCTAACAGTATTCCTTGTGTAAAACGGAGTAACACAGATATAATTGCAATAGCTTTTATACGGAATGTGGGCTCGATTGTTAAAGGTTAAATGAGGAGCTGATAGTCTTTGATAAACACACAAGATTGGCGTCAAACAATTGGTCTGAAGCAAAATCACCATCAGAGATAATCAAAGTATTGCGCTACAATTTAAACACCATAAACTAATTATTGGGATAATTTAAACAGTAATTCAGATAGACAACAAATAAAAAATATATTACAACTAAGATGGAATCAAGTAAAGGTTGCAGTTGATCATTGTCCAAAACAAGTATTTATAAATCAATTAGTTTGAACTGTAACATCATCAGACCTTGATTGTTTCAAGCATTACGAGACATAATATGTTCTTACAAATACAGAATGATGAAAAGCTAATTTGAGTAAATGTTAAAGATAACTAAAAGAGAATTATTAGTATTATTTATCAGGATGCACAGTGGAAATAATCGTCATTTTAATTTATTAATTCAGACATAAAATGTTGTAATATGCTGAAACTATAGAGTTATGTATACATTTTAAACTCAATAAGCATCTCTGTTGAGTTTTTTTCAGGTCTTAGCTCATGAATGGAAACAGGAAAACAATGTATACTGTTGTGGAGAAACAACAATGAGACAATGGGTAAAGTCAATTTAAGCAAATATCTTGGATACATAATTTTGTGAAATTTGTAGTCAAAATCAGGAACAGAGGAGAAAACTACAACCCGACTCCAGCAAGGGCTACAAGCGAAAAAAAGATTGTGCCAATCAAGTCTAGAAAACAAACAAATCTTTACTTTTCAAAAAAGTTATTACATGAGAGGATGCCTATAATGTACAAGGGAAACAATACATTCAGTGTAAGACTAGCTGTTTACAGTAGTTGGTCCGTATTTACATTACATTACAGAGTAAACAAAATGTATTTTTAATAGTTAATTTTGACACCTGTAGTCTGAACAGAAGAGTATAAGCTATTCAACTTTTTGTTTAACCTGTGAATGAAGACTTTTTCTTTCACATTGCAAAATAATGTAAAACAATTAATGAAGTTAAAGGTAATTTAAATATTTAACATACAATCAAGAAATAAATTAAAAGAAACAACATTCATATAAAACATACATGAAATCAACAAAATAATGGTTAAAAACAGAAATAAATAGATAAACAATAAAAAGACAAAAATACAAAATAACAGATAGAAAATTTTGCATAGGGCTGTTGTTTGGCAAGATAAAATATAACAATTATTGTATTAAACTTTTGCGCATGTTTGAGCTAAGAACATCATTTGGTAAAATATTTTTAGTATTCCCTGATTGTCCATATTGTGGTTTGGCGCTGGCAACAATTATGTCCTTTAATCTTTCCTGAAGCCAGTCCTGTCGGTCTCCCACTTGTTTGTGTTCCCGAACGTTGTGCATAAGCTGTACCTCACTGATGGTTCTCTTTCTGTATAAATAGAAAATGCCACAAGGAAGATGTCCATCATCAATTCATTTTTTTATTATAGTGATTCATTTTTCAATTAGTTGTTTTCACTGCAAAGTAAAAATGAGGATGGATAATGTTATTTCAGAGTTAATATACAAACTAAAAACATAATTTACCTCAGTGGTTTAGCCTCTAGATGTAAACTGGCGAGGAAGACTATCAGAACCAATGTTTCTAAATACCTCAATGAAAACATGGTTTGTAGCTGAAACAAATAAAGTAAAAAAGTGGTTAGAAAACAAAATTCATCGTCTCATAATACAGTTTCAAAAACACTTTTTAAATTTGTATCACATCCAATTTGACTAAATATATATATATATATATATATATATATATATATATATATATATATATATATATATATATATATTCAACTACTGATCCACTGCTATGGCATTCTTACCAGATTTTCTGTCCTTATCCAAGAAAAAGTACAGCAGGTTCTGTTGAAATAGTTCTGTATCAGTGCGGCAAAGGAGTCACACTTGTTGATCAGTCTTTCGTGCGAGGAAAGGTTCTCTCCTTTATATACAGCGTAGCCCTCCCCTGGTCATCAATGAGCCATTTTCACTGTTAATGTTGATGTCAGTTTTACAATGCATCGATGGGGACAGGCATCTGCATGACACCACCTCCACCACCACTCACTACTAACTCATCTTTCAACACCTCTGCAAAGTCCCCAGTTCGTCACACTGTGATTTAACTTGTTCCATTTTCACTCCTCATGCTGAATAATGGGACTTTGGTGTCACACAAAACACTCTGTAAAATAAATCTCTTTATTGATCTCTAATTAGATATGTCTCATGCAGTGGGACTGCAGTGAAAGCATATACTCTTTGAAATGGCAATGACTGTCAAGCTTAATTTATTAGCAATGCAATTAATTTTATGGTTCACCTCAAGCAAGCATCTAAAGGTCGTGAGGAGGTGCAACTGGGTCATCCAGCGTGAAGGGAATGAAGCAAAGAGAGCAATCCAGACTTGATTTTTAGTTGCTTTTCTCAAACACAGAAGATCTCAAAAGAGATAGCCACAACTATCTAGTGCAGGATGTTCAGGAGAATGCACCTGCTCTTTGACTGAATTTCTGCAGAGTTCTCCTGCACCTTTCAAATGTTCTGTCAATGACAACATCAGCCACTGTAGAACTTGTAGAGTACTACATCTTTCATCAGCCATGGAACGAACACAGGCACTTGCTCTTTTAAACTGATTGTTCACATTTTGATTACAAACAACACATCATTGAAATAAAGGTCCATTCAACCATTTTTAGCGCCAAATTTGAAATTCTACATATTTTCTCATCAGCTGTGTGATGCACACTTGTTTAAACGATTTCCACAGCAGCCTCACCCATTTTACACATCAATGTCTGTAAGAATGAGTTGACTGAACATAAATATGAATAAATATGCTTTGACAAACATACAGTTAATTTTGTTCTTTTTAAATGTGTAAAGTATCATTGCAGTTCTAAGATGTATGGGTTGTGAATAACCTTGCCACTGTGTCACAAGGTGCATTAGGTAACATGTAAGACATTTTCTAAATCTGGCAAAGGAATGGCTATGCCATGACTGAATAGGTGCCACAGAAGGACCTATATCTTTCTGTCATTAGGCTCCCCTGCACAATATGCAGCAGTGTTTAGCAATTTTGCACATTTTCAAGTCATATTATTTGGCGTTAATGTCATTTTTACATTTCAATTGATGATTTAACTGACCATTAGAATATATAATTATCCCAACATCCTAATTCAGTGTCAGACTTATCATCTAAGTAAATAATAAGTCACATTTGCCCCTGTGTAACATCACTGATCTATGTGTTGTTGTGACAGGCTAGTACACCTGGTTCAAGTTGGTCCTTCTGGGAGAGACAAAAGGGTAGAGGGTATATGTCGGGTCATGCAATAGATGCTGACCTGAGTCTTTATCATCCCTCACCATCGTGCACATACACGACACTCAGCACCACCTGTGGCTTCAACTAGGCTAGATATTTTGTACATGTGTAGTACACTCAAACAAGTTGCTCTCATTACCTCATGCGGTCACAATGTGAGCAATCTCAGTAATGGTATGCAGCTGGTGGGCAAGAGAACTTGACAGGGATTGATGGGAAGAATTGCACGCAAATCATTAACTTGGGTCACCCCCAAGTCACAAAGAAAGTAATGCACATAAAAATGATTCTTCTCTTTGATCTATATATATATAAGTGTATTGGCTGTAAATATGCTGCCTCTTTACATATTTGGGTTTTGAAAGCTCTTGATTTTCAGATTGTTCACCTTACTTTCTACTCATTTTGTGTTTTAGTGTACATGTTGTGTTCTGTACAAGTTAATGATTTTAGAAAGTAAATAGAAGTTTGTTAATCCAAATTGTGAGAAGTGTTTTCTGAATGTATGCATGTATTTTTAAGATATATCCATGGAGCGACAGATACATTTATCTGGATTCTGTATTTTATCTAGGTCTTATATGGAAGGACAGCAGGAGCATATAATGCTTTCCCAGAAATATATAAATGGACTTACTTTTTTCATGTAGTGAGGTCACCTCACTTCAAGATATCATGTAACGAAACAGGATATATTTAGATTGTCGACATCATCCCACCTTTGCTTGTGAACCAAACAAACACATGGGACACATAACGTAATCGTACTGCTTGGATATTACTTATGAAGCTCATGAGGGGGGGTAGAGTCCAGTGCAGCAATAAATCATTTAGATGAGTGTGCACCCAAGTCCTCTTGGAGCAGTTTCTTTGACAAACCAAATCTTTTTCTTATTCTTTGAAACAGGTTTGCAGGGACATGCCAGTCTTGTCAGTGTCATTGTATGTGGATACCCACACTCACATCAATCTATCACATACTTTCGCAATGTCCATCTGACTAACCGGCACAGGTGGTGGTGGTGTCAAGTTAGTAGATAGTATCTCTGCACTGCTGTGCACATGTAGCATTGAGTGCACATACATCAAAGGAAGAGCCCAACAATTTGAGTGGTAAAAATATGTCAGCCTTTAAAGACCGAAGCCAAACAAAAACATTTAGACAGAAGATACATCGACACAAAGGAAAATCTGTACAGGAGATGGTTAAAGCAGTCAGGGGGACTGGGTCTGCTCTGTGGGCTACATCGTTTTTGTAACACCTTTATTTATCCAGGGGAAGCTGAGCTTGTACACATGATGGTAGTTGTTAGTTGTACATGCAATTTAACCTACAGTAGAAATTATCTCCACCGGTCAGAGATGTCAAACAGTCATCAGAATTTGTCTTAGACATTTTGTTTGTCTGTTTCTTTCTGAAACAAATGCCATATTTACCCACAAGTGCGCATCACAAATGTATTTAGGTTTCCTCCACAAGAGGTTGCTGTGACCCAACAGTTATATTAAGTCAAACTCCTCTGTGATTCCTCTTCAAACTAGTTATTAATTAAAATACTGTGCTTTGATGGAAAGACTCATCAATGTGTCTAGTAAAACATTGAGTTTATTATTTGCACTTCAAAAGGCAATTATAAAGTGATAAAGCAGAATGATGTGAAAACACAGAAAGGGGTGATACAATAATAAAACAGTCTGACAGTACAATAACAATTCAACCAAGGGCAGATAGTTTGTCTAGTTTTCTGAATGTTATCAGAGAATTAGACAATTAGCACTACTTTTTAGTTAAGGGGCTACTGACACAAGAGAGTTTGTCAAAAAGTGCAATTAATGCACATTTATCATTATTTGTTTGGCAATAATGTCAGACAAAAAGGAATACCTTGCATTTCTTAGTTCAGAATTTAAAATGTTTCATAATGAATCGGAATATTCTTTTTTTTTCGCCATCTAAATTCTATTTATTTATTTTTTACTAGCATGACATTTCTCCATGGTGCTTTTTTCTTACCAGACACCCACTTTTCCTTAATGTGGGCAATGACATCAATAGAATTTTAGCTGAAATTGTCTCCAAGATCATAGACTGAGACCCATAAAGGACGGTGTGTGGAAGAGAAAGGCTGAATGAGTAATTCATGGTGTTTTCTCTCATATACATTGCTTTCTGATAAACTCTGATTGACCATGTGTTTGCACAGAGATACTCATCTCAAATAAAACACAGGAAGGATCAGAGAGAGAAACACTGGTCACCAGAACCAATCAGAAAATGCTCCAATTATCTAGGAATTTTTGCATAATGGAAAACATTGGTGAATGCAGTTTAGGCTCGCACATTATAAGACTATGCACCCTATATAAATGTGCAGATTTACATATAATTTACATATACTGTATTAAGTGATTTGCTTCTGCAATGCCAAATGCATAATAAACCATTGGCATCCATTGTTCATGAAGAGCTAATCAAACTAGACAACAATCTGTCTGGAATGTGAAATAAGGCCGGATGGACAGTGGGTGAGTCATTTGGGTTAAGCAGTGTCTGCTTTGAGATGAAATGAAAAATGTCACAGCAGTATTGTCTATGGTAAAGAGCTAAAACAGAGTAAATAAAAAAACAAATAAAATAACAAAAATACTACAGTATGCTGTACTGCTATCCCCTTTTAGATTGAATGAAAAACACCTCCTGCTGGGCTTCTCCACAAGTCCCATGTGGATTGATACGAATGAAATATAAAGGCAGTAAGAAGGTTTCAGAGCAAATGGAATTTAAAGTAGGAGAAGTGTATCCAGGTGTATGATTTCGTTGAGCCGCAGTCCATTTTAGATATCATTGCAAACTCAAGTATTTTATGATGTTTTGTGCTTTGCTCACATCATTCACATCACTTTTTTTGGATGCATGCAGCAGTACCTTTTACTTAGTCTTTGAGTGCTGGTGATAGCATTGGATTCCCAGGTAATGTGACATGCTTTGTTGTACACTCACACACATGGCATGTATTTGTGGAAAATACATGTATTAAAGATTATTCTCCTACCTGAAGGACAAACTATCGCAGCAAATTATTATGAGAAACTGTAGTTAACCCTAACCCTAATCCCATTTATTTATGAGACCTTGTCGAGCCGCACATTGAACACCACACGGCGCAGCCGAGCACTGGCCGTCTCACATACTGTGCATAGACTGGATCACAGCCTTGCACTTTTTTGTACAGTGTCAGCGATGCAGAGAACATCGGGAAAGCCGCTGCATGCCGTGCTGTTTGTAACGTTTATTGAGCGCTTAAGAAACTTATGGATGTGTTGAAAGCACTCATAATTATATGACAGTGTTATTAGTACACCATATACATCATTATTGTAGAAAATAATTAAGGTGGACTCTTGATAAGAATAGAGAGAATCACACGCTTGAATTGATTGAATTTCTGATTATGAATAATACATACATACTGATGCAGCCCATACACATATTTAAACTCCTAGTTATATGGTAATCTACACATACATATATAGTACATGATACATACACGCATACAGTTCATATATCCTCATAAGTATATTTGAATTTGTATACTACTGCCAGCAGGTACATTTAAATAAATATAATCTGATTTATTGGGCTGATGATGCACTTAAAATACATTCTCCCAACACTTACGCATTTAACTTACGATATTTTGCCACGCTTATGTTGGTAGCGCTGGTGGTGTTAAGCTGCGTTCACAGCTAAAGTGTTGCAAATATTCGCAACACTTTTGATGTGAGCCCAGCTTTAGATTTTGCCATGATTATGTTCTTGACTTCCTCATATGCGTTCATGATCATCTCCTGCTCGTCAGCGGAGAAAAAAGAGGCTCTTCCTTTGAGTTTATTTGCCATGTTATAGTGTTAGAACATCATGGATTCGATGCTCGACGCTGCTCCCTTTTGAAGAGGAACGGGCACGCGCAATTATCCCGGTGACTGACGTCTGGTTTGAATTAACGAGACTGGTTGAGCGCGGATCAGCCTTGGAGAAACCAATATTTAATTTAAGCTGGATAATAGGACATTTGATCGACTTAGTTGAGTACAAGGAACGGGGCCCTGGTTGATCTCACAGTTAAACACAGAATGTATAAAAAAGGCCCATTTTAGCAGTTTATTTTTAATTATATTGTAGGTTACGTTGTTAGAGAATATATTTGCATGACTTCAAATGCATGGGTATATTTCAAAGTGGGAAATACACGCGCATGCACGCACACACACACACACGCACGCACGCACGCACGCACGCACACACACACACACACACACACACACACACACACACACAGTCTCATACCCTTAAGTCTTTCTTGAAGTGCTGTTGCAGCAACATATCACAGTAGCACCTTCTTACTATAAAAAACACAATAGAAGCAGATTACAAAGGCATTGTTTAAAATAAAACCCCTCCACATTGTTCTCGTTGGTGTTCTGCATGCATCACATATTGATTTTCTATCAAATACATTTACAGAGATTGTTGCATTGCTCTGAGCCCAAAATGACATTCATGGGAGTGCAAATGGAACTATTGGGGAAAAAAATACTGGTAGTTCCAGACTGTAATCGGTTGTGATCGTGTGTTTAAGGTTTAGAGTGAAATTGATGACCTATCCTCCCATGCACTGTGACTTTCCCAGTGTTTTTAAGAAATCCCCATTACAATCTTGATAGGCTGACACCTACTTTGTCAAACCTAAAAAAAAATACAGCTTGTACATTGTTTGTACACATGTTTGAATTCAGATAATTTACATCGTAACAAAAAAAACGTCCGATTTTTAAGTTCCAATTAAATACAGTTATTTACCGACAATGCTTGGCTGGCTCTCCCCTCTGTTTACACTACAACGCTGAGAAAAGCTGAGAGCAGATGTAGCTTGTGTCTGTAGTTCATCATTTGACGCCCAGAGTTTTTGATCATTTGAACATTTATGAATTCTAAAGTGCTCACATTTGATACTCTCAGTGCGTTTCCATCTTAAATGAACAGAGCTTCTTCCAACATGCCTTGTGGGGCACACCACACTTATACATATTTGTGTCACTCCTTCAAAAACAAAATTAATCGAAATTTCTTCCAGAGAAATATACCGTATATAATCTAAAAGTCGGGGGTTTGCCAAATGAATATCGGACACATTTTCAATGGGAATTGAAACTTCTTTTTTCGAGCCAGTGAATATTTAATGAAGAAAAAAGGTTGCTTTAATAAAATAGTGTGGAGGCCAGTCAAAGACATGTTGGATACAAGAGTGTCTTCAGGGAGTTTCTGTTGCTTCTGTGAAAGAAAAATATCCACCCATGAATACTAAAAGGAACAATAACAAAGCAGAGAGAAAGACTGAAAATAGAGATTCATCTACCTGTTTATATTGGAAGTTTGAAGAAAAATCAGTTTTGAAAGGTGACCATTTTGGTTCTTTACACATGCGGCGAATGCAAATCAAGCACTTGTTATTTTCTCATGGAGGGAGTTGAGCTACATCAAGCACACAGTATTTTCAAAGATTCAAGTAAGGCCAAACTGGTTAATTGAAGACACTTTGCTGAGACAAAGATCAAATAACAAACAAGCTCAAACACTCACTGAAGGAACGACAGGATGCCACAAATGTGATTGGGACCTCAAAACTAGATCCCGCCCTGACTCAAGACTCAAAAGTTGCCCAGTGGCGCCACCTGTGGAAATTAAGAAAGGTTCAACTTTCAACCTGGAGACGATCACCACACATCTTTGTTCTCTAAGGACAAGCTCATCATCACATCAACGATGATATTACTTCAATGAGCTATGGGATTTCATTAAAAAAAGCATGGAAACGCATTGCTTGGGAAATTACCTGCCTTGTCGTGTACTAATAAATCGTCACCAGGACTTGGATTATGTAATTTACATGCTCAATGCACCCTAGCAATCCATATGTGTGCTCATTAGTATGGCATAGTTCAGAAGCAGAAACCATACAGGCAACAACAGGAAACAAGAACATGCATGAAGGCTGAAATGCAATGGTGTTGAGGCAAACATTGACAATCTGACAGAAATGACTGGTATATGCTGTTGTATGATGGGCCTTATATTCACATAGTAGACACAGCCTTGTAGTTGTAATTTTGAGTTGAAAATATTAGGAAGTTCTGACCGCTACAGCACATCGACATACAATCTAATATCAACACTATTACAAATAATTCTGATAAACCCAAACATATATACTCTCTCTATCTGTTTTAAGAAATATGCAGCAACAACTAGTAAACCAACGTTTGGAATAAAATCTTAAATAACACTCCAGAAAAAAAAGAGTGAAATATTTTCCTCTCTTGTATGTCAAATGTAACGTCAATCAGTGCAATTAATAATATAGTTAATTAGGTTGACTGAGTGTCAGAAATGTGTGGTTATAGTGTGATGGGATTATATATCGTACGGTGTTTCTGTACAGAGGAGGATGGAAGACAGAGTTACTGCTGCTTCACACCTGCAGCAGTCTGACGTCTTCTCGCATCTGTATTCTTTTTCCTAATTGTGCACCTAATACACACTGATAATGAGCCTTAAAATGAGACAAGGGGAGAAATGTAATAAAAAGAGATGCATTTCCCCTCATTAAATTATATATATATATATATATATATATATATATATATATATATATATATATATATATATATATATATATAAATTAGGAAGGAACATCACAGACTTATTTTAACGCTTGACATCTAATCAGTAACCAAGCTATTGAACATTTACACTATGTCCTGAATTTTGTTACATTAATTTGTTTCTAGGCACTGATATAAGCATAAGCATAACGTTCAAGGTTAATGCTGAATTTACTAGTCTATCAATTACACTTCATTAAATGGTGCGACACTAATTGTTTTTCACCTCTCAACGGATTACTTATATATCATAAGGTGTGTAAAGTTGCAAAGTACAAAGGGAGTCAATAAATTGTTTCCCAGAATAATGAGAGGACACATATAGACTAAAAAGCATTCAACACAAAAAGGGTGTTCACACAGGAATCAAACAACTATATATTTACGGTCTGAACCAGAGAAAGGAGAGATACATTTAGGATGAAGGATAAAATATTGAATATACAGACAATTGACGAAAACAAAACAGGACATAATGCAACAAGCCAGAGAAGAGTAGCTCCAATTATTGTTCACTTTTTTCGGGGGTTTAAAGGAAACAAATGCGATAAACTATTAGCTATATTTTGTGTTTTCAGTTTGAAAAAAGTCTTGTTTCACCCTTGTTTGTTTAATTATTAACTAACAAAGCACAGTTAACATGCTTTTGTTTGAAAAAGCAATTTGTTATGTTGACTGCCACGCTCACCCAGCCTGCCCACAAAAGTGCAACACCACACAAAACAAGGAGAATAAAATGAACCTGTCCTAGGCTGTTATGTAAATCCATGTGATGCTTATACTTGTTTAGGTATGGTTCATACATTCATTTTACTGTAAATGCTTATTGGTTTCCTAATAGTCAGTCTCACTACTGTATGAAATAAAAAATGTAGGCACATACATTTCTTGCATTAGAAATTATCAAGATGTTTCAAGCCAAAACCTCTTCTGTTGTACGAATCACACACTTATTTTATATAATATGTATTGTACCCTCAGTGTCTGACATTGTTCTGAACATTTACAGTTTGAGATGCATATTCACTTCAATAACCTGGGGGGTATTCATTATACGTGGTTCAACAAAGTCGATCAAATGTCCTATTATCCAGCTTAAATTAGAGAGATGATTGACATCAGGCTAACTCGGTTTCTCCACGGCAGATCCGTGCTGAAACGGTCTCGTTAATTCTAACCAGACGTCAGTCATCTGGATAATTGCGCGTGCACGCTCCTCTTCAAAAGGGAGAGGAGTCGAACAAAGATTCGGTGATCTTCAAACGCAACAATGGCAAATAAACTCAGAGAAAGAGTCTCCTATTTCTCCGTGGAGGAGCAGGAGAGGATCATGACTACATATGATGAATTTAAGACCGTAATCATGGCAAAGTCTAATGGTGCGTTGACATCCAAAGCGTAGCGAATATTCGCAACACTTCCTGTTTGTGAACGCAGCTTAACGGTGCAGCAACATATCAAGTTAAATGTGTAAGTGTTGGGAAAATGTATCGGCTAATTTTAAGTGCCTCATCAACCAAATCAATCAGATTGTATTTATTTAAATGTGCCTCATGGCAGTATAGTATACAAATTAATATACTTAGGATATATGTACTGTATGCGCGTATATCATATGTGTGTATATGTATGTGTAGATTACCATATAACTAGGAGTTTGAATCTGTGTATGGGCGGATCAGTACCTTAATCATGTTCTACAATAATGATATGTATGGTGTACTAATAACACTGTCATATAATTATAGTGCTTTCAACACATTCATAAGTTTCTTAAGCGCTAAATAAACGCTACGAACAGCACGGCCTGCAGCGGCCTTCCCGATGTTCTCCGCATCGCAGACACTGTACAAACATGTACCAGTCGCAAAAAAGCTCAAGGCTGTGATCAAGTCTGTGAGACACTCTGTGATCCAATCTGCATACACTATGTGGGACGGGCGATGCTCTGGTGCGCCTGTGGTGTTTAATGTACGACTCGAGGAGGTCTCGGCAGAATCTATAGCGCTCGTACAGGAAGTCATGATGATGTGAGAACGGATCTTGGCGATCTGAAAGAACTCTCTCCCTATCAAACTAATATAACTAATATCGCTCCTTCATCAAGGAGGAAGGGAGCTGCCTTTTTTGTCCGGTGGGAGTGGCCAGCTTATCCAGTGAACTTCAGTAAGCCTGCCCGGGAGCAGGTTTACATTTTTGGATGTGTTGCTATGGTGATTTATCTAAGCTTGCTTCGAGAAACCGAGAAAGCCTGACCTACGTCATCTTATCCTGACGATTAGCCCGCTAACTCGGTAAGCCAGGTACGAGAAATAGGGCCCTGGTCAAAAATAACTCAGAGATTCCTTACAGTGGTGGTGGATGCCAGAGCGATGCTATCCAGAGAAACCATATCATCAGATAATTGATTTCTGAGGTGTTCTGGGCCGAGTAAAATAACTTCAGTCTTGTCCGAGTAGCAGCAGGAAGTTGCAGGTCATCCAGGTTTTGATGTCTTTAAGACGCGCTTGAAGTTTAGCGACCTGCTGGATTTCATCTGGCTTGATCGACAGATATAGTTGAGTATCATCGGCATAACAGTGAAAGTTTATGGAGTGTTTTCTGATATTGCCTAAAGGAAGCATATATAAGGTGAATAAAATTGGTTCAAGCACAGAACCTTGTGGAACTCCATGACGAACGGCGGTGGTCATCAAGGCCTCATCGTTTACAAATACAAACTGAGATCGATCTGATAAATATGATTTAAACCAGCTTAGTGCTGTACCTTTAATACCAATCGACTGGTCTAGTCTCTATAATAAGATGTCATGGTCAATGGTGTCAAACGCTGCACTAAGGTCTAACAAGACAAGTGCAGAGACAAGTCCCCTATCTGATGCAACTTGAAGGTCATTAGTAATTGTCACTAGTGCTGTCTCTGTGCTATGATGCTTTCTAAATCCTGACTGAAACTCCTCAAATAAGCTATTGTTGTGTAAAAAGTCACAGAACTGATTTGTGACTACCTTCTCCAGTATCTTAGAGAGAAAGGGAAGGTTAGAGATAGGTCTGTAGTTAGCCAACACCTAATAATAACCTGATACTCTACTACGCGAAGATAAATCAGAAACATATCTCCTTGTATTTATTGTCTTTGAGAACGAAAGCAATATTTACATTGGACACATGAGCTTTATCATCCCATTTCAAAATTATGTTTTTAGATAAAAATCTTCACTATTAATTGTCGTAATGGTAACACTTCCCTTTAGCATTTAACAGCAAGACATAGACATTCAACATAAGATACACATATAAACATATAGCATTATGTAGTTGTACACTGATATAAGGAAATTCAAGTATTTAGTATCTGACAACAATTAGGACTCTTTCTGTGAAGGCATTTATGGGTTTTATAGTAATTTATTACCTGTTATCCACCATCCTACAGGAGTTATAGTTGTTGATGAATACATTAATACAAACATATATCTGCTTCCATTGTGGATAATAAACCAATGCTTATAATGCAAAATAAAGGGTAAACTAAGGTAAAGCGTTAACATACCCTGATAAGTCTATCTCAGCAGTGCAGTCTATCTAAGGATAAAAACAAGAAACTATTTAAAACACAGATGACTGTCATATAGCAACCATAAGAGCTTTGTTAACATGGTTTGTTATTATATAAATCCAGAGTAAGTTTGGAACACACGTTTACACAATTTTATTTATTTTATAAAACCCACGGTATTTATTGTGTTAAAACAGCTGCCACTGAAACAACATTTTGGAAATTGTTAAGCTCTCATTGGCCTCTTACTGTGAGGTCAGTCTAGCTGCAGGGGTTTCAGCTTGGTCTTGTTTTATAAGTGAAGCTGAAATCAAGAATGATAGGAGGTTATTTGCAGTTTATTTTTGAGGGCCTTGCAGAAAGAAGAAAAGATGCCAGTGCTGCTCTGCTCTAACAAGTACTGATTCCCAACCTGCAGACTGGATCAGGTGACAGAGATGAGTGCTGAGGCTGAAATAAATTGCAGCGCTGTCAACTAGAATAAACCACTGAGCTTACTGGAAAACTGTCCCCAACAGTTTGAGTACAGAAGCTGCTCCGCGCATACGATTTACATCACCATGCATGGAGATATAAAATGTGTTTCCCGGAATCATCCAGGATTTTTTTTTTTTTTCCCACAAAAATCAAGATTGAACGCTTTGTGATTTCCAAGAATTTCTAGATGAGTTAAATACATATAAATTCCAGATAAGTATCCTCTTCCTACCACAGCTGAACATCCAAAATTGTGGCAACAGCCTTCAAAGGAAGTAAATGACAGCCACTCAAATGTGGTGCACTACAGTAATCCACCTTTAAATTACAGCCAAATGAAGTCTGAAAGAGTTTCACTTTGTTGTAGTCTGAACAAAGTGTAAGAGGGGTAAACGATATACTAAAGCGGATGGAGAATCAGTTATATCTGTTTTGTCATGATGTGGGTTTGTCTTGTTTCCTGTTTTATTTTGAAGTCCTTGTCTTGTGTGTCCTCTGTGTTCCCTGCACTTCCTGCCTCTGTGATTGTCTGTTGATTGTCTGCCCTGGTCCCTGATTGTTTCCTGCTGTGTCCAATCACCTTCCCCTTGTATTTTAACCCTGTCTGTCTCCTGTCCCGTTGTCAGATTGTACTTAAGGAATAAGGTACGAGAGGCAGTACTGTATCGTCAATAATGTACTGTTCAAGGGTGTTGTTAGGCCCGACGCGCATACGGGACGCGCATACTGACCAGGCCGCTTGAAAGCAAGGTGGAGGATGACACTCAGCCACCGATGTAAAGAAGTGCTCTCGCTGCTTCTCTCCGTCTTTTCTCCATCATTTTTTTCCTCCATGATGTTTAGAGAACTTGCCTCGCGTCGGGAAACTACCGAATTATCTCTCACCGGAAATTATCACGATTTTGTGATCAAACCCTTTTCATATGCACTCGCTCCCCGCTAACTAGTCTGCTCTGCTCTCCTGATTGTGAGCAGTATCAACGTTTGACTGTACAGCAGGACCAGGGACCACAAATACACCGGGACCACAAATATTCACCGCTGACATTCTCATCAAAAATCATTCCCCCCAAAATATCAAAGTTTACACGAAACATGTTTGGTAACTGTCAAGCTTGAAATGACAACTAACGGTCGCGCAATTTAAATGGCTGTATAGTACTTTATGGCTGAATAAAGTAAACCCTGTGACTCACTCTCAACCAATCAGAATGCTTGATTTGATCTACCCATATTATAATGCAAATTAACTGTGTGTAGACCGTTTGTTTGTCCTGTCAGATACCAGTTTTTGATTCCTGTTTCATTCCTCTGCCCTTTTTGACCCGGTCTGTTTTGAAGCCTGTCCTTGTTTTTGGAGAATAAATTGACTTTGAACAGTTGTTGGCACACCACAGCTGAACATGCAACATTGTGGCAACAGCCTTCAAAGGAAATAAATGCCAGCCACTCAAATATAGTGCACACTACAGTAATCCACCTGTAAATTACAGCCAAAATGGCAGTCTGCAGAGGAGTCTGAGAAAGTTTCACTTTGTTGGACTGTATGAAAAAGAATTGTTTGTATCAAAGTGTTTTGATAGATTGTAATCTGAACAAAGTGTTAGAGGGGTAAACAAGATAATAGAGCGGATGGAGAATTAGTTATATCTGTTTTTACCAATAAGGACGATTTAAAGATTGGAAGGATACAGCATCGCTGCCTATTACAATCTTTTTTTGTTCAACTGCAATATAACCCTTAGAAATGTGAAGCACATAAATTGAAGATTCAAAACAAGTGCTGTATTTGGCACAAACTCATACAATCTGTGCAGTGAACAACATGATGGCAATAATTAGAATTAGAGTAAACAAACAGAATTAGAAAATTAATTATTAATTCAAGGAAAGCGTGAGTGCACCAATCATGGCACTATATACTTTCTCTCCACTACAAGTTCAGAGAGAAATAATGTACTTTTTATTCCGCTACATTTATCTGACAGCTTTAGTTACTTTACAGATTGACATTTTTGCATACAAGGAGCATGTTAAAAAAAAATAAAAAATTTAAACTAACCAATACAGCTGTCGATTTACACAATGTATTGGCTGTTATACTATTCACTATTTTGATATTTATTTCTGGTTACATCAACAATATGAGGATTTTTTTTTTGCGGATTAGGCCATAATGAAAATAATCATTAGTTGTCCTTTTACAAAGTAATTAGCTGCACCTCAACCAACGACAACAGTACAATTCTGCTTTTCAATTCTGACTGTATGAATAATTCATGAATATTAGTATGATATAACATGTCTTAAGTACATTTTTCTGATTATATTTTCAATGAAGGACTTTTATTTGTAAAAGAGTTTTACAGTGTGCCATTGGTAATATTAGTCAAAAAGCAGATCTGAAGACTACCACCGACACTGTAGCTAATACAAGTGCCTTCTCTTTGCCTAATTCCACAATCTCTTGGGTTTTACTTATATTCAGTGAGAGGTTTTTGGTCTTGCCCCAACAACTTCAGGTAAACACTGTTTTGTTCCTTGTAATGAGAATTAAATTGAGCAGTAAATAAGACTCTTAAAAACACACACACACACACACACACACACACACACACACACACACACACACACACACACACACACACACACACTCTACTGCAGCAACTCGAGCCAAAATGTGAGCATAGTTAGTGATCTTAAAGTGCTTGTAAAGGTAAGAAACCTCTCTCCATACACAGCATACACTATGCATACATTTAGCTGGACACATTATGTACTCATGGCTTGAACCACAAAGTTACCTGCTGAGACTCACTAATTGGTTACAGCTTATGCTTTAACAACCACACACTTAGACTGTAAAACAGAATTTGCTATGCATGTCTGTACAGTTTTTCAATCTTTAAAGGGTGTAAGTGAATACTTTTCTGTGGAGGGAATCCTGGCTTTTGAGATTAGGCTCTCTACAGCTCCAAAAGAATTTAAAATGTGAGAAATTTACATGCACGAAGTGACTGCTCCGTACACATTGCTATCAGCAAACACCTTTGTTCTCACAGGTATCAGAGCTTATAGGCCACAACTTTACTCCAGGCCTGAAATCAACAAAGACAGGATTTAAGGAATTGTTCAAAGGTGGTGTGTGCAGAGGCTGTTTCTTGAGAGAATGAAAAATAAAAACTATGCAGTATACCACGACTATACTTCCAATATGTGGAGCACATATTGTGCATAATTATTTGCTGAGATTTAAATGAGCTAATGCATATTCATGACTAAATGCTAAATAAAAAAATTTACATTCAAACCGTTGATTAGATCTCTGAGAATGATCAATTTTAGTGGGAGATCTCAGCCTCATCAGATGAAAATTACTATTTCTACTCTAGAGCCGGAAAAAAATGCATAGCAATGCCAGATATTGATCTGTATGAAACACAGTCATACTACAAAAGAGTAAGAGGTGTAGTAGAGCAAAGCAATTCCTTAAACTGACTTTAGTGTCCATCATGTGGAAGTTTGACTTTGACTTCTTTTGCATAAAAGTAATATTAAAAAGCTACACATGAAGCATGCTAAATGGGGGGATGAAAAGATGAATTGTGGCCCTGGAGTACAGAACCTCGGGCCGATTTATGAAATGTTCAAAATTGAATAAATGAAGACATTGTAAATTAAGAAAATATATTAATGAACAGCATTATTGTAATTTCATTTTAGTGTTTTTGCCAACAATAATAATTCCCCTTAGCCAATCATCGTTGCTGTCAAACTTTAAAACGGTTCTTCTCTCTGCTTCTCTTAGTTTCAGTCATTTTGATGTAAAATTGGCAGCGACCCTCCTCCCATCCACGTCCATACTCATCACATCAATGGTTCCTTCAACTGAGGCACCGCCAGTGTCTCGTCTCCCTCAGAGGAACATTCCTTACTAATCACTACCCGGCATACCAATGAAGTTCAATCGCCAAAGACTTTTTGTATTTCTAGACTTCACTGTGCACCATTAATACATGCGTAATATAAGTCTTGTCTGATTGAACGACTGCCACATTTTGGCAGTAATCTACAATACATAAACGGATACAGATTTTCTATTCAAATCTAGTTGGATTCGGGGCTAAAAAAAACATTTGTAAAGGAGCAGCTGTCTTTTGCCTGTCATTTTCATTTTACAAAATGGAAAACATCACTTTACTTTCATCTAGTTTTCTACTCAGCAAATAAAATGGAAGAGGATTGCCAGAGGGTGCTTGAAAGCTCTTTAACACCTCTTGAACATTTGTAGAGTAATTTAGTATTTGCACAGTAATAATATTCGTCATATTGTCAGTGCTGTTTTGTTGAGTATCCCTGAAGAAAAGTCACTAAAATGGTAATAGCAAAAGTTTGAAAAATCAGGGGCACTTTTAAGAACCCCTTTCACCTCAAGATTCTTCCTACAAAATTATGGTATTGTAACTATAATAATTGTCATTTTATAGTCTCCAATTTCATGAATGCATTAGCTGCTTATGAGACGTATTTCCAATATATCAAGACTTGTCCTTGAGACTTGCTTCACCACAGGCTGTAACATGTCTCTGACTGGCCCCAGTGGGTGGGTAAGGAATAGGAACAGTTATTTTTCTAAAGTAACCTGTACTATCACAACATATAGTTAGCTGAGGACATGCCCCCTGCTTAGAAAAGTACACTATAGGTTAGTACTATAGGTCGTAAACTGTGCAGCTTAATTAGAGCAGTTAAACACACTTTTATCCATTTATTATACTTATTAAAAAACAGACACCATGCATCTTCCACTCTCTTAAGATACAGAGTATTGCTCTTACTCTGTGACTCTGTGAGCCTCACGCACACAGTTTCAGTCATTTGGAACGAGACGAGTGGAGAGCTTTACAAGAAAATTGTAAAGACAATTTAATAGATGAAGCACAATTAAGGAGACATTTTTAATGGCTGTCAGCCACAGAGACGTGCTTGCAGGTAAACACTGCATGACTCCATATAATGTGAGCTACAGATGACAGCTGTACAATACAGGCTAACATTACATTCAAGCTTGAATCACTGCAGACAAATGCAGTGGCTGGCTCTTCCTCTATTTCTTCAGTAATTGTTGTTCATCTGTGTAGTGTGTGGCTGATGGTCATCGACCATACAATACAGAACAATAGCTCTGGGAAACAGCAAGTGCTACCTTTGTAAAGCCTCTTTCTTGAGACTGTAAAAGCATTTTTGTGTGTCTGCTACAGCATACACATCTGTTTAGTAAATCACTTTCCCTGTGTTCTCCTTTGAGAAAAAAATCAGAAACCAAAAGGGAGAAATATATTCTTTATGTTTTGGTTTCATAACGTGCTCCCTCAGCTGACCTATACAAAAGGAGAAAAGGGATTGCATCTCATTTCCTGATGTGACTACCTAGTTGAAAACATAAAAGTTTTGTCGCAGTTCAGTTTAATGTATAAATGTATGTATAAATAATGACATTTGTATGTTCTGCTCTGTGTGATCTTATCCATTTATAATCCATGCAGGATCCAGCACGGTAACTGAGACAAGCAGGGGGAGGCCAAGTAGGCACTAAATCATACTTAATAAGTTTCATTTTCATTCTGAGACAAATGTTTTACATTCTCCAGTACAAGTCGTTGTTTTTATAAAACAGGTCCCAAGCCAATAGTTAAAGCATACTCAAGTACAATAACATAGGTCAGTTTTTAATTCATGGATGATAAGATGAAGATTTTACAGGAAGTACAGCGCTTTCTAATGAATCATATTTATTTAACCCTTTTATTTATTTGCTTAATTTTTTTTTTTTCATAAAATAAATTTATGTTATGTTCTACGCTATCTGACAAAGAGGCTTTTTACTTTTTCCATATTAATTAGCTCGCACAACACTACTCCACTTTAAATATTTTACCAGTTGGTATAAAAAAAAAAGTTGGTTGCAGCAGTTGACAATTTATCAGTTGCTATTGCATTGAAAATAGGAATATTAACCATGAACTTTTTATAACTATTATTATTAGTACAATTATTTTAGAAATCAGACATGACTAAAAAATTTAAAGGAGCAATAGACGACATTGAGAGCATTAATAACACAGCAAACACCTATTATCTATGTAAATATATAGTAGACTAAAGTCCAGAGGTGTCAAAAGTATTCACATTCCTTACTCAAGTAGAAGTATAGATACTAGGGTTTAAAAATACTTCTGTAAAAGTTGAAGTATCAACTCAAGCTTTTTACTTAAGTAAAAGTGTAAAAGTACTGGTTTAAAAACTACATAAAAGTAAAAGTAATGTAAGGGGAATGTTTTTTTTTCCATTAAGGACAAACTCTTAAACTGCGTCTCAGGGGCCTATAGTGCACTACCCCACCTCCCCAAAACAATCATTTTTATAAAGGCCATAATGACTATAATGTTTTAAAATGTTATGTTGAAAAATGTGGGATGCACTAGGCTACCCGTTTCAACTGCATATATGCCCATTTAAAATGATCACATTTTATTACAATGCAAATACATTACCGGGTTCAGAGAGCTGCTGCGGTGCGAGGAGAACTCCGGTGCTCCTCACAGGAGAGCTGCTGTTGCATATTCACCCTGGGAGCGTTTAAAACGCAGATATAGCGCTCTACTTTTCACGCGACATATTTTTCGACGCTCTCTTTCCGCTGGTGTGTGTGCTCAGCACTCACCTGTGTGCGCGCGCACATATCTGTGGGCAACGGGGCGGAGAGGTTTTTTGTGTGTGTGTTTTTGAACGATGACAAGCCATGAGTGAAAACAAACCAAAATGAAATTGTAACGAGGCTATTTTTAAAATGTAGGGAGTAGAACGTACAGATATTTGCGTGAAAATGTAAGGAGTAGAAGTAAAAAGTCGTCTGAAAAATAAATACTCCAGTAAAGTATAGATACCCAAAACTTCTACTTAAGTAAGGTAACGAAGTATTTGTACTTCGTTACTTGACACCTCTGCTAAAGTCCACCAGAGCAGAGAATGAAGTCACTCTCTATGTGTGTGTTGTTATCTGAGCTTCTCCTTGCTTTGTCGACATAGCCGGGATTTTAGTGCATATGAGCTGGTTAGCTACTGGTTAGCTCATGGCCACCGTCTGGTACTGCTCTCATGTGTTTGTGACAGCTGATAACGCCATCCTGAGTGACAGTACGTGGCAGAATTATAACACCGATCAGTTCCCCCCCAGGTAAAAACTGTTCGCACGCTTGGCGTACTCTGTTCCGCTAACGCTGTCATGACCCTGCGGCTCGTCGTTGCTGTTTAGGGGCAATTGAAATGCTCCCAATCTTGTATCTTGCACCTTTTTAAAAAAGTGTAGTACCCCGAGATGTACGAGGGACCCATTTGAGAAACATTGCTGTACTGTCTACATAATGAGGTGTTTGTTAATGAGGGGGGAAAAGTTGTAAATTTTCCTTTCCTACATAGTGTAGGCAAGGCAAGGCAAGTGTATTTGTATAGCACATGTCAACAACGAGGCGATTCAAAGTGTTTCACATAAAACCATTAAAAGCATCAAAACATAATGCAGATTTAAAAACAGTTAAGAAAACATTAAAACTGATGCAGCAATTGAATCTGGTTCAATTAAAGGCAATAGCAAACAGAAAAGTCTTCAATCTGGACGGAAAGGAGCTGAGGGTCTCAACAGACCTGCAGCTTTCAGGAACCTTGTTCCAGATATGTGGAGCAGAAAAGCTGAACGCTGCTTCTCCATGTTTAGTTCTGACTCTTGGAACAGAAAGTAGACCCGTCCTAGACAACCTGAGGGGCAGGAATGGTTCATAAGGTAGCAGCAGATCACAAACATACTTAGGCCCTAAAATATTCAGTGCTTTATTAACCAGCAGCAGGATTTTAAAGTCAATTCTTTGTTTGACAGGGAGCCAGTGCAAAGACCTCAGAACTGGAGTGATGTGATCCACTTTCCTGGTCTTAGTGAGGACTCGAGCTGCAGCGTTCTGAATCAGCTGCAGCTTTCTGATTGACTCTTTACAGAGGCCTGTAAACACACTGTTACAGTAGTCAAGTCTACTGAAGATAAAGATGCATGGACATGTTTCTCCAAATCCTGTTGAGACATAAGTCCTCTAACTCTTGATATATTCTTCAGGTGATAGTAGGCTGATTTTGTAATTGTCTTGATATGGCTTTTCAGGTTGAGGTCTGAATCCATATCTACACCTAGATTTCTGGCTTGGTTTGAGGTTTTTTACATCAGTGATTGAAGCTGAGCGCTCACTTTCAATCGTTCATCCTTGGGACCAAAAACAATTACTTCTGTTTTATCTTTATTTAATTGAAGAAAATTCTGGCATACAGTTATTGATTTCTTCAATGCATTTAGCAAGCCGTTGTATGGGACTATAGTACCCTGGTGATATAGTTATGTACATTTGTGTCATCTGCATGATTATGATAACACACTTTGTTGTTTTTCATAATCTGAGCCAGTGGAAGCATGTAGATGTTGAAAAGAAGAGGCCCCAGTATTGAACCTTGGGGAACACCACCTGTTATCATAGTCAGCTCTGATGTGTAATTAGCTACCGACACAAAGTATTGTCAGTCCTTCAAGTAGGATTCAAACCAGTTAAGTGCTGCGCCAGAGAGTCCTACCCAGACTTTCAGTCTGTCTAGTAGTATGTCATGATAGACCGTGTTGAATGCAGCACTGAGATCCAGTAATACTAAGACTGAAGTTCTGCCACTGTCTGTGTTTAAATGGATGTCGTTGAAAACCTTAACAAGAGCAGTTTCAGTACTGTGGTGCTAACGAAAGCCGGACTGGAAGACATCAACAGTTATTTTCGGCCAAGAAGTTGTTCAGCTGTTGAAAAAACACTTTTTCAATTATTTTACTTCAGAATGGGAGGTTTGATATTGGCCTATAGTTTTTCAATATTTCGCGGTCTAAATTAGCCTTCTTTAGAAGTGGTTTAATAACTACAGTTTTTAGGGCTTGTGGGAAGTCACCTGAAAGAAGGGATGTGTTTACAATTTGTAAAAGATCAGCGGTCATGCAGTGTGAAATATTTTTTGTGTGTTGGTAGAATATCCAAGCAGCAGGAGGATGTTTTCAGATGTTGTATACTGTCTTCTAGGCTTCTTTGGTTAATTGAGGGAAATTGTGTCATCATATTTGAATGGATGCTATTTAAAGATGGGGACAACACATATTCTGTGGTTAATATGGAGCCACCGACTGCTTGTCTAATTTTCTGAATTTTATCAGCAAAATAGGAGGCAAATTGATTGCATGCCCAGGTGGATTGGAGTGTAGCAGTTACCGACACCGTTTGTTAGCCTGTCAACGGTAGCAAATAAAGCACGTGTATTGTTATTGTTTTTGGTTATGATCTCAGAGAAGAAAGACTTTCTTGCATTTCTAAGTTTCAAATCATAATTGTGAAGTCTCTCTTTATAGATACCACAGTGAACCTGGAGATTAGTTTTTCGCCACCTGCGTTCAGCTTTCCGACACTCTCTTTTCGCTATTCTGACCAGCGTGGCATTTCTCCAAGGGGATCTTTTCTTACCTGAGACAACCTTCACCTTACTGGGTGCAATGGCATCAATAACATTTTTAACTTTTGAATTGAAGCCATCCACAAGCTCATTGACTGAGATGCAAGAGAGGGCTGGTGTGGAGCAGAACCTCTGAATAAATAGTTCACTGGTGTTTTCAGTGATGGAACGCTTTGTCACAACTTTGGTTTGGACATTTGTGTGCAGGGAAGAAAACACAGAAATGATCAGAGAGTGCAACATCAGTCACAGCAACCTTGGAAATGTCCAGACCTTTGGTGATGATTAGGTCTAGAGTGTGCCCCTTGTTGTGGGTGGGACCTGTTACATGCTGAGTCAGATCATAGTTATCAAGGACACCACATCGCTCTATAGACCCTCTGTCCTGGGGATTATCAACATGGATATTAAAATCACCAACAATGGCAACAAAATCAAAATCAATACAGATTATAGACATCAGTTCAGTAAACTCATCAAAGAAGGTTGCACAGTATTTAGGTGGTCTGTAAATGTTGAGGAGTTAAACTTGAGTGGAATTCAGAGCTACATATTCAAAGGAAGTAAAATGACCAGAAGACATCTGCTCGCATTGAAGAGACTCATTAAATAAAATAGCAACTCCACCCCCTTTCGTATGCGCTCTTGTTTCACTCATGAAACTGAAGTTGGGAGGTGTTGATTCAATAAGAACAGCTACACTGTTATCTTGGTCTAACCAAGTTTTGGTTAAAAACAAAAAAATCAAGTTAGTGCCTAGTAATGAAGTCATTGATTTAAAAATGTTTTTCCTGACAGAGACCTGACATTTAATAAAGCTAAGTTTAATGTGTTTAAAGCTCTATTTGCCCTATTTATTTGGACAGGCTGACGAGGAATGAATGTCAAATTGGATAAATTTGCAGATGTACTAATGTTTCTTTGCAGCCTCACCTTTCCTTTTCTAGTCAGGAGAGGAATTGAAAAGGCTAACTTCATACAGGGCCCCGACTGTTCCTGGAGCTAATCAGTGGTTTCATTAGCCTTGTAGTCCGGACCCAAAATATATCAATTTGTGTCTTTATCAGGTAGGGTAGATCGAAGATGGTGGTGGAGATGTTGTGTCGGCGGGAGAGGGGCACGGCGCTTTTACTTCGGTGTTTGTGTCAAAGGACTTAGAGCCAGTGGCGGAGGTCCAGCTGGAGGGGTTTTAGCACGGGAAATGTGAGTGCGGAGGGCAGTGAGTTTGGTTACAACAATGACCAGCTCGTTCATGCGGTCAGTGAACTCCATGTGGGGGAGGATGAGGAGGAGGGAGAGAAAAGTAAAGAAATGAAACAATTACAAGGAAAAAAAAGATAAAGTATCATGTACTGTAGTGAAAAATTATCTCAGTAGTTGCTTATCCTAAACCACCTTGCTTGTTTGGTGCAGATTCATCCCCATCTGTGCCTGAGGACGTGGATATAACAATAAGGATGCAGCACAGACCACCAGAACACTGGGGTGAATAAAGAAAAGAGATAATAAGCATAACCCCAGATGAATAGTGTTATTCTATTGCGCGGAAGACGTCACATTCAGGCTCTAGATAACAAAGCCTCAGGGTAGAGCTGCTGACTGCAAACAAGTGGTACTCACTGGGGACACGAACACTACAGAATATGTTGGGGCCAGACTATCTCGATGACTGTTAAGACACTGGTTGGTGTTCTTATTTACTGGAGGTAAAGCCCAAGGGAACTCACCAAACCCATCATAAGAGCAGTGGCAACAGAAAAGTAATTAGACCGTCCCCTGGGAGCGTTTGCATTAATTGGAATTATTCAAGGATGTCCTTGTAGTCAGAGGTCAGAGGGAGGGTGTACGAGAGCCAATCAAAGAAAGTAAAAGCAAGGTATAAAAAGTAGTTTTGGTAAACAACCCAAAAAACACTTACATGGCATTTAATGCACTTTCTTATCTTGAACTTGTTTTTAAAAACCCATCCATTATTATCTGCTTATCAGAGCTAGGTCACGGGTGCAGCAGGCTTAGCAGGCTTAGCAGGGTATTCCAGACGTCCCTCTCCAGCACATTTTTCAGTTCTTCCTGGGGAACCCTGAGGCGTTTCCAGGCCAGGCGAGATACATAATCCCTTCAGCATGTTCTGGATGTTTTTGCCAGTTGGGCATTCCTGGAAAACCTCTCTCTCCTTGCGGCATCAAGGAGTCATCCTGTACTGATTCTTGAACAACCTCAGCTGGCCTCTTTTGATGGAAAGGAGCATCAGCTCTAGTCCGGGCTCCCGCCGGATGTTTGAGAGTCTAATCCTATCTCTAAGGATGTTGTAAATGTTTCAGTGAACATGCCAACAATGTATGCCGGTCTGCAAGTACACAAGAGGGCAATCGAGGTTTAAGAAATATGAAAGATTAGCTAGTGTTGTGTGTATTCTGAAAAAAGAAACAGAAGTTGATCCTTGTTTGATTTGTACCAAAACAAGTTAAAACACAGGCCTGAAGGACAAACGACATCTCCAACTTTCCCATGATCTAAATCTGACAATGTCATGTTTTATGTTTCGCTATTTGATGAGTAATCTCATTAATGGAATTTTAAATGAAGGCAGTGAGGTGCTACATTACACGAGGTGGTGAGCCCCAACCAGGCTCCTGTGTAAATGGCACTGAATCACACACTAATAATTTCAAATAACTTATGTCTGCCCTGTGCAGGTTCAAATGGCCTCATCACTCACTCTCAGTCCCAGGCCAGATCATCCTCTCTTACATCACGTCTACAGTATAAAACCTAATCAGAGACAGTCATTTATCCTGCTAAAGCAATATGACTGCCATTACTGGACTGAAAGTGCTGTGTGTGCAGGTACACCACACACCCATATATAATGCCGATCAAACTGCTCATTAATACTATGAAGCTTTGTTCAGCTTTCCTCTTGAGGCTCTAATGCTGATGTGCACATTGGAGCAACACATGCTTTGTTTGGCAGATGGGGTTGGAGACGGTGACCCAAGGCTGTACCACATGGTTTTGGAAAGTTTGGAATTTCTCATGCCATATTACAAAAGATTACATCATCAAAGCCTATAAAGACAATGGCGTGAACCTCAAGGTAACTATTCATACAGTGTAGCCATTATTACTCAAAGATGTATCACTTTACATTTTTTTCACATGGCTTTCATGTAACGGGACAATGGCGACATAATTTGCACAAACTTGCTGCTGTCGAGACAAATATCAAACTATTAATAAACATGTTGGCTATCCAGAAATCATTTCCATTTACAACCCACTGACCCGTCACATGTACATTTAAATTGTAGATTAAACAGATGGCAGACAATGGGACCAGAAAAAATATGTAGTTTGACATATTGGCTCTGTGTCCTGAACCTTGGCTTGAGTACCATTCAAACAGATGGGAACAGGAGACAGCAGATAGAAGAAGTGGAGTATTTGTGTTAAGAGATGTTTATTGTGATGAATCCTTGAGGGGTATTCTCTGCACTGCTGTGGTTTGTTGCTTGTATTTTCACATTTTACCCAGGAGCAAAAATGTAGCCATCCCCATGTGAGATGTTGTAATCTGAAATGAAAATTATGCAAATTAATGAGGACAACATGGCGGACTCCGGGAAGAGGACCCTCTCCGTATAAACGTCCCATTCTAAACAAACGACAACACAACAATTCTTTGTTTGAGGTGATTAGACATAAAAACATAGGTATGAATATTATATTACATCTCTGGTTCTGTTCCTTTAACATGCATTTTTCCTTATCCGGAAACGTAGCCATAGAATCGTATTTAAAAAGTTAACAAATGTAAATACCTAATAATCATGGTAAACTGTGCTCTATTTCTCCTTGTCCACTAAAGATGAACTATAACCTCAGATCCAGCTGTTAACTGCCCTGTTTAGGAAGTTTTCCCAAGACACATTGACCAAATTCATTACTTAGTCCTCATCCTTGAAGCCTTTTCTCTTGAAACATACTCAGTCATGAACCATTTTATGTCACACAAGTCCAGCTTGCGGTGGCAACAGGATAAACCAGGTAGTTCAGAATACGTTATCTTGATCAGACCGGTGTCAACAAGATTGGAGTAAATACTTCATGAATTGAAGTAAATGGATCTATATCAAAACATCCGTTTACAAATTATCACACAACTGCCGCATTATAATCCAAGTTTCCTTCATCCAGATGTATTGTCACTACTTCCCAAACGCATGTGCTTTTGCCAACATTTTTCAATTTAAACCCCTTCCGTCAATACTGTCACTGCAAGTCTGTGCACAATAGTGTTCACAACATGCAAGAAAAGTTGTTAAAGTATTCCTTCAACATACTTGACCCAGCTAAGTGTGCAAACAGGCACTACATGAAACAAAACTTTGGGTTACTCAACGTAACCCCCGTTCTTTGATAACAAAGTGAGGTGTTTCACTATGGGAAGCGCTCGACGTGACCAACTAAGGAAGCTCCAATGACACCACGTCTGTCAGTGAAAGACAGGTCGAAAGACACAGTCGACCGCCCCTCGCAAATCATTCTAGACCAGATTTCTTTCCGTGTCAATGCAAGGAGGGGTGTGTTGGTGAAACACCTCACTCTGTTATCAAAGAACGGGGGTTACGTTGAGTAACCCAAAGTTCTTCTTCTAACGTCGTTCGGTGTTTCACTATGGGAGATATAGACCGCTCCCGGATTGCATGAAATTCCCGAAGCCAAAATTGTTTAGCCCGGTAATGACTATCACAGGGACTCTGGCGCGTTGGCCTCTAGCACAGCATGTGCTAAGGACGGCCCTGAGACATCGAGCCTGTAAAACCTTACAAAAGTGTGAGGCGTAGCCCAGCTCGCTGCAGCACAAATATCTTGCACTGGAACACCCTTGAACAGGGCCCATGAAGTGGCCATACTCCTTGTGGAATGAGCCCTCAAACCCTTGGGGGACTGCAGACTCCTACAACTATAGGCTAGAGATATGGCCTCTACAATCCAGTGGGACAGCCTCTGGCGGGACAATGGCTTGCCTCTGTGAGGAGTGGCCCAGGACACGAACAGTTGATCTGCTTTCCTGAAAACTGCCGATCTACTCACATACATATGCAGTGCTCGCACCGGACATAATGTGTTAAGCCTTTGCTCCTCCATGGAGGAAAAAGGAGGTGGGTGAAAAGCTGCGAGCTCCACCGTGGGACATCTGTACACGGACTCCACCACCTTAGGCACAAAGGCCGGGTTGGGCCGCATACAGACCTTGGCGAGCCCAGGAGCAAACTGCAAGCAGGAAGGGCGAATGGATAAAGCCTGTAGGTCACTCACACGCTTTGCTGTGGTTAAAGCCAAAAGCAACACTGTTTTGAGTGAAATAAACTTCATCTCCACCGCCTCCATAGGCTCAAATGGGTGTTGAGAGAGGGCCTCTAAGACCACCAATAAATCCCAGAGAGGAACCAGGGGCCTTGAAACTGGGAGTTTACGGCAAGCACCTTTCATGAAACAACATACTAAAAGATGCTGCCCCACCGGTTCTCTCCAAAGCCTAAATGACAGGCTGAGATAGCCACCAAATACACTTTAATAGCAGAAAAGGCCTTACCCTTGTCTACTAAATCTTGCAAGAAACACAGTAGGTCCACAACTGAACACTGGAAAGGAAGGGTGTGCCTCAAACGGCACCATTCCTCAAAAACTCGCCATTTACAACTGTAAAGAGAGCGAGTGGAGGCGGCCCTTGCACTCTGAATGGTGTCGATGACCCGTTCAGGCAGGCCTGCTGCGTTCAGGTTCCACCTCTCACAGGCCAAGCCCAGAGCGCTATTCGGTCTGGGTGAGGGTGGTAGATCTCCCCGCCTGCCTGGGAAAGAAGGTCCCTGCGTATGGGGAGAGGCCACGGCTCGTCCGCCAGGAGCTGTATTATTTCTGCCACCCAATGCTTGGACGGCCACTTTGGCGCTATCAGGATTAGCGACAAGCCCTGTTCTCTCAACCTGTCTAGAGTCAGGGAGATCAGGCTGAGTGGGGGGAATGCATAGAGCAGCCCGTTTGGCCATGAGTGGGCCAGCGCATCTATCCCCAGTGGTGCATTCTTGTCTGATAGGGAGAAAAACAGTGGACAGTGAGTGTTTTCTAGCGAGGCGAAGAGATCTACGTCTGCTTGGCCGTATTTCTGCCAGACTTGCTTCACCACCTGTGGGTGAAGAGTCCACTCTCCGTACAGAGGGTTTCCTCGGGACAGAAGATCTGCACCCCTGTTCAACACGCCTGTGACGTGTGTTGCCCAAAGGGACAGGAGCCTGGTGATGCTTCACATGATCAACTTTCGAGGAAACCTGTGTAACTGTAGTGAGCAAGTGCCTCCTTGGCGGTTGATGTACGCCACCACAGTGGTGTTGTCTGTTTTCACCAGGACATGGCGTCCCTGGAGAAATGCCAGAAAATGCTTAGTGCATAAAACACTGCCCAGAGTTCCAATATGTTTATGTGACTCTGAGCCAGCCTCGGGTCCCAGGTGCCGTTCACTGTTCTGCCCAACATGGCTGCTCCCCACCCTGATAGGGAGGCATTCGTTGTCAAGGTTTCCCTAGATGACACCGCCCCTAGCGGGACACCTGACGCGAGAGCTGTCGCATCCTCCCACGGGCGGAGCGCAGCTACGCACGCCGGTGATACTTTTACTCTGCGGTTGAGGTGACGGCGTGAGCATAGGCGTAATGCCGCGTCCCAGCGCTGAAAATCCCACATCCGTAGAAGCCCCAAATGTACCACAGATATCACTGACGCCATTAGGCCGAGCAGGCGAAGGCATAGTCTGAACGACACCGCTTTCCTCAGCCGGAAGAGGGCAAGACACTGTGTGAGGGACACCACGCTCGCCTCCGATAGCGTGACGCGATAAGAGAGGGAGTTTATGTTGAGACCCAAGTAATCTGTACATTGCGCCGGTTCGACCCGACTCTTTGTCCAGTTTATATTGAACCCAAGATCCATGAGATGGTTTATCACCCTAGCGGAATCTTTCACCGCCTGCTCCCGTGAGTGGGAGCATATCAGATAGTCGTCTATGTACGAGAATATCCTGATGCCGCTGTTCCGTAACGGAGACAGAGCGGCCTCTACACACTTGCTGAACACCCTCGGGGCTAACGAGAGCCCGAACGGGATGGCTTGGTACTCGTAGGCTCTGCCCTGATAGGCAAACCTGAGAAACTTCCGGTGCGCCGGATAAATGGTGATATGAAAATAAGCGTCCACAAGATTGATTGTTGTAAACCAATCCCCCGGACGAATCGAGTGACAGAGCCCTTTGTGTGTTAACATCCTGAACATGTATTTGTGTAGATGTATGTTTAATACACGTAGGTCTAAAATGGGGCGCAGAGATGCGCTTCCCTTTTTTGGAATGAGGAAGTAGCGAGAGTAAAAACCCCGCTGAGCTTCCTCGCTCGGAACAGCTCTGATCGCCTGTTTGTTTAACAGTGACGCTATTTCGTCCTTCAGGACTCGGGCTGAATCGCCCGTGGCTACTGAAACTAACACACCGTTGAATCTGGATGGTTTCATAGCGAATTGTAGCCTGTACCCCTGCGAAATAGTGAACAGGACCCATGGATGCACTGCGCATGCTCGCCACTGGGCTGCCTGTGCAGTGAGGGGGCTGACGACTCCAGGTGAGGGAGATGACGTCATCTCCCTCACCTGGAGGGAGCGGCCTCCCCTTGGCGGTGCTTGAGCTCCCCCTGCCGGGGTTATGGGGCCATGACATGGTTTTACTTTTGTTTTGTTTTGGGGATTGTATCTTGCCCTCAGCCCATGGCTTGGTTGCAAAGATACTAACTTTATTTATTTCAATGAACTGGGTAAAAGTGCTTGGTGACACTGCATTCCCTGCTGTCCCCGATTCTCCTCCCCTTGAACGTGAGGGGGGAGAAACTGCAAAAGTACCCCCGGAGCACTGGAAACCACCGGGGACTTTGAAACATGAACTTGGGGGTTCGGTCCTACCTCCACCACCCTTCTTTTCTTTGAAGGTGTAGGGGAGGGAGAAGCAAGGCCGGTTAGGTTGTGCGCTTCTTCTTCCCTTCCCCGGGGTGGGACGGGCGGTTCTTTGCTGCCGTGGCCGCAAAGGAGTGTTTTCCCCCGGTCTTAGGGTTCTCCGCCCGAGGTTGCTGGTCAGTCGGCTGACCTGCTGCCTGTCTGTGAGGTCTGGCCCCTACCCGTCTACCCCTTGTAGCTGCGGCTGTAGCTGCAAAGCTAGCCCTGGATAACTGTGGGGTACGAGGGACGTGCTTCCGGGGTAAGCAGAGGTTAAAGGCTTCGCCTTCCTGTTTCCTGAGGGTGCTGGCTTCCCTCATTTTTTCCAAAGCAGGACCGAACAGACCTTTGGTTGGGTCATACGCCGCATCCATCACCTCTGTTCTCTGCATATCACTGAGGCCTGAGAGATTTAGCCACAGGGCCCTCTCACCTGAGACCGCGAGGCCCATTACACGGCCGCAGCCTTGCACTGCACCGCACCGCGTGAGGAGCGGAGGATGAGATCAGCCACACAAATCTCATCCCATAGGGCTGGATTAGGTGAACCTGAGTTCAGCTGCCTGCCCATCTCCTCCAGGATTTCTCCCTGGTACACGGACAGTAGAGTCATCGCATTTAGCGAGCACGCTGACTGTGCTGCGTAGCGGTACATTCTCTGCAAAATGGAGGCGGTCAGGCGCTCCGTTTTAATAGGCAAAGCGATGTTTGAGGAAGCTGAGAGAGAGCGACGGTACGGGTGGAGATGATAAGCCACGGATGGCTCCACTCCTGGTGGTCCAGCCAGACCCAGCTCTCCCATCCCTTTGACTTCCAGTTGAGAGTAGCCTTTGGTGGGAAGCTTGCTCTTAAATGGACTGGACCAGAACCTGGCCATTTCCGTCATGCAGGTACTGCTGGCAGAAGTTGTTTTGATGGCGGTTGGGCTGGTGGCAGCCTTTTACCGTCATACAAGTCTCTTTCCCCCCCTGTAGCATCTTGGGCTGCTGGCCATTGTATGCCCAACTTGGACGCGGCTCGCTTGCAGACTTCATACAAGTTGCTGTCCCCTGGGGGAGCAACTTCGGATGCACTAGGGGGTCTGGACAGCTGGACAGGAAATGTGGAGTCATCCTCCTCATCATCCATATCGTCCATGTTGAGGAGGTCAGAGTTAGCATCGCCTTCTGCATCCTCATCACCCGGCTCCTGTTCGAGAAGCTCCTCAAAAATTGGAGGCATATCCGGAGACTCAGCGTCCATCATGTCCGCCCAGCTCAAAGAGGCTCGCGGCAGATGTGTGCTGGTCGTGGCTCTTGGGGCGGTTCCCGACAGGCACGGGTCCTGCTTAGGGGATACCGCTACTCTGAGCCTCCTTTCCAGGACCTTCTCCGGCATTGACGCACAGTGCAGACATGACTGTGGGTCAGCCAGCGATGTCTGAGCGTGTTTAGCGCCCATGCATGCTATGCACATCGGGTGAGGGTCCCTGCCCGAGATGGATGCCCCGCATGACGCAGGGCACAGGCGGGATGCAGCCTCTTTTGCCTTCGGTTCCGACCCTTTGGTGGGGGTAGCGGCCGACATGGCAACTGAGAAGGAAGGGAAATATATGAACAATTAGCCGCACTTAGCGTTAGCCTGACGGTGAATTGCTCTAGCAAACGGGGTTTAGCCCGCTAATAGTGTGCCGTGAGAGTTCGCTCGTCGTGACACGTTAGCAGAACTCCGGGCACTCGGCTCGACTAGCAAACAAATGCTAACCGAGACCTGGTAGGCTCGCCGTAACGCGTTAGCCAGAGATAATAAAGTTACACAGTCACCGACGACACCGGTAAACAAACACCGGGTAGTCGGGAGAACAGCTCGCCTTGACGCGGACACTGCCTAAATACTATATAGTGTCTAAATATACTTCTCACGAAGTACTTACCCAGCAAATCCAGACTAGAGCCAGGAACTGCGTTCGGCGACGTGTCCTTAACGGTTCGTCTGTGAACTGTTAAGCAGAAAATCCAAGCTAGCCAAGATAAGCTGCGGTAGCTATAATAGTTTCTTCACGGGAAGAAAGCGAGAATGATTTGCGATGGGGCGGTCGACTGTGATAATATGAGGGGGCGGGGCCCCAGCACAGTTCGACCTGTCTGTCACTGACAGACGTGGTGTCATTGGAGCTTCCTTAGTTGGTCACGCCGAGCGCTTCTCGTAGTGAAACACCGAACGAAGTTAGAAGAAGAACAATGAATGGACGCTGACAAAGAAACAACAAAAAAGAATATCACAAGGAATATAATGAGGTAGATGGTGACAGGTTGCCACTGCCACACTAAATCACTGAAACGCAGCATGTGTCTAAAAGGGAGAACAAACCAAAAGCAGAGCACACATTTCCACAATAAACAGGAACAACACACTCGGAGGAGCCTTGTGTCAGCAGCACCTACTGTCGTTCAGACAGCAGACTGGCAGTGACTGTAGACGCAGCCACAGACTGGGTGCCCAACAGTCGGTGCTATACTCATGCCCTGTGTAGAAGAAGGAAAAGGGAAGACTGGCAGGCATAAACTAGACAGGGTTAGTTATATGACAGTGAAAATAGATTGTTTTTTAGTTTTGAAGAATTAGTTGGAGGCAGAGGTGTCAAGTAACGAAGTACAAATACTTTGTTACCTTACTTAAGTAGAAATGTTGGGTATCTATACTTTACTGGAGTATTTATATTTCAGACGACTTTTTACTTCTACTGCTTACATTTTCACGCAAATATCTGTACTTTCTACTCCCTACATTTTAAAAATAGCCTCGTTACTATTTCATTTTGGTTTGTTTTCACTCCGGCTTGCCATCGTTCAAAAACACACACACAAAAAACCTCTCCGCCCCGTTGCCCACAGATATGTGCGCGCGCACACAGGTGAGCGCTGAGCACACACACCAGCGGACAAAGAGCGTCGAAAAATATGTTGCGTGAAAAGTAGACCGCTATATCTGCGTTTTAAACGCCGGGAGCAGCTCTCTGAACCCGGAGCAGCTCTCCTGCTCCAGGTGAAACGAGCCAAAGTGCTCGTGTCTTCTACCAACAATGAGCTGCTGGCTTCACATATTACAAAAGTACAAAGTACATGGATATAAAACGTCATAAAAAGTCATTAATAAATATATGGACAAATGCCTGTACTTTCGGGTAAATGGTTACGGTACGCCGTTAACAGGTTATGCTTGCGCATGCGCGATTTGACGCGACGCCGTGAGCTCCGTGAGCTCGTCTTTTCCTGCTGTTGCGTTTCTCAAAATAAAAAAACAGATCTAAGCTCAATATTGAGCATGAATTGAGAGAGGCCGTATCAAATCTACAACCCCGTTTATAACATATGTGTCGAGGAAAGCAGTTTAATCTGATTTACTTGAAAGTGATTGCAATTTTCTTTATTCTGTTATTTATAAAAGCACAGATGAGTCACACAATTATGTTATTTACAGAAAAAGTTTGAGAACCACAGTTTTAAGTGTTTGTGTCGGAGTCGCCGCTACCGCCGCCTATTTTGCACTATTACAATACTTATAGGCAACTAGTTATCATGTCTTCGCTCCATGAAACACATGTTAATGCTCAGTAGTACACATATGGTACTTTAATGTATTTGCATTGTAATAAAATGTGATCATTTTAAATGGGCATATATGCAGCTGAAACGGGTAGCCTAGTGCATCCCACATTTTTCAACATAAGATTTTAAAACAATATAGTGATTATGGCCTTTATAAAAATGATTGTTTTGGGGGGAGGAGGGTAGTGCACTATTGGCCCCTGAGACGCGGCTTAAGAGTTTGTCCTTAATGGAAAAAAAGCATTCCCCTTACATTACTTTTACTTTCATACTTTTAAGTAGTTTTTAAACCAGTACTTTTACACTTTTACTTAAGTAAAAAGCTTGAGTTGATACTTCAACTTTTACAGAAGTATTTTTAAACCCTAGTATCTATACTTCTACTTGAGTAATGAATGTGAATACTTTTGACACCTCTGGCTGGAGGAAGTTGGCTCCAAAGTTATGGAGCTTGGCAAGAAAATGCTCGGCTGCCGCCTTCATTTTCTTCTTGAGACAGCTAGAAAAACGAGATCCTCTCAGGACATAAGGATACAGAGAGGTCAGATAAATATGATGGTGAGCAATTGCAGTGATTTACATTTTACTGCAGCACTTTTACAATTCATAGTAATTTTAAGAACAACCGTGATGGTATTCTTTTACTAATCCCAACCAAGTAGTTTTGTAGTGTTTTTAGTTTTATTTTGTTTCAATTTACGTCTACTACATTTTTACTGTAATAAGCTACCTTAATCCGGGAGAAAATGTGTTTCCCTCGTAACGTAATGGAGAGTACAGTTTAGTTTCATGGAAACATCATTTTGTAGTAGACAGGGTTGCGTGGTGCTAACAGATAAAACAATTCAAAGTTGTACTTCTCGATACATTAGGTGTCTCTAGGATCACATTTGGCCATGAACAGTCACACACACACACAGAATCACAAGCTAAAAACATAGCCAACACAGATGTATAAACAATATAAACTTGACAGCAGCTGCAGCCCCTAAAACACACACTAGATTAAAAGACTGCTTGGTTTTTGCCCACTTTGTAGCACGCACACACACAACGTTGCTGATCGTCTCATCAGGAGCGAGAGTTACATTAATGTTTGGAATGTTTTAATTGTGCATCGCAAAGTCCTCCTCATTCTGCCCTTGCTTAAACTTCTCTGCTCATCCATTCGCAAAGCCTAATATAACCCAGGGCTCTCAAGTGTCACGCATTGTGCATGACTGTCACGCATTTCGGTCTTAAGTCACGCCCTCCCGCCACACATCGTATTTCTCACGCTGAAAAAAAACTCTAGGCTATTTAATGTGCCGCAGCGCACATTAAATAGCGAGAGAGAGAGAGAGAGAGAGAGAGAGAGACAGATGTCACTCTTACCTGTCTTAAAAACTTGAGAGCCCTGATAACCAGTCCACTCAGACTCTCCGTCCTAAAGCGCTCCTCACATTCATATAGTTTGACCTTTATTATTATCAGAGACAGCAGAAAGGCAGAAGTCAAAGTCTTTTGGAGGATCCATCTTGAGCATTTCATCATTTAGCATGTTAGCCAGACCGAGCATCCACCTGTTGGTGGTGTGTGTGTTTTATGTTGGTTAGTTAGCGTGCTCACTGGGTCGTGCATTGAATCAGTTATTAATTAAAGGGCAAATGTGTAGGATTTGGCAATGTCTACCATATAGGTTGCAGATTGCAACCAGCTGAAACTTCAGCCAACTAAAAGTGTGAAAGAAAACTACGGTGGCCAACATGAAAACACTAGTGTTTGGTTTGTCCATTCTGGGTTACTGTAGAAACATATCTGACTCCATGAAAAGGACACGCTCCTATGTAAATATAAACTGCTCATTCTAAAGGAACAAAATCACAACTATTCTTATACACTATTATTATCATCATTTTACACTAAAGAAAACATATTTCATGATATTCCATGTCTGCCAATAGATCCCCCCTAAATGCTAAAGGCCCTTTTAAGATGTACATCTTCATGAAGACAAACTAAATGTTTCCTTTTAGTTGAAAATCTCTCTCTTTAGCTGAAAAAAAAAACAGAAGGTAAAAAACCTGCTGCAGAAAAATGGATACTTTCAGATGAATGTATGGGCTTCACTATATGCAGCCCAGTGGATCCAGGTTGCAAAGGATACACGGATAACACAAATAAAAGTATCTTCACTAAAATTGATTCTGCAAATACTCTCCTCTCTTTTGCACTGGAATATAAGTATGTACTGTGGCAAGAAGAAGCCCATGCAAACTAAAATATACATTTGTTGAAATCATACACAGATGCTATATGGAGGAGAACAGGCAAACATACAGGACCATTTCCACGAAGTTGTGGTATACTTAGATAGAAGGCTACTAAAAGCTGTTAAACAGGCACACATGGGAGAGAGGTGGATCGGTAACACCATGTTTGTCTGTAAGGGAGATATAAGGATTATAATGAATAAATATGAGCAACACCAAATTGCAAAAGTAAAAAGTGTATGCTGCCAAGCTCCCCAAAAGATAGCTGCAGGAAAACTGCATGTGTAAGTAAATAGGCTTATCACTGCCAGGTCATTAAAACACTGTGGGGATTTTTTCATTAATACAGTATGATGTCTTCACACTGAGGCGGTGGAAGGATTTTTAAGTCACAAAGCTTTACTTTTCTCTGTGCCCCTAAAGGCTGCGCTGATGTGAATATGAGTGCAATCTATTGCTTCAGTCACTCTCGAGACTCCAATGAAGGATGAAGGATTTTCAGCACGCTTAATATGCAACAGTACATTTATTTCAGTAAATATAGCTAGCATGACTTTTGTAGTGCGTTTCTCTCCTTCATCCTCAGGACTTTTTCCAGAGTTCATATCATTTTATACATTTCCATTCCCACAACCAGAGCAGGTTAGCTTAGCTTCAGACTGAGTCATTGTCGTGAAACAGAAAAGCCAGGGATAAGCCCAATTTTAGCGTGGTAATCCTGCTTCGTGAGAAAGGCCCTTGAAAACTAAATCTTAACGTCGCATCTAATCCTAGAAGCCTCCATGCCCCAATGTTATTTTCAACTAAGCTTCTTCGTGTAGCCACTTGCAGTGCAACGTTTTTATCTCTCACAGCCCTCACCTTCTCTCCTGTGAGCTTTACCCTACATCTTTTCGATGTTGTTGCAAATTAAAATTCAACAGGTTTCCATTTGTAAATAAGCCTTATTTAACCTAACACCTAACTTAAGACAGTTAGTTGCAGTGGCGGCCGGCCAATAGACCCACCTTAAGCCACCCAGAAAAAAAATGTATATATATATACAGAGCTACCAACTCTCACGGTTTCGCCGTGTGACTCACGCTTTTGCATGTTTTCACACGCACTCACGCCACACAACCAATTTCTCACGGCCAAAAAAATTCAGATTTTGGGCCGAGGCGCGTTCGTTCCTTTTCAAACTCCCCGGCGATAGATGGCGCTAAGGAGCGCATCTGTGAACCTATTCGCTGCATAGACATCCTATTTACCCCAAATTTACCCCAAGGCAGGGGCGGACTGGCCATAGGGGACACCGGTAGGCCGACAGCATTGGGCCGGCCCACCTCCGTCATCAAGCGGCCCTGCCCCTGAGATCGCCGACCACGGCTATATTCTATGGCTCAGAGAAAACTTAAATTTACTCTAATACATGATGTTGATGATCACTGACTGAGATTTATAGTAGTCTTTGCGTCTCTACTCACACTCATGGTTTCCACATCCAGCATGCAGCACTACTGATCGTGATCTGTATTCACTGCAGGTTTTCAGGATATTCTGCCATTAATTTAATCCAGAACACCGGCACTGCAGCAGAGTTGAAACGTACAATTAAGTTTCATTTTGGGGTAACGTTATCACGTAACCTCTTGACATGTGTCAAGACTAAGAGGCTCAGACGCACAGACGGATGTATCCGGTCATTCTTCAAAATAAAACATCTTTTTCGATTATTATTATTTTTTTCATTCTTTCTGTGCGGCCCGGTACAAAGGGGATCTTGCGTCACTCGCTCGCAGATGAAGCCGCTTTTGAGTGTGATTCGACAGCATGGCACCAACGCGTAAATCCTTTAAAGGAGTATACTGATATTGTTTTTATTAACATGTGACTGCACCTGGGCCGGCAGAGTTACTTTAGGTTCTGTTACTTAACTTATTGTTTTGTTATGCACCTTCAACATCCCCACACACACACACACACACACACACACACACACACACACACACACACAGCATGCAACACTACTGATACCACTGATGTTCACACCACATCATATATTCTGTTCTACAATTACAGTTCATACTAATTTTACTCTCTGATTCCAGTTTCTTTATTGTGTGGTCTTTCTCTGCTGACGTTCATTCCTTAAGGGAATAGTTGGACATTTTAGGAAATTTATTCACTGATTGACTGAATGATTATCAAATATGAAGCTAAAGCCAGCAGATGGTTAGCTTAAGTTAGCATTTGGGTCATGTGCTTGAGCAGTTGCCATGGAACCAGCGTTGGTTACTGGCCAAGAAATAGTCTGTCACATAATGATAATAATAAGAAATTGTTGATTTACACATTTTTGTATGGGTTAGGGTGCAGTTTCCCACCTGCTGGCTCCATCTTCAGAGTTACCTTACAGACATGAGAGCAGTATAAATGTAACTCTTATTAAAACAGTGAATGAGTTTATTTCCCCAAAGTGCCAAACTTTGTAACTCTGTGCGGATAACACTACATCTCCACAAATATGCCCATTTTCTAGTGCCTAGATTGACTATATCTGCAATGTAAGAGCAATATTTTAGTAACCTTTGTCTTGTTAGTGAATTGGTGAAACAGAATATTGTTTTCTGAATAATCCAGAGACAGCAGTCAGGGGTTAGTGTTTTGTGATTACTTTGTGGAATGAAGTGAGAGGTTCAAAAAGTAAATATCACTAAATTATTAGATGGAAGCCTATTTCTGAGTTTCAATATGACAAGCAATATGTTTTTCAAGGCTCATCTAATTGAGTTCTGTAAGGACATTCAGAAGCATTGATGGATTTTCTCCTGCAGTACATGCTGAGGATTATGTCATAGTACTGTGTGTACCCTTGATAAATTCAGAGCCAGGTGGCCATAGAAATGAGCATCTCCCTATCTAAAGAACATGCCATTAGATCATTGCTCTCCATCTGCTTGACAGATGTCGTTTGCCAGAGATTATTAATTTTGCATCTAGGTCAGCACAAGTTTCGTACATCAAACATCTCTTTAAAAAGAGATTCAAATGAAAAATACAGAGGATTTCGTCTTCCTCAATTGAGTTGATGTTTCAAATGCATTACCGCTCTTTGTCTTATGCAGACACTTCCTTTTTTTTTCTACAACAGATATTGATGTGTAATGATGAACCCATAATGTGCAGATGTCACTCAACATGATGCATTGTGTTCTTCAATCAAGTGTTGATGAGTAACCAGTTCAATTTATCAGTTAATTCCATGGTCTGTTCTTGACCCATTCAAAAGGTCACGCAAAAATAGGAGGGGTCATGGTATGAATGATGGAGTATGAGAAAAATGAGAAAAATACACAAAAAATGAGAAAAATACACAAATGTATATAGTGTAAACAACAAGGCTGTCAGAGTTGTTCACACTCAACTTCACTCCTCTACTCAAAACAGTAAATGATGACCTCCTCCTAAATTACTTTTTCACAATAATTGCATCTCAACCCACTCACTCCTCGTTCAAATCTTTACTCAATTATTACTCAATTCTACTAGAAAAATAAGACACCAAGAACTAACTAGATAGATAGATAGATAGATAGATAGATAGATAGATAGATAGATAGATAGATAGATAATTTATTCATCCACAGGGGGGAATTTGTTTGGAGCAGCAGCAAGTAAAGTTACATACAAATATTAAGTATGAAAAATACTCAATATATACAATAAAATAAAATAGCAGAGCAGAACATATTACATTTAAGAAAATTAAATAATAAATACAATGCAAAAATGCAAAGTATATAAAGTGTATATAAAGCATATACAGTGAAATTGAAGTATATACAGTGAAATATAATAGGTATTAAATTAACTAACTAAACGAAAAAACGGTGCTTATTGATATTGGTTCAATTGAAGAAGGATCTGGCCAGAGGTGATTTATTATAAAGTTTTATTGCAGTTGGCAGGAATGTTCTCCTGTATCTGTCTTAAACTGGCCACTCTCCAAAAACCAAAAACACAAGGAGGACTTGAGGATCTTCCCACATGGTCCGATAAAGGATACACACATTTGAAACACATCGTCAGTAATACTACACTGGTTTCATTCCCCACTAGGTCCAGAAGTACAGCAGAGGGAGCAAACCATTTTTGGAATATCTGCAATTATATCTGTTCAATCAAAATTAAGACCAATAACCTAGAACGTTCGCCCTCAATCTCAGAATTAACATCGCCTCCTCAAAAAAGCTAATCTAAAAAATATGTAGAATAATATCAAAGTCTGACAAAATATCATGCATAACATCAAGAAAATGGAATTAGACATGTCCATCACTGCGGATTCACATTCGGATTTATGTCAGACATCTATTTACATTGCACACAAAATAGCCTGGATACTATTTCACACCACTTGGGACTGCACAGTCACTATCCGTCTTCATGGGCTGCCGCATCCCATTATCCCCTTCACTGTGCTTACTAGGAGACCTTTCAACAATTAATCAGAACAAAACAAACAGACGATTGTTCCCTGTAGCCATAACTATTGGCAAGAAAACTATCCTCATGAACTGGAAATCAAGGAATACCACAGATATCACAGACGGGAAAAACTTAATGATAGAATACATTTCAGTGGAAAATCTTATAAAGAATCATATACACTATAAAACATCACTCCATCTGGTCATCCATCATTATGTTTTTACAAACGTGACACCACCTATCATATTATTGTTATTAATAAATTAATTATTATTTATTATTTTCTTTTTCCATGTCCACCGATTGAAATCCACACCCATCCATACATTCATACATATACAATTATATTATTGAATATATTTTATTATTGATTCTGGTCCTGTCTTTTTATTTATATATTATTTATCTATATCATAGTGTATTATTATATATTTTTTCACTTGTGCTCATATTATTACTGCTGACGATTTAATTAACGAATTACATTTTTGTCACTATTTCTGACAATGTGATATTGTTATTGTAAAAATATCATTCTTTTTAGTTTTTTCTGACGGCTCCCTCTGGAGCGGGTGGCATGGAATACAAAGTCCAATATTTCAATCAGTCTTCTGCAAATCTGTTAAGTCTGGATGGGTTAGGTGTCACAACCCAAAAAGGTTTGAAATCCCTTTTTTGATTAACTTAAATAATACAAATAAAAATATAGGGAGTAATTATGGCAGTCAAAGTACAATATTTCCCTCTGAGATGCAGGGGAGTGTAAAGTAGCATAACATGTAAATACTATTACTAATATTAATACAATATTGTGCAGTTCTTGATATGTATGAGACATTTTCTGACACTGACAGTTGGCCAGTGATTGAATAAGACAGACAAAGACATACAGGTTGATTTACACATTGTGTGAGACAGGTGTAGAGAGGCAGTCATGTCTTCAATCTTATCTGCATTCAGGAGAATTCAGGATAGCACACACTTTAGGGTGACAGTCACATGTCTTTGAAATCATGTGAATAAAAAAACAGGTGACAAAACAACTCTGATGTCTACAATCTGCATGACTCCACAAGTCTTTAATACATACATATGCTGTGGAGAGCTTAGTGTTTACTTAGACAAACTGAAATATCGCAGCAAGATCTAAATCAAGTGAAAGAACAGAAGCAGTATCATCTTTAGCTGCGGAAGCCTTCATGATCAATTCGTGTTCGGGAGGATCTTGTATCAAATGCAGCTCTGCGCGCTGGAGGACCAGAATAGAAATAGAGTTTTGCTTCAATGCTCACAAGATGTCTTTCGCAGCAGCCCTGCATGAGTGGAGTGGCAGAGTCTAAATCCAGATTGCAGTGATTAGACATTGTTGGAGTGTTTCTATGATGTGAGTTCATGGACTGCCGCATTTTCTACATTTAGATGAAAGTCTAAAATTCCTAAGGCCCACGGTGTCACGGGTGGATATTGTCAGCGAGCAGACATAATGCTACTATTGCAGCAAATTGGACCATACATATGTTTCTGATCTTTGATAATGTACCATGTGTCTGACAAGCACCAATTGAATTACCCAGTGTGATCTTCAAAATAGGTTTCCTATGGTGTTGCTTTGATCAAGTTTCAAAGAACAAACTAATTTCACACACAGAAGCAAAGCAAGTAATAGAAATACAAAAAGTCTTCTGACAAATTATAGGTTTTCATTTCATAAAAAATATTCAGCAGGTAAAAAAACTGCAAAGCCTGGCCTTACAAAAGCGTATAAGTCAATTTGACATGTTTATAACACAATTCAACCATAAATATGAACATAAATCATATTTTTTTTATATCCCTAGCTTTATGCTACACATGATTGGTGCACCTTTCTGGAAAGCTTACGACCTACGGAATCCGCCAATTGCGTCAAAACCACTGTCAGACAAAGCCTCAGCAAGATACCAACCACATTGCATCTTTTTCCAGCCAAAAAACTGAAATATGACTTACTTATGGAAGAAACGATACTTGCTTGGTATGTGATGGTGCATCTGCTTGAGCAGAGCCCCTCTGTCCAAGGTCCAGGAAGAAAGTTAGGGCATTTTTGCTTTCAGCTGACCTAAACCTACGGTTCACGAAATCTGCACTAAATTAAATACTAAAAATATTTAACTTCACTTAATCAAAGACAAACTTGGCAGAGATACTGTTAACACATAATGATATTTTATAGTAGAAAAAAAGCGATGATATGCATAATTAAAAAGAGGACGTTTTTTTTCTTTCCTGTGTTCTATCATCAACCAATAAACCAGTGACACATATACTGCTATATGAACCTCTTAACTGGTCTCACAAATGTCTTCTGTATATTATACCTTTTGAAATTATTCAAATAGCCCTTGTGGTTGAGGAGATATTCTGTATTTAGTATGGGTATGCAAACCATTCGGAATGTTTGAGAAAAATGGCTGGGGGGCTAAGAGGAATAATAGTAACAAAGATTTTCTCCAGATTTAGCTTCAGTGAGAAGTTACTAAAAGCTAATAAAAAGCAAATAGAGCAAATAAAACAGTCAATACCCATTTCACTGTTTAATCTGATTTATAGGCTTCGTCTTGGAGCCTCGTCCATCACTGTCAAAAGCCAGTTCAATTGAAATGGAGAACATGTCCCTATGACCGCAGTACATCATTGTCTATGTACATCCTCTTACTTGTTAACAGTTATTGAATATAAATTAGCACAAGTATATTGATATCCCAGCTGCTCAGCTAATGATGTATGGCTTATAAAATGTGTGTTTTTGAATGAAATTTCGCTGAACTATGTAATATTCAGGCTCATTGTTTTAACTGCTGAAAACAAAGTAACTATTGATGACCTGCAGTATTCAACTGGGAAAAGGAAAAATAGCATTACAGATTCATCCAAGTAAAGGTTTTAAAGCTGCACTAATCAATATGTATATATGAACAATCGATCAAATGAGTATGTGTAGTGTGAAATGTGTCACTTGTAGTGCGGAAACCACATGCATCACCTGACTCTGCAGTTCCCATCAGTTCTACGCTGCATTTCAGCTTCTTTCAGCTCATTGTTTGTTTACGGTTGCAGACAGCAGGCAGCTATTTTCAGCAAAAAAACTCCATAAAGTCACTATTTACAACCTGCCCGGCACTGCAACAAACAGACAAAGTTGGCAACTTGCTGCGGAGCATTCAGCGGCAAATAATATGCTTGACAGGGAGGGAGTCCACGCAAGGTTATATACTTAAAACCAGCACAGTTTAATAAATGTCAGTTAACACAAAACAAACAGTAATGAAAGCCATGTACGGATACATGCCAAGTGTGCTGTGGAACTGTTGAAGGCAAAACCCAAGAGCAACAATGCTGGGAGAATGTCTGCTGAGGAGACAGTGAGGAGCTTTTTGTAGCCTGGAAGGTCCAGGTGAGCTTAATCAAGCTAACGACCCTTAAATATCAGCCAACTGCCTGCTAGGTTGACAGAGCAGCCTCCAGGACAGTGGCAAAGGCTTCACATGACCCAGATATTTCTCGCAGGAGATGGTGGAGACCGAAACACAACTCAAGTGAATGCTAATATTGCTATATAAAAAAGAATGCCATATCAACTTCATAAAGTGCAAAGGTATCTATGATTTAGATACAACTTGTTCTGCCCCCAAATTGTATGGTAATAAATGCAGTTTAAAAATTGAAATAGTACCTAATTTATTAATTATTCATCTTATTGCTTAATTAGGCAACTTTAAGACAGTATGGGCACACAATAAGACTGCATTATTTCAGTGTAATCTCATCTACTGAAACATTTACCTGTGTGATTAGAGATGATTTACCCTTTATTTTCAGTCTTTTGATTATTACTTCAGGCCTTCCCATGAGATTAATTTCCACTGTATCTCTTATCCACCATCACATAATACATCACATTACATAATACATCACATACATCACACACATCACATACATCACATACCATACTTCACATACATCACACACATCACACACATCACATACCATACTTCACATACATCACACACATCACATACCATACTTCACATACATCACACACATCACATACCATACTTCACATACATCACACACATCACATACCATACTTCACATACATGACGGACAGATATGCACAAAACAAATAGATTTGTCATGCAGTTTAGGACTTGTAGTCATGGCAACGTAGTTACAAGTCAGATTCACTCTCACAAAAAACAATTAACAATGACATTTATCTACCTGAAGCATTTTGGCTGCAACACACAATTCTCGCCCACATGCATTGTTCTGGTAAATCATTTTTCCCCGCTTAAAGCACCCTCCCTCGAACACTGTTTATTGTAAATAAAGATTAATTTTATATTTGTCAGGGTTTATGTTTATTTTCAACTAAGAAGTATAGCTGCTTGGACTATTCACAGTTTATGCTCCTGTGTGTTGTCCCGAGAGGCCCTGCAGTGACCGATAGCTTCCCTTAAGCTATGCACCTGTGGCTCACCTGCAGGAGTGAGAACAGAGTAAACCTCCTCTCTGGATCCTGAGGGGTGTTCTTCTCACTTCTGACAAGCTGCTTCATTTTGCCATGAGGTATTAAAAACTCATCTGATTCCCCTGATCACACCAAGACTTCTGCCAGGAATATATTCCTCAATGTTTTATGTCTCCCTGTCGATCACAGAAAATAATGACAAGACATGATAGGTTGCCTCGCAGAGCCTCCTCTCACAAGAGACAAAATGATGAGTGAGAGAGAGAGAGAGAGAGAGAGAGGTAGATTTTAGATCAAGGAATGGTTCAATATATTTGTAAATACGCTTATTTGCTTCATTGTTTATAGATTTAGATGAAAAGAGCTATACCACTCTCATATCTGCAAGCTAAATTTGAATTTACCGCAAATGATAAGATAAAGACTGGAAACGGGGGACACAGCCCTTCTCTGCCCAACAGTATCAAAATTAGCTTGCTAGTGAGCCAAGACAACGACTTTAGATTTTAGCATTGGAAATACAACTGTTGTAAATACTTTTAAAATGACCGAGGACAAATGCTGAGCATATATGTTCTTTAACAAGGGCTGTGTCCTGAAAAGGATCCTTACTTTGTGTGGCAGTCAATTACAATAATAATAATAATTCAAACTTTTACAGCGTTTTTCTAAGTACACAAAGACAAAAAAAAAGAAAACTGGAGAAGCTGTGTGGGTCATAGTGGAGGATAGGTGCAGGGGTTTAGCAGGTATAGGCGAGTTGGAAGAGGTGGGTTTTGAGGGCTTGCTTCAATGAAGATAGGGGGAGAGCGTTCCAGAAGGGGGATTAAGTTAAATTAAGGATCTTGCATTGGATCCCAAAACTACATTTAACATTTAAAATGAAAGCACCGCATACCTAAATCCATTGCAACATTGAGCACTGCTCTGTTTTACCCATTTCCAATCATCTTAACAATTTTAATTATTAAATATCTGCATTGCAGGTAAAAAATAAGTCACCTCCTAATTCCCTAATCTCTATCGCTTGTCTTGGTCTCATGTATTTACATATGTTTCATGGTAGTTGCCCAGTAAGTATTTGCATGCAGTAATCTAAAGCTTCACCTGAGCTACAGACAACTAGAGTTTATACCCAAATATTAAGTCCCAAAGGATCTCTTTGCACTTAGTGTAGCAAAACTAAAAGAACAGGAACATGCAATTTCTAGACACATTGCATGTGTGAATACTGAATTTTGAAAAGCTGGCGTTGCACTGCATTGCTGGCTTTAAAAGTTAAATATACCAACAATGTATGAAAGATGTGGAATATTTCTAGGTTTGTTGAAAAGCAGACACTAAACATTGCATTGCTTTAATCTGTAAGAAGAAGCAGTTGAAGGACTATGAATGAGTTGGACAAGTGGGAACTGGGAAATTGGTGGCTCAAATTAGGAATCAGCTGTGTTGAATATTTTCAAAACGTTTGAATTTTATTTAAAGTTGTATAAAACTCGTAATGAAAGATGAGCTCTCTATTTTGAAAAACAAATTCCCTAACTAGTTTCCTCTAAAGATACAGGAACGTTTAACCTACAGTGAGAGTTGGAGACAGAAAATAAATCACCTCATCCCGTTAAAATACAGTTTCTTTTATTTATCCCTTTTGGTCAAAATAGGCAAAATGTGATATTTCTGTAAGTTTAAGAAGCACTCTTCACAATACAACCAGTCTCTTGTAACAAATTACTCTGATGATCAAACTGTTCGTAACAGTTGCTCCAGAAAGGCAGAAGAGGTACCCGTTAAATGTCTGTCTTTAATTCTCATATCAAGGTAAATGACTGCAATTTTGCAGATGCCAGATCTCAAAGGGAAGACAGACATATTATCACCCCTGGCCTCACCAAAATCAGGCTAGCTCTTCTTAGAGATGTTGCGTGTGACTCATGCTCAGACACAGACAGCTCCATCACTGTGGGATACAGTTGCATGTATCTTTTACTGCACATTTTCAGGGAATATAATCTTGGCAGTGTACTTTGTGCCAACCTAAAAAAGAAAGATGAAAAAACTATATTTTGTGGCACAAGATGATGTGCTAAATCAACAAGGGTGATACATGTATTTATGATCATAGAATATTAAGCAAATATTCACACAGATTCCCTATCTACAGCCATTTTAAAGCTGAAAGTAATGTTTGGAACGAGCTCCACAGGGCAATCAGTACGGGAGGTCAACTAAAAGCAGATGTAAGTAATGTGCATGGGAATACTGTTTTGTTGAATTGCTTTCATTCAAAAGTTTGAGCATGCAGAGGCGCTCTTATTGCATATATTAAGACGTGTTCGTGAGGGAGGTCTTTTTGATGAAAGTGGGTTCCCATGTATATTTAATGCCATGGTTTGCCGAGCTCTGCTTGAGTGTGGATGGTAATGAGGACTGACACGTTGAAAACAGGCTGTGCCACTCGTCTCCTCCCCAGGTGCACACAACAGTCAGAGCAGAAAGCAGCCCCGTTTCTCTGCATCTGCCCTTGCATTTGTTATTACAAACTGACACTTCCATGACTCTGTATTTTCTAAATGCTGTGTGTGTGTGTCTCTGTATATATGTGTGTGTGTGTGTGTGTGTGTGTGTGTGTGTGTGTGTGTGTGTGTGTGTGTGTGTGTGTGTGTGTGCATGCTTAGTGTGCATGCATAGTTATCAGCTTGACAAGCTATCCGGACGTTTTGTTGCAAGACCTGTATGGGAAAAAATACTACCAATGAAGAAATACACTTAAGTTGAACACATGTCAATCGTGTTGTGTGTTCACAAGGATCTATCAATTTAAGTGTATTTCCATTTTAACATTCTGAAGTGATCTATTGTGTATACAGCGCACAGTAAAATACCTTTCACATTATTGCATGTCTACATGCAACATGCAATAACATGCTGCTCAGGCTATAAGCCTCCTGTGGGAGATGCGGTGAAAATCATGAGTACTCCATCATCCACGAACCATAGCAAAGACTAGCGTGCAAAGGTTCATCAGTTTTGATTGTCACCTGGAAACTTGTTTTATAAGTCAGTTCTCTGCAACTTGCAGCATTTCTATATTTGGTTGTGTTGTCTGACTTTTCAATGCATTCTGTTACGCTATAGACTGGTGGAGAGGTTTTCTACATTTGCTTGAGTTTTGTGTATTTGCACATGTTTTCTTAAGTTGCAGTGCATTGAACTCCCAGGGCCACCTTACACATTCAAAATGATTGACAGTCAAAAATCTATTTGTGATTTATAGCAAATTCAAATACTTTTAATTGTAATGGTAGGACAAAACTTGTTTATACGATTTGAACAGGAAAAAACATGTGCACTCAGTAGTTTACATCAGATATTTTACTGTTATATATAACAAATGATCAAAATATTTACATGTAGAAAATAATCTATTTTCAGATTTATTCCAACATTTTCCCACAACTGTAAAGTAACAGCTGAATCGCGTATTAAACCTACAAACCTGAGACACTAAATCAAAAATAATTACAGCAGGGACAGGTTCAGGTTCAGAAAACTTGCTACACAGTAGCAATTATGAACAAAGTACAAAAACATATTGGACCCATTACATCTTTTAAGTCAACGAAAATCGGACTGTACTGTATTTACCACAAAATATACCTAATATACTACCTTGTCAAATCTGCAAAATATCCGCCTATGGCTGATCCTGTAGGCAAAATAAAATGTTTAACATTTAAGATGGGATGTCGACTCGGCTCATCAGAGGACATCGTAGTGCTGAAAAGGATTGTGTTCACCAATGCACCACTCCTGCTTCTTATCCTTTCAGAAACATGTGAACACTTAAGAAGCACTTCATGTAATCAGTCCAGTGTGGAGGAGCTGCTAAACAGCACGTTTGTGATGAACCATTTCTGTCCCGTGCATGTCTGCAGTGCCAGTTGGTAGCCAAACTCATTGTCGCTGCTCACTACAAGCTCTAGGCATCTCTTTGATTTCCTGTTCTGAATGGATCCTCCCTGAAAAGATAAAACCAGGCTGGTGAAAACTGTGCAGGCCTCCAGAGAACAATTTTTTGCACAATATAACTTTCCTCTTTTAAACCCACACTGCTGTGAATGGATATGGCTGTGTGCTGCTGAAGCTTTTGGCGTTTTGGCTGAATCACACTACCATCCTCATTGGGCCCACCAGATAGCATCAACAAGGTTTCAAGGCAAAAACAACATTGCAATTGCCAGTGTAGTCATTAGCATTCTTCCTAGCAAGGGTCAAGCTTTTGAGAGACTACACCAAAGAAAAAAGGAAAACCAGACAAAACAGGCTAAATCATCTGGTATTGCAGAGAAGGCATGAAGGACATGAACACCTCAAAGCTGTTACGATATTGTGGGAATCTTTTACAAACTTTAATGCATCAGCTGTTGCCAGAGTCTGAACAGAGCGAGCACATTAGCTCTGCAAAAATATTTCAGCATGTCGCGATGAATGAGGCAGAATTTTTCTCATTACGGTGTCAGGGCACTCCAAGGGGAAGTGACAGAAGAGGAGACTTTCAACAGTCAACACAGTGAGAGCTGCGAGGAGAGCGCTCTTTCCAATACTATGAGAGCAATGCTGAGGGATGTGGGAGGAAAAAGACCTTAAGATTGGACAGGTTGTGCAGACAGAACCAAATTACTCTTTGGCCTGAGTTTGGCCTGTCTGTGAGGTCCAAGAGACATTTTATTTTATAGATAACAGATGGTAATAACTGCTGAAAGTGGGCATTTATGGACCAATGTGTAGTGGTGTCCTGAGCCAGCCCATAAAAGCAGTGAATGGGACAATCAAGGCATTTTTTTACTTAATGGTATCAGCTACAAAAGCCAGATTTGCTTCAGTCTCCCACTCTGAGGGACTGCCTGAGTCTGCCAAGGCTGCCAAAGAAACACCTTAAATCACCTGTTTAAACCCTATTCAGAAATGGCCTCAACTCTTAGTTGGTGCTTCCTTGGTTAGGAGTGCTTGGTATACCTCAGCATATCTGCTTGCAGATTTATTTATTACTGTAGTCTTTAATAACTATTTGGATAGCACTTTATAATAACTACATACTATTTAGCTTTAAGCACGAGTAAACACTGAATTCATCATTTATAAAACATTGTTCCAACATGAACCCTCATTAGTAACTAATTAGTATGCAATTCATAAAACATTATACATGTTTTATTCTTGATTAATACGCTTGACTATTATGCGTTTCATGATTGGGTTTTCATACTTTATAAATCATGGATTCCCCATTTGTAAATTAAGTATTAAGGACTTATATATGATTAATAGGATCATTTATAAACTGTTAGTAAATTATAAAAAAAATTATGTAAATGTAATTTATTCATGGGTTATTTATACATATAATGATTTAGATATGCATTAATGGTTAGGGACTATGTTAACATGTGCTTTATAAACGTGTTTTAATACTGCAATTTGTGTTTCAGGTAGTTACTAGTCGTTAGTTAAGTAAATACAGAATGACTGTACAGGCTAGGTCTATTTAGAGGAGAGTTTTAGGCTGTTTGATAGTTTGATAGTCTATAGCTTCTGTACCTCAGTTAAGTCCTATATGAGGTGAGCACTTTTCTTCTTTCTTCATCTAACTTGAATTCGGTTCAACATTTGAGTGAGCTGATTTCTTAGTCGGCTAGGACAAGTCACATACATACTTCATCTTTTAGACAATGAAGCATTGGTAGAAGTTGCTAAGAGCAGTTTATTTCAATCCATGGATGTAGCAATTTTTGGCTCTTTCACAGAGAGATGACATCTCCATTCTTAATCCTGCCTACAAAGCTACAAAGCTCTGATTGACCAATTGTTTGTTTCTCAAACCTGCTGAAACAGCGGGCCATTAACATAACAACAGACAGAATGTTTGAACAAATCAAAGATGTGGGTGGTGATTCAGAGGCCTGGACTGAGGCCAAACTAAAACCCAGATCCCCTACAAATATAGAACGGTAATGGATAGAAGAAGCTGCTGGGTTTCACTTAGCCAAGTTCCCTTATGTGAGCATACAGCATGTAGGGAGGTTCTATGGTTTGCTAGGAATTTAATTATATGCTATGTACAGAACAATCTGTATTTGTTACAGAAAAATAGAAATGTGACGCCCACACATACCCTCAGAACACACAGGCCGGAAAAACCATACAATGAACACTGAACATGTGCCTGCTTTACGAATCAGCACCTACAAATATGACAAATCTTTACATGCAAGCACATATTTGATTTATTTCCCTTATCAAGGCTTATCAGATCACTTCTTGGATAATGAGGTGTTCACAGTGAATGGAGGAAGTGAAGTAATTTACCAAATTTTCCTTCTAACAATTTAAAATATTAAGAATATCTTCACTTAATTCGGCTTTATGCAACATTTCAATCAAGATAAAATAAAACAAATGTTTTCTCTTATTTGTACAGTGGCCCAATTCCCAAAAGTTGCTATGGCTGCATCAGGAAATCAATTTCTGCTTGAGCTCTACACTTTGCCCATCCATCCATCCATTATCAGCCGCTTATCCGGGGTCGGGTCGCGGTGGCAGCAGGTTCAGCAGGCCGACCCAGGCTTCCCTCTCACCCGCAACACTTTCCAGCTCATTCTGGGGGATCCCGAGGCGTTCCAAGGCCAGCCGGGAGATATAATCCCTCCAGCGTGTCCTCGGTCTTCCCCGGGGTCTCCTACCAGTTGGGCGTGCCTGGGAAACCTCTAATGGCAGGCGTCCAGGAGGCATCCTGACTAGATGCCCGAACCACCTCAGCTGACTCCTTTCGACACGAAGGAGCAGCGACTCGACTCCAAGCTCCCCCCTGATGTCCGAGCTACTTTGCACATGTGCAGTCAAAACTGTCAATAATTGATGGCATTTGTCAGAGACTTGATACTCTCCAACTTTGCTGATATGTCCCCATCCTGCGTACTAAATTATGCAAAGTTAACTAAAATAACCACTTAAAGTTCAGTGTGAGGATATGTGATGTATGAGCTCAAGCAAATGAAACCTTTTCACATTTTCACACCATCGTGCTGTAAAATCAAACGGATGCACTTGTAGTGGCAGTCCAGCAGCGACATAGTCAAACACAAATACTTTACCGGTTATAACAAGCATCTAATATGAAGCACATTTTGGATTTTATGCATATTTTACTGAAAAAGGAGTAAAATGTATAATTAAAACTGCACTGAAAGCATGGCGGACAACAATAAGAGGTCTTTAGAGCCCAAATCAAAGCATGCAGTAAATCCAATTCATTCACTGTCATGGGGCATTTTGTGAGGTGGCTTCTTATCTGCTAAAACACATTTTGCAAGCACAGCTAATGAAGGAAGACAATTATAAAGTCCCAATGACTCTTCAGGTGTAAATGAGTTACAGAACTGAGGGGTCAAAGAGTAAATTAAAACACTTGCATGATTAAAAGCTACCTCCACAGTTGTTTTTTCCTGTCACGTCCAACAAATTACCTTAACTGTTGGATATAAACAGAAAACTGCATGTTAACCTTGTGTGTTCTGACCATGTGTGAAGGCTGTGTTCAGGGGTGTCACCTGAGTGAAGAGCCAGTGGAGCTTCATGCGTTTGGCGGCGGCATAGCTGCACTCGATGAGGCGCGGCCTGCTGTTCACGTCCACCAGGCACTTGTTGTCGTCGTCATCAACTGTTGGACTGAGGAGCCCGATGTGGAGCTGCTGAGCACTGGTGTAGTACACATTCTGCAAGAAACACCACATCCTGCTTCAAACACAGTCTAAGTGCTGTACTGTAGGCACAGACTGCCGTGGTTGACATTTCGATAATGGTCCCTGCAGAGCTGTATATGACCATACAGGTAATAAACTATGCAGCAAATGAGGATTGCTCTCGGGTTGTCTTTGGGAATGAAAGAGACATTTACATAGACTGAATATGCATATTTGTACAGTTATCCTGAATGAATGGAGGACAAGAAAAAAAAAAAACGAAGCAAAGCCCACAAAAGAAGCTCATTGTTAATTCAGTAATGGTGAGAAAACCTGAATAATTGTGCCTCTCTCTTGCTCATATTTAGCTGACAAAAACTGAAAATCATTTTCAGGAATTTGGCAGGAGAATACTTTTCTGTATTCAAAAAGGCTTTGCAGTTTGAGCATGAGAGGGGGAAGAGAGAGGGAATCTGTGGATTATATTTACAGACAGAAAGAGCGGTGCGACGAGTCTGTTGGCGTAACGCGGGCTTTAGTTTGTTGTAGTGCACACAGTGACAAACTAGAGGTCGTGAAAAAACAAGGATGGACTGCATGAGATGATTTCATTTTGATCACATGAAATTGCTAATTTGTGTATTTTACAGAGATAGGAAGTAAACTGAATTTGTTCTAGTGTTTTGAGATACTTCTACTGAGTAAACACAACATCTTAACAGCTATTATCACTATTTTACATACACATAGTTAATCTGTTACTAGCATCTTAAAAGAACAAATGAATAAAATTGTATTAAAGGAAGGTCACAACAATTGGTATGCAGAATTAAAACGATAAAGAGGCGTAACAAGAGTATGAAGGAGTTAGATTCACATCGGAGCAGACGATTAAACAGGGACTTTGTCAGTAGAAGTCTATACGCTATACGCTCGTCTCTGACCTAGCATCTTGATTAGCTGTCAAAGCACCCCAAAATATGTCCTTTTATTAAAACAGAAAGAAATCAGGGTCATGTTTGCGTATTCTGCTGCTTGTCTGACTTTCACTCTTATCCTTCTCTAAGTCTTATCTCATATCGCCCAAACAGACTCCTGCCACCCTCCCACCAGACGTTAAATAGTCTGACGAGTGTGAATTTTTTATTTGTGCTGCTCATTTTGGGAGCAGCGCAGACTGCCAGGCCGTGAGTGGCTGTGCTATCCATTTTTGCTGTGCTTAAGTCGGTATATTGTACTACTGCCTGAGCTGAAGTGCTGTACTGTATGTTTGCTGACACCATACACTTGTAAAGTCAATCACGTGTTGGATTGTAAGCTTTGGAATACGCTTTCCTTTCATGTGTCGCTGTGCAATTTTCATTCAGCACGTTGATGTATTGCATTTACAGCAACACCTCAGATACAATGGTCCAACTCTCCCAAACGCAACTCAGTGACATTATGACTGACTACAGCAAACATTTGCTAAGAATATGTGTCATTTTAGAGGCAATCCAGGGTCTAATTCCTCTCCATGATGTAACACTGAAACATAAAAATAGAGCAGACTAGATGTGTCTTGCAGAGGAGATCCCTAATCTCATTAGAAACGCTGGTGCTCCTCCAATCCATTGTTTGAAATACCTGGATTTATGAGAGATTTATAGCATACAACAGATATATAATTAGCCATTTTTAAAGTTATCTAGGTCTCCGAAAGGACTATAGAAGCTGAGTTTTTAAAGGACAAAGTGTTAGTGAGATTCCACAAGATTCTACAGATTCCTCCTTAATCAGTATTAATTAGCACTGTGTTCAAAATATGAATACCAGACATAATGAGTGTGAAAATTCTGATAGGTTCATTTGAATTAAGAGGGATGATGTAAGATCAAGCCTCACTCTATAAGACAAGTTTACAAGTGTTACGGCAAGGTTAAACAATCTCTGAACACAATCTTCTCAGACATAATGGGATGGAGGAATCGATTGGAGCTGGAAGACACTGGAGAAAGTAAATGATAATCAAACTGTGCTAACATTTGTAGACACTTGCTGCCTATTATTTGGGCTGGATTATGTCCTGAAAGAGTAGTCCAGAGAAAAGCTTTTCTAGACATGGATTGATGAAAAACAGAAGCAAGCGGTTGAAATGATCATGAAGTCTATGAGACTGCATGACAAATGTTCAGGTACAATTTAACTTGATTAAAAAAAAGAAGAAAACAAGGATTTTACATTGTGTATTGTCGATAACGTGGCATTTTACTCGGAGCTTGACTCGGTTAGGACATGTCAGCCCTAAATGGAGGTGTATGAAAAATGGAGTTTAATATGTATTTAAAAACATAGTGTTTCTGTAAAGGGCAAAATAGAAAACCTGATTCTGTTTTATGAGGTAAAGCTACTGAGTTCGATCCAATCTGAAAGCAAAGAAAAGTTATTTTTCTTCGAAATGAAACAGGTTTTATTGAGTAAGAAAATCTCGAGATGGAACTAAAATATAGAGGTGGTATATTAAATCTTTATATGCTGCATAAAACAGTGGTGTGAAGATAGAGGGCTCTAACCTGAGGTGTCAGCCCGTGACAGAGATACAGGATGGGGACATTGTCATTGTCGGGCCCCTGGTCCAGACACAGATCATTCTTCAAAGAGTTTTTCAGCTGGCAGACAAAGAAATTCCCATTCAGTCACAAGTACAGATAAATAACAAAGAAACAAAAATCAATGAATTGTCTTGGGGTAAACTCAATGATGTAACCTTGTTTGCAAGCACAAACTAACCCAGACATTTATAACCAGGTCTCTAATGGTTTCTAACTTTGAGAATGCACCAGTGAGAGCTTCCAATTAAGTCCATCACAATTCAAACATATTGCATGATTTTTCTCCTGCAGACTTTATTCAAATATAAGGAGGACCGCTTTCAAAGGACTCTGTTTCTTTTGGATTGCTCTCCAAACCGGATTCCTTGAGAAGAAATGAGACATTTTGGATGTGTTATGGCCCTGAAAACCTTTTTTCTCTATCAGCTTCTTACTATAAATGATGAGGTCCTACATGAACACACTGTTTTCATCTAAAGTGGTGACATTTTTGATTTTTGAACTCTTACTAAATAATACTGTAAGATTTTTAATACTGTAAGATGTTTTTATTCTTATTTATTCATGAATATATAATGTTTTAAGAAAGATTTGCACCCAATTTTCAGGGACTTTAAGACTTATAATTAGTAAGTTATCCATGAATTCTAAAAGAAGGAACATATTTGGGTATATACTGAATACTGTGTTTTGAAAGGTTACTGAGAATACAGAATGTGTTGCTTTGAATATAAAAATGTATGTTCAACCTTTTTACCCATTGATGGATTACAATCCATTCTTAAGAAAATCTTGAAAAGATGTCAATATATTATGTTTTTTGTATCTACACAAACAATCTACATGTTTGTCTTGTAATTTTGTCACAAATTAATGCAGTATTTTATATGATAATATCTGGATAAACACTTGAAATGTTTTGTGAGGTGAATAAAACATTGTGTACTAGACTATGAATAATGGTAACAGATACTTCCTGTGTGGTGTCCAGTTCACAGATAAGATCATACTGCCAAAACACAGTGAGTGAGGAAGCAGCATCTAGCACCTGCTCTCTTCAACTCTGCAGTATATTATTTCCTCTACGGGGGAAACTATTATCCAAACATTAAGCACTGCCTGCTGCAGTGCTCACTGTTGATATGAAAATGTATCCACATGGTTGAATGAATTAGGACAGGTGTTTTAGAGCAACAAAGCAAAAAAAAAAATTATCATCGAAACAGCATCAGCCTGGTACATTCCCTGAGACTCACATAAAGAGAATATGAATATTAAAGGCTATTTAGAGAAAATACAGAAGAAGCTTGACCTGGTTGAAACATATAAAACATGAATCATACACTGAATCCTCTTAAATTCATTTTAGCTTTATGAAAATGTAAATCAGAAGCATTACGCTTGATGAACATGACTCAGACTTTGAGGCCCAAAGGGTTATTCATGCGCATCATGACAAAGGTCTGCCTGATTGTGAGATGCAAACTGCTCTGCAGGGAGCTCCATGGATAGTGGTTTTGCGTGGAGAGTGAATTAGGTAAAGATGTGAGATCAGAAGAACACAGCTAGGGGAAGATTCAGCTCCCCATTGGCTCAGGAGATGTCTACTTCTATCTGATAATCAGTAAATCCACAGGCAGCTCAGATCTACCAGTGTAAATATAGTAAATATGCAACAGTGACACCTGTGGGGATGACATCAGCTTAAAGTAGAATCTCATTTAGAGCGTCTTTAGCTTCTGTAATGTAATGTGTGTCTGAATGAGACGTAATGTCCTTCAGATTTGATTGTACTGCTCCATGTGGGCATAGCTCAGTGAATATGGAGCCATACAGCGCTGTAGAGAAAAGTTGGCCACCTGCAGCTCCCTTCACCCACATTGTTTAGATCAGGATGAGGAAGAGAGAGTTATGAATAAATTAGACCTCAAAACATTCTTCGGAAATGTCACAGTGTTTGCAAAATAATAAATGAATGTATTCATGCAAGAGGCTTGGCATGTAACAACTCCTCAAACCACCACGACTGACTAACCCATCAAATGCACATTGCAAATATAGAATAATGAGGTCAACTTACTTGAAGAAATGAATGTAATGAGGCCGGCCTATTTCCTCGCTGTCCCCATGCACCATTTGTCAGTTTGTAATAAAAAAAAATCATCCATACAACATAGAAAGTGGTGCCATAATACTCTGTGTGCCACTGTGTATTAGGGTTCACCACATGTGATGTGAGGTGGGAGGACAGTGGAAATAAAGCTGTTTGAGAACAACTAGGAATGGGCAAATAGAAACACTGCCAACCCCATTGGTTGTCACTTTTTCTGGCATTTCTCACCAATACAATTCAGCTGCAAAGCCCTCAAGTGGTGAATACTACATCTAAATTTAAATTAATCCATATCTCTCTGTTTTCATTGCATTAATCTAACATAAAATGATTCCTCTGTAACTTCTGAATGGAGAAGGAAAGAGTGAAAGTTACTGCAGCAAACCTCCTCTTTGTGTGAACTGTTCGTGCTCCTGACAGCAGCCATCCGGATCCCAACACAAGGGATTAAAACTATTTGCTCAGGCACGGTTTAGACTTGTTTTTACTTTTGCAGACGATGGATTGCATTTGGGATGAAGAGGCAGGCGGCTTACTACTCCATATGCGATGGTGTCACTGTACATCCTCATCTCAGGGTAGATGTTGACCAGGTACCATCGGAAAGTTTTACACTGCAGCCTCTTCCTCAGAGCCTTCCTCTCAGAGATATCACCAATATCTATGCCCGGGTCCTGGGTTCAAGTAAACACACACAAACAACACACACACACACACACGCACACACGCACACACACACACAAACACACACAGACACACACACACACACACACACACACACATAAAGCATACAATTGATTATCTGTAGCAGGTGGAGAAACTAATCAGTAAATGGGCCATAGAGGATCATTGTGTCGCCATTTGTTGTGGATTTGAATAGCGTCTGTAGGGTTTTGATTTTTTTCCTGTTCTGAAAAACAGCTGCTAAACTATTTCAGCTGCACATTTTGCACTTTTCACTCCATTAAATGAATCTGATGTTGCTCCACTTACTGTGGCACGTTGTTTGGTGTGGAAGAGAGAGTCTCGAGTCAATTGATCACCGAGTTATTTTTTTATTCATGGGGGTCTAAAGTTGTTGCTTTAGAAACAGACCTTAAACAGTTGTGGTTTAGAGAAGATTTAAGTTAGTTGTGTTGACTTAGAAACCAAAATGTTACTCTATTTACAATTAGGTTAACATTGTTATCTTTGTGAGCCAGTAAATCTGTTTTTTGTTTGTAAAGTAGACTTGATCTTCACCACATGAGCAAGCTGAAGTGTTTTAAGGCTGTAGACAATTATTTGTTTTCTTATGGTCCTTTTTTAATGATAAGGTCCTTCTGTGTGGCACAACAACTACCCTGTTGCCCAGGGGGACCGGCAGTCTCCCATTGACATTGTCCCTTATCAGGCTTCACATGACCCCAGTCTGGGTCCGGTTGTCCTGAACTACGATCAGTGTACCTCCATCGGATGACTATCGTTACTGGTTATATTCCAGTATAGATTGTACATAGAAGATCATGCATATAATCTTATATAATATTTTTTATATTATACAATACTTGTTAAGATTAAAACATTGTGTTTCTCCTCTAAACTTTTCACATGATTTCACTTGCACAACTGTTTGAGGCCCAAAGAGGTCAAATACAAAAAAGAGAATCATTTCAGATTTGTGTACCTGAACTTGAGTTTACCATCTCACTGGTCCTCAGATTTATCTTGTGACTCTTTAGAGGGGCCTAACCCCTGGCTCAGAAACTAAGCTACCATAGAAATAGAATGATCGTAGTGTGAACATTTACATTTACATCAGCATTGCAGGATGTTCACAGCGGCAGCCATTTTTATGTTTACCGTTGCCATTGCAGCCGGCTGACTTCTCTAAAAGCCTGACTTGCAGCAAGTCACGGACTCCCCGAGGACCATACTTGCAGTGGCGTAGTATGAAGCATGGAGAGGCGTCTTTTGCGTACTACCCTGCTAGAGAGAAATTTGCAACACACCAGGGCCCTATTTCTCGTACCTGGCTTACTGAGCTAGCGGGCTAACTGTCAGGATAAGATGACGTAGGTCTGGCTTTCTCGGTTTCTCGAAGCAAGCTTAGATAAATCACCATAGCAACACAGCCAAAAAATTTAAACCTGCTCCCGGGCAGGCTTACTGAAATTCACTGGATAAACTGGCCACTCCCACGGACAAAAAAGGCAGCTCACTTCCTCATTGATGAAGGAGCAATGTTAGTTATATTAGTTGTATAGGGAGAGAGTTCTTTCAGATCGCCAGGATCCATCCTTTACCTTATCATCACTTCCTGTACGCGGCGATATAGATTTTGCCGGCAAGAAATCATTTATTTACGAGAGCTTCTCGAGCCGCGGACATTGATCACCACAGGCGCAGCTGATCGGCCGTCTCAGACATAGACTATCAGCCGCTGCATGCCGCGCAGTTCTTAAGTTTATTTAGCTCTTAAGAAACTTATGGATGTGTTGAAAGCACTCATAATTATATGACAGTGTTATTAGTACACCATACAAATCATTATTGTAGAACATGATTAAGGTGATCGTGATAAGAATACAGAGAATCACACACAATTTATTTTCACTGCTTCAATTGATTGGATTTCTGATTATGAATAATACATACATACTGATCCGCCCATACACATATTCAAACTCATACATGTAGTATATGATAGTACATGATTCATACGCGCATACAGTACAATATCCTCATAAGTATATATTTATTCGTAAATATAATCTGATTGATTTGGGTGATGAAACACTTAAAATTTGCCGATACATTTTCCCAACACTGACGCATTTAACTTGATATATTTGCGACGCTTATGTCTCGCAGCGGGGGCGCTGTTAAAGTTGCGTTCACGGCAACAATGTTGCAAAAACTTTGGAATATTCGCAATGCGTTTGCTGTGAATGACTACGGTATTGACTTCCTCATATGCCTTCATGATCATCTCCTGCTTCTCATTAGAGAAATAAAAAGAGGTTCCTCTGAGTTTATTTGCCATTGTACTGTTAGAACATCGTGGTGTCAGTGCTCCATTATTATCCCTTCTGAAGAGGAGCGGGCGCGCGCATTTATCCAGATGACTGACGTCTTGCTAGAATTAACGAGACGTTTCAGCGCGGATCAGCCGTGAAGAAACCCAGATAGCCTGATGTCAATCATCTTGCTAATTTAAGATGGAGATTAGGACATTTGCTTGACTTTGTTTAGCCAGGTACGAGAAACAGGGCCCAAGGCACACAGATGCTGATCGCATGATCAGCATTACAACTGACAACAATCGCCATTTTGTTTTGAACTAGTCAAATGATGAGGGCAAGCAGTTCAATGTCCCTTGTACTCTCATTCTTTTTGTATATAACTGTATGTCAAGCGATGACAATAAAATACTTTGTATACATTAATGCACCAGAGTACTCTACTAACATCATACATAATATCAGAGGGGCACATTTTATGCAGAATGAGTAATAGTGCTTTGATACTTCAAGTACATTAAGCTCCTAATGTATTTCTACTTAAGTAGGAAATGCGATGCATAATTGTTAAAGTGGGTACTTTGACCTAAGTTAACCATCTGCGTACTTCTTTACCAATGCATGTTACCATCTGCCCCATGTTGCCCCCGCCAACGCTGTATCATCATTAACATCACTGATGCCTCTTTAGTAACTCAAAAGCTAAAGTGGGGGCAAATGTTACTGATTTGGCTTTCTGGTACTCCAAAACAAAAATGTGTATTCAGATGGACTTAATATGAGCACAGTGTTGATTTCTACACTCTCAGAGGTAAATTAAGACGGACAATTCAGCAGTGTCGTTAATTCAAGGGGCTAAAGCTGGGGCTGAATTTCATGCTTCTTGAGTACAGACTTTGTTAAATGTCTCATTATCGACTGAATGAATTGCCTGCAGATGTTCATCTATTCATAACGTGGATTTACATATTCAAACAGATTATGCAGGAGAAGAAAAAAGCTTCAGTGAGCAAACATTTGACTTTGCCTTTGAGGGATGCTTCTTTAACGTAAGATGACATAGTATGGTTATTTACTTTAATTTACTGAATCCAGTTCAAGATCAAATGAAAATCAGTCTCACAAAACACAAATATGTAACACTAAGACAACCCGTAAAGACCCAAGGCAGTGTGCAGTATATACGTTTTGTATCAGTTAGACTCATGCAAACACTGCAGATGTCTTTATTCAACATCTCAAATAACACAACACCTCAAATAAAGAGATTTAAACGAATGAAGTGACTGTTGAAAAATAAATAATTTAGTAAAATGAATTATACACATCTTTTTTCTCTCTGTATTATTTATAACTTTGCTACTAAGTTGCAGCTGTAATCCAGATCCTTTAATTCATCTTTTAAAATGTTATTGTCATCCTTTGTATCTAATTTCTTAACTGCTAATGTATCCATTTTCCATTTTATTGAATCACATTATGTATTTATTTATTCTGTGGCACGTATTTAATTCAGGCCATTCTGTAAGTAACACGAAATAATTTCATTTGAGCCTTCTGGAGGTGTCAGGGGCCTGATTCAACTAAACATCTGTGATGGCAGGAGAGCAGCTGATAACAGACGACACTCAACCCCCTGACATTTAGATTAGGTGGCTGCAGAATGGAGCTGCCTGCTGGTGCCATATATTTATCATCTGTATTCATATTTGTTGGTTTGTGCATCATTTTTTAACATCTGATTTGGACTTCTGTGAGAATGCTACCTTTGGATAATGATGCAAAAGGCAGCAACACCCAATCCTGTGTCATAAAAAAACCTACTCCTTTCTGTCCCTACTGTCAATTAAGCCTGCAGCCAGTTTATGGCTGACATCTGACATTTGAAAAATGGGACTGAGGATTGTGTAAAAGAGTTCATGCATACACGATTTCACCTCAGCTGACAATAGAACTGCGAAGCTAAAAGAACATTATGATGAGGACAGCTAAAGATGTATTTCTGCTTTACAAAAAAACGTTCATCAATTTGATGGTACATTTTCCTCTTCAGTTACACGATTTCATTTGTGTGGTTTCGGTTTTGAACATTTGTCAAAAAAACCCCACTTTTTTTTCATGGAACAGATTGATTTAATGTAATGAACTGAATTTTACCCAGATATGTCCTAGTCTCCTAAGACCCTGCAGTAAAAAAGGTGCTTTAGTAGCAACCACAGCTCAGAATTCATGAATACAGTTCCAGAGGGATACAGAGGGAATCTGTTTGTGGTATAATGGTTAAGACGCATGTCGCATTACGTCAACGGCTCTCTCCATTCAGTCATCATATCTCCTGTAACCCATCTAGTCAAGGCCAAATGGCAAAAACATTTCTGCAAAAATAATGCCGTAAGGAAATTTGCTGCTGATTACACATCAGACTCCCTCAAAGTGATGTAATAAAAGTTCAACTGCCAAGTTATTGGACTGCAAATGCTACTCTGTTTCTTTGTATTATTGAAAATGTTAAAAAATGTAAAATAAAAACTACGATAATGACACCTTTGTATTGTAGATGACTACACGCAGATGATCGCCTGTATTGTGACCACAATGTGGTACAATGTGGAACTCACCAAATGTAATGCATATGATCAGTGAAAGAAAAACAACATGATTAACTCACCTCCATGGGAATATTCCAGGCCATGTAGACATGGCTTTTAAACTCATCCATCCACACTTCTGCAACTCTGAGGGCGTTTCGCCGCACGTGAGACGTCAGATCATCTGTGTAGGGTTTATGCGCACGCTCTATGTGGGCAATGCGAGCACAAGGCAGGACCTCAACACTGCCGCCACACTGCCAGACCTGGTTTTAGACATTACAAATATAAGAGAATATTGTCATTCATCTACTCGCAATGAGTCTGCTTTAGGAAATCAAAAAGAGTCACACTACACACACACACACACACACACACACACACACACACACACACACACACACACACACACACACACACACACACACACACACCCTTTAAGACTTGACACCAAAGGCTGCACAGATGTTGCTGCAACATGCTGCTGCACCTGATGTTCATGCTTGCTAGAAGTTAGGAGCACTGAAATAATGGTTGAAGAAGTTTACTTTCGTAAGAAAGAACTTTCAGTTAAGCCAATTTGTTGCTACTGAACTTGAATAAAAAACACAATTATACTATGGACTCAACTTGTTTTTTCTGTGGAAGCCCTGTGGTGGGAAATGTTAATGTCTCAGTGCCCAGCAAGAGCAGCCCAAGTCCTTGATGACTAAAAGCCAGTGGCACTAACACCTCATATAACGAAGACCTCTGGGAGGCTTTAAACCCAAGTGCAGGAATCTCTGCAGACTCTCTCATGACGACTCAATGGAAATTTAGTAAATATATTTTGCAGCATCATATGATGTACTGTTCTTAGATTACTCACATCTTTGTATACTGGATGCAACAAAAACAAATAAAAAGATGAAGTTGCCTTTTTTCCATGTTTACAATGAGGTTTCCATAGTCCCACCATACATTTCAAATCAGCATGTCATCAAGCATTGCATAAGTTGGTTATGGTTTTTAATGTAATTCTTTAATGTATTCATTAACAGCCCTAATTGCCCATATCAGTTATTAACATTTAAAATTATTTTGTCATCTTTTGATTAACATTTATGCATCAAAAATGATGTGAATTTCTGAGTTACAAAAACTTTGAAGAGAACTATTTGAGAATCAAAGCTTGAAGGGAAATGAATTAGGAAATGAATTAGGAAATGAATTAAGCCGCACAATGCTGCTGATTAGTATCTGCAGAATTTCAATGGTATTGCAAAGCAATTCAAAGACCAAGCAGAAGCAATGAAGATGGGCTACTCTGTTTACATGCTCTCATTTGTATGGGGTCATCAAAGGAGATGTCACTACCAGTCTGTGGAGGATCCTCAGAAACCCCTTGAATGTGCTGAGCTTAACATTAGTCCAGGACACCCGGAGTTTCAGTATGAATGAGGTTGAAATCATCCGGCTGTGGTGCTCTGGTAGGAACAACTTGTGCAGCTGACATCCTTTGTGTTTAAGTAAAAAGTCTCATTCAAAGAACCTACTGCCAAAGAACATATACAGTGTTTGGTGCAGATGATCATCATTGAGGATGATGTGACATGTGGATGTGACACAAACACTTTCTGTGGCCACTGAATTGGCAGTCAAGCAGATGTGGATATAAAATATGTTGGTGTTTTGTCACTCAAGAGAAATGTGTGTTTCTATTAAATATATATATTTTTTCATTTTCCTTTGCAACAGTAAACCCTGACCCTGCTGGAGATCCCAGATTTAGAATACACAGCTGGTAATTAGCTGAGGTTTATGTACATAACGATCCACCAGACTATTTACCAGACTATTTACCAGACTATTTACACACATACACCTTGTTAACGTGCCGCAGGACAAGGCTGAACATGTGCAGTATTTCTACAGTGATATTTCTCTGGGAGGCCATTGATAAAAAGCCATCTAATATAACAACCCAGAATGTGCAACTATAGGAGGAACATCATGTATAATTAATTTCCCCAATTTTAAGACGGACAAATAATTGAGTTTGTCATCTCAGTCTGGGGAGATAGTATGTAAGTAATATTGAATTAAAGGCTCATGGGGTATTTCAATTTAATATAAACTGGTTAGTTGTGGCAGCTGCAGTGGTGTCCCGACATCACACTGAAACTCCAGATTACTGACTGAAAATATTCTTCTGTGCCGTTTCCAACAGCAGATCAATAACATTATTTTAACACAATAAAAATGATGTTACAGCAATTACAACAAAGACACCTCAAGTCCAGCCATGCTAACATACAGATCAGCACACTGATCTGACTAAATAGTTCCTGGTAACAAACCCCGGTTGCAACAGTAGTTGATGCTGAGGACTTTATTTAACAGAATAGTCAATTAACAGAATATTAACCGCCAAAATGTTGTTGGTTTAAGCTTCTGTGGATTTGCTCCATGAGATATTGAAGTCTTGACCAAAGTGGGGGACCAGCCCACATTGCCTTTCCTGGAGCCGCGCTGCCAGCTTGGAAAAGAATGATCTGTTGCAGTCTTATCCCTCCGAACCCGACTAAACACATGACTTTGAAGATTTGCTCAAGCTGAAAACAGCGCAGTGAAACATTGGAACAATTGTGCCTTCACTTTCTAAAAGCCACAGTCAATTACAGCTTGTACGCAACATTGGCCCACAAAATAATTATGCCTCCATTCTTTAGTGTCAACTTTCCTTTCAGACAATGTAACAAATGCCTCAGAATTTTTTGCCTGTTACGCCCCCTGCAGTCAACCACTAATCGCCTGCTGCATTTTTCAAAAAATAATCACAAGCAATGGGTCATTACTGTCACCATGCAGCAGAAGTCTTCCATTACTACGGAGGACTGCACTGTTATTCCATTCAAAATGTTACAATTTTATACAGTGGGATATAATATTGCCCTCCACCATCTAATTTTCATAGATGACTCACACGATTTCTTTAAAAGTCAGGTCCTCACTCCACAGCGACGGAACAATCTCAGTCAGGACGGCACAACCACTCCCTTCCCTTGTAAACTTAAAAAGCTCATCTCCTCAAGAAATGCCTCACGTCCCCTGCTCCCACTTGTATCACACCCCCTATCCTGCTGCAAATATGCTCCTGTCTAAATCTGATCTGGCTGTTCTGCCTCTAATTTATTTTTCAGGCAAAGAAGGTCTCACATTACAGCAGTGTTTGCTCAGATCTATTATCAGGGCACTATCAGCCTGAGCTTAAGCTATTTATTTTTTTACTGCTGCACTCATCATAATTTGCTTTGGATAAGAGCAAGAGCTAAATACCTTTAATGTTAAAGTAATGCAAGTGGAAGTGCTTTACTAATTTTTCTGTCTACAATGGTGCCAGTTACCAAGCAGGGCGTCTACAGGCTTAAAGTGGATTTTGATGGGAGTTCGCAAAATCTTTGAGGACATGAAGCATAGTAATGATGCTGTTTTATGGTGCAGCAATATGTCAATTTGAATTACAAAAAATACAATCTCCAGTTTAATGGTAAGATTTTCAATCTACTTACTCATTTTATGAACTTTTTGCAACCTCGTTTGTGTATGGTTTGCTGCTTTAAAGTAGTCCACGCTAAATCTATCTTTAGACTGTCAAACGCTTACCCCCTGCAGGCTTGAAAGGCGGCTGCAACATGTTGTTTTTTTCTTCGCTAAGAACAGCAGCAGCTTTAAGTCGTGTCAGTTGCAATGGATTCCAACATTTTTATGGCCAAAAAAAGGATCATGAAATGTTTTAAACCACATTTCTCTGCTGCTCAAGCATGTCCCCAGTATTGTTAGACTGACGAAAAACAAAGCTCCTCTGGCTATTTCCAACAGGATCAGTGTATTTGCACATTTTATACTAATAGGAAGCCACCCAATCATCCCTATGCTTGACTATTATGGAGAGACGATTGTCCTATCATTATCAAGTTAGTGATTTACCACAATTTTGTCTAATCTGCTCTCTACAATAAATTCTCTCATTTATAATTTCTAATACTGAGTGCTATTCTCACAAATGTATTACAAGTATTTTATAGTCCCAATATACAGTACAATCAATAGTAAGAGAGGTACAGTATATATTAGTTTCCAGTCCTTCTCTGAGAGATATTATGCCTGAAGGCTGGTGAACAAACTCGACACTAGAGGATTCAAAAAAGAGGATATGGCCTCGTATCAAGCTGGATGTGGGGATATGATGAGGTCGGGGGCTTTTTCATTATAATTCGTGCCCCCTTTATAAACGCTGACTGACATTTGAATACCACTAGATGTAGGGATTTGATAGAAGCACAGCATCGTTCTTTCTTTTTCTTTTAGCAGTATACCAGCATGAAAAAAAAAGGTTCAGTTTTTCTGACAGTCTACTCTGTCTTTACATCTAAAACCAAGTCAGTATGTTCTGGATGAGACGGTGTAAAATAGAGATTAATTACATAAATCTAATGAAACATGGCTGCTGGAGTATAATCATTTTATGAATATATGACTGTGGTGTTGGGGGCGTGGTTATGCTCAGCTGCAGAGGGGTGTGGTTGTGGGTGGCTCGGGGGACGGTGCCTGGAAGAGGCCTGATTGGCCTCAGCTGTACTGATTGTGTGTTTGTCCCAACATAAGGAGGAGTAGGTAGACGCTCGACAGACGGGCAGACCAACACGAGACGGTCTGTTAGAGCAGGTACCAAAAATAAACCGGTGACAAACCTTGAACCCTGGTGTGCTGTCTCATTGTGCTTTGGGGAAACTCACTGCGGTGACGGGAGATCGTTACAATGACCAAAACCTGCTTTGATAGTTTAGAATGAAACATGTGAAGCAAATGGGTACAAGCATCCTCGTGTGGAAATGTGGCCCCACCTTGTTGATGATAATTTTCAAACTTGAAAATAAACGCAACATAAAAAGAAAGAAACATTTCTGCAGCCTCCTGACAGGATGAGCAGAACCCTTAAGGAATATTTTGCACCATATATTCCTTTGATTTATGCTGCTTTAGGAATCTTGTGTATGCAGTGTATCTATTGGCTTCTCACCTCCCTACACCACCTCTCCTGTATCCACAAAAACCCTAAGTAAAAAATAACCCTAATATTTCTAACTGCATTCATTTCACATTTCCTCAGTATTTTTTGATAACAAAACCCTTCACATCAAAGCAGAGACTTACTTTTAAGGTAAAGCTGAGCTTCCTCATTTGCTGCCTAGAGCTCATTGAAGCAGTGCAGACAATTGCAGAGTTTCCACTACATGTGTATCAATCCGCTCTGTCTGCTGTCTGGAAAGGAGGAGTACATTTCCAATCCTCTCCAAAGAACCAGTTACAGGCAATCCTAACACAACTTGTTGAAGAAGAAAGACACAACATGTCTCTAATGCTGTCCTTCAACTTCCGGAAACACACAGTTAGGATCGAACAGAGTTACACAGGTGATGTAACTTGACATCTTTATCCAAATCATTTCCGATCAGGTGTTGACAACTTTACATACTGATCTCATGTTTGAATAAAACTTGTAACGACAATCTGTTCCAAGATAACTACTATTACATTAAATACAAGTCTATTTAAACTTTCAACTTCCTACACTGTTAATATCCTGCAAGACCACTATGTGCAACAGAGCACACAACCTGCAGACATAATAACTGTTTCTGTCCACATTACTCTTACTAACAGTTACATTTGACATGTTATGTTCGAAAACAATACCAATAATAACAAAATGGCTAAAGAAAAAAATTAGCTTCTCAAATATGAAGATTTGCTGCTTACACAATAGTAAACTGTATATGACAGGTGTTGCGCTGTTGGTTGGACAAAACAAAAAAATTAGCACTGAAAACAAATAGCATTCATCTCTCTTGTATTTGGGTGGAGACAGTGTCCGAGACCCATATTTCAAAACCAGGAACAATTAAACCAAAACTATTAACATGGCTCAATACTTCGAGGAGTAAATGAGAACATTGTTCTTTGTTTCTGCAAATTGTCTAACTAACCCTCTAAATCCCCCCAAAATCCCAATGCTGATTGTTAATTTGACATGGGAAATGAAGCCAGGCTCCCCATTTTGAGGGTAAATGTTCTACATGGCCATCCACCATTCTTTTTATTTTTTCCTGAACCTCACTTCCCTCTTAACGTTGTCCTTGAACATAAATCACTAATGAAGAATAAATGCATATAAATGTAATTTGTAGGAGACAGGGCAGCAGTAATCAATGCAGACAGCCATGTGAAGAGTCATAGCCTTGAATTATTAATGTACCACTTACCATCATATTCCATCTAACTAGAAACATGGAGTTTTCTAGAAGGAAAAAGATGCCAATGAGTGTCTTGATTAGGGATGGGTATCGTTTGGGTTTTTTCCGATACCGGTGCTAAACCGATAGTTTTAAAACGATACCGGTGCCTAAACGGTGCCTGAACCGATACTTTTTTATTGCCAAGGAAATTCCTTTTCTTAAAATTGAACAATATATTAACTGTTTAAAGTATACTTTACATATGAATAAATACACGCAACACACTTGTCTTCAAACTACAGCTTCAAACCTTTTTACTTCAAACTATAAACAATATATATTTAAAAAAAGAACAGACACAAGCATCAAGTGGCCTGATGGGACCGTGTGCAACAGAACTCAGAGACTGTTGGATTCTACAAACTGCTGCTTTACTGGACTACACGTCATCATTAATATCAACTTGAGAGATTTGTTCCAGCAAGCCGAGGACGGACGTTCAAAAGCTCGTGCTCGTGTCTGCAGCGATCTCTGTGTGCGCGCGCTGTGAGTGTTGTGTTAGTATCTATATACCGAGCAACATTACAGAGTAGTGTAAAAAAAAAAAGTATTTAAATCGGCTCAGGCACCGGAAGAAAGCACTGAAATCTGCGTTGCTTTTCGGTCCGGTAGGTACCGGACGTGTTGGAACGGTGCCATATTGCCACCGGTTCTCGGTACCCAACCCTAGTCTTGATTGGATATTTGTGTAATCTAATTATCCACGGACTGTTATTTTAGCCTAACTAGCTTTATTCTTGTTGTCTTTTTACATCATATCTTCAGTAGTCTCTCTATTCACCAGCTATAATAATTATTTGAGATTTAAATGTCAAAATCAGATATTTTATATGTATGTAGACTTGTCCAAATCAATCCTGAAACTGGTGTGTTGTTTTCTTCCAAGCAGAGAGCAAAGGCCGCAGTACAATACATATTCAAAAAGGTATCCAACCAATTCAATAATTAATACACAAATCAATACTACACTAACAGAAACTTTGCAGAAACAGCTCAACTTATCAGTCAGGCTTTGAAACCACATGTTCTCCTAACCCAGAAACAAATTCCCATGCAATGCACGGACAACTAAAATAAACAAGATGGGTATTCAGAACCTACATTACTGGAACTCAAACAATTAACTAGTTCTATTTAAGACCATATGCTACTCAGCCAGCAGCTAACCCATTCCACATAACTGTTACTGAATGTAAAAACAAGAATCTGCATTGGCACACAGTCAGGGGATATAGTCCTTGACAAATAGCTGAAAGAAAAGGGGATCGTAAATGCTCATCTGTGGGACCTCATGTTCAAGTGTTTGTGTTATGCACATGGTTCTATTTACATTTGCAACTCTCCCCCAGATAGAACAAAATCACTGTAAAGATGAATTGTTAAAGACCAGAGCCCTTAGTTTGATCAGAAGAATATCATGATTCACAGTGTGGAACGCCCTTTGAAGATCCACGACAACTATGCCGCAATACTTTCCTACTTTTACTTTATTCTGAATGTGATCTGTTAGGTAGAGACAGGTATCAGTCAAAGGAGATTTTCTGAAAGAATTGGAATTCATAAAAAATATTTTTTGCGATGATAAATAACTGTCTGTTTGTTCATGGGTTGTTCTTATTCTCTGCTACCTTCTCATTGGATAATTCTGTCTTGGCTCATCCTTAGATTTCCTAGATTTGGTGAAATAGTAATTTCTTGACTTCATGGCCTTCAACATATCAGTGTTAATCCAAGGTTGTATTCTAATTTTACTTCTGATTGATTTAACCGGGGCAAATTCATCAATGGCTGCCAAAAACAATTACTAAAATGTCCCAAAGCTTAATTCACCTTTGCATATTTAAAAACTGGAGACTAATCCATATCCCTTAAATATATTGTACCTCATTGCTGTTGTACTTAAGAGGTATGACTTTGATTGAGTTGTGAGAATTAAATATAGACTTCTAAATCTTCTGTGTGCAGAAAATAAAAGAAGGATCACCAGCTTTTTGAAATCTTGGATTGGCCTGATAGAAGAACTACATTAATGATGTTTAGTGAACTGTGTAATCCGCCGATGTAAGTCAAATAGATGGCAAACATACCTTAGAGATTTTCAAATAGATCAGTTATTTTTTGGGACATTGCTGTTAAATTCTCCAATCATAATCACCTCAGATTTAAAGGTGCAAGATCTGAGATTGGAAGCATTTTGATTGTCTCTCAACAGCTCTCAACATGTTGCTGGTGGCTAATAGCTAACGGTGCTAACAGCGCTAACATAGAGGTTGTTTTGATCATCTGGGGGTCTATAACAAGCTGGGACTGGATACGATTTAGGTAATAAAATGTTGAGCCAAACTGCCTCCATTTTACACTAAACTATGTATATAAACACACCATCTCCTTTGCGATTCCTGTCTTTCCCTAATGGCTGTATAGTTTTCTAATTCTATCTCAGCATCATTAACGGAGTTGTTTCAAAAAACATAACACCCCAACATTGCTTGTGCTGAAAAGTAGTCAAATCTCCACTAAATCTTTTGAAAAAGACTTCAAGTGTTGAGGTGAAGTATATGCAGTCGACTGATTCTATCTGCAAAAGTAACACTATAAAGAATTGAAGTATCTCTTGGCACGTCTGTACTGAGGAAACCCCCCTAGTTGCAACCACTTGAGAGCTGGTTATTACCAAATATTAAAAGCCTGCAGTCTGCACACCGACAAGCAGTTTTGTTGTCTAGACATGTAACTGAACCTACATAGAACATAATATCTTTTTGACAAGGGACTTGATTTATTTTTCAATTGAAGCAGCCTTCTTCCTCCTCACAAGTGTCATGAGTACAAAGAAGTGTGCATGTGGTATACACATTCAAACAGGTTATACACAACTTCCTGCACACAGAATAACACCTTCGGGGGTGAAACATTTCACACAATCATCAAGCAAGTGCTCTGTCTACACAATAACCTTTATAAGCTCCTTTCTGTCTACATAACATCACAAGATATGATTTCAATAACGCATTAATGAAAACACTAGATTTTGCTCATCATAATAAGGAATCCAATTTGATGCTACATTTTTATACTTGAACTTAAATATTGTAGTTACCTGGAGCTGTGCGCATTTTGCAGTATGCAGCCTTCTGCAAGATGTTTATTTCAGGGAATAAATATGTAAATTGAGGCATATCCACTTCCATATCACAAAGCAATACATATAACTGTATGCAGGGTAGAATGAGTCCATGAATAATACGTTATCAGATGAAGATGGCTAAAGAAAGATTGTCCACTGAGAAATTCAGAGATACTGGACGAAAAGCACAGAAAGAAGAGTGGAAAAAGAAATAGGGGTTTAAATTGCACAAAGTCAATACTGCGCACAAAAACTGATCCAGCAGGTTTGCCATAAACCAGATCTGTCAAATCTGATTCATCTTGCCCATGGGGATCCCTGTTCAAGCTTCAGTATTTACTCTATGCTGCTGAATCTAGAGGGTTTCTCTAAAAAACACACTGAGCCACACTGTGTTCACCCTCACCTGGTCTTCCGATGTTACTCCGATATCACTCCGATATCACTACAATAGCACTACAATATCACTACGATATCACTCCGATATCACTCAGATATCACTCAGATATCACTCCCCTCCTGCTTATGGCAATACGTCCATAAAGAAAACCACAACCTCAGCTCCATCTTTTAAATTAATCATTCAACTCAATCAACTCAACTTAAAAAACAGTACTAGAGACTTGTGAAAAATGTATAAGCATTTGATATAGTATATTTGATCAAATCTATACTATATCATACCTAGATGTAGAGAAATATCTTTAGTCACACTTCAGAAATGTGACACTGTGGTTAACCATAAACATTATGTTGCTGTAATACAGTTCTAACGTCAAGCTTTATTTGTATTGCACTTTTCAGAAACAAAGGTTAATAATATGCTTTAAAAGCAGCACACACAAAGGTCAGCAATGTACTCTGGAGCGCTTCCATGTAAGGCCTTGTAGGCGATTAAAACCCTTTTAAAATCAATTTGAAAACAAATGAACCAGAATAATGAAGCTCATCAAAGTTAAGTAAGTGGACTGTTGTTTGTTAGAAGTCTGGCAGCTCATAGCTGTTTACTGTTGATATGTCTCTAATATAAATAATTATTCTGTACAGTACATTATAGGGAATATTACAAGCATCCTTCTGGTCACTATGAATCATCATCATTGTTCAAATTGAATTATCCTTCTAATAGCATTAGTACATTTAACTATGCTGATTTTATATTGCATGAAGCGGTGATATTTCTTATAGTTATACTAAAGGGCTACAATATCCTTCCTATTATCTCCGTCGGACAAAAGACTCTCATTGATTGCGCAGCAGGGTTAAATCGATTTTCAGCTGGAAACTGGTCATTAAACTCTCTGCACTTCTACAATTACAGTCTCAGCATCATTATAGTACAACTTTTGGACCGTGTCCTGTGTGATTACACGGTACTAAAAATCTGTTGTACTTTGCAGCACACGTTAATTCAACTTTATGATCTTTGTGTTCATGTATACATGTGCAAGAGATGGTTCATCAGTCATTTATTCATGATTACTGTTAATGCTGAGATAACATCGTCGTGTCTTCTGTTTTAGTTTTTTAAACTTGAATAAACTTACAATTAGGCTTATTTTACCAATATACTGCCTTTAAGACAAATACATTAAGAGGCTAAAGTTAATAGAGCCTGTTTTAAGAAGCTAACAGATAGATTTAGCACATAGAACAATATTCATCATGTTTTATCACTGCTGTGAGATTTTGTATATATTGAATCTAAGCTATGAATATGTACAGTATATTTGTATGTATGCCCTCGATCGAACTATATGCTGACCTCATACATAAAATATTTCTATCAAGTTTTAAAAGTGCAGCAGTTATAATGTACTTGTTCAGAGCAATAGATCATCAACTTTACATGAATAATGATTTTTAATTGGTAGTTGTTCAAGCTGCCAAAGTTTGATTAATGACAATACAGTATTCTTAAGTATTGCAGCAGAATAAAGTGTCACTGTTAAGACCTGGTCTTTTATGTATTCTATGTGTTATCTGTGCTATTGATGTTGCTACTTAAAATGCTCATACAGATAATAATACATGTTGCTTATATTGAATATGAATTGCATATATTTGGGTGAAATGTAATGTGTAAATCATTATTATGACAGTAATAGTGTTTTAATGCCACTTCCATAAAAACTTTGCACAATGCCCATCTCATAATTGTTTTTCATAGCCCTCAATGATCCTCATTTCTCAACTCAACCTTCCTGGTGCTGGTTGAGAGTAATGATGTATGCTTTAGTGTTTTTGTGATGCATTGTTCCATGCTGTGCTTCACTGGCACAACACCCAGGTGTTTTGGGAGATCATTTGTATCATAATTCTGTGTCAGGGTCCTGTCCAATTTGCTTTCTGTTCCACCATACAATCTAACTTGAGTGATTGCCTCACAAAACTATATCTTCAGCTTTCTGCACATCCATCTCAAAATACAAAAAAAACAAATCAACACTCTGTGACTTGAAGCTCAAACAGACAGTCGGTGCTCTAACTCTGCACTGTGCTTTATAGTGGACAAGGACCAAGCTTCCCGGGATTATCTTTCATCAATGTATTGCCACGGATGGTATCATCATAAATTTCCTGCATTCACAAGGTTTCTCTTAAATAAATGCTCAGAACTAAAACCGGAAGAAAAGCTATTGAAAGGGCAACACATACACTCGTTCAGCAAACGAATTCGCCAGATGATTCACGTGATGTGCTTTTTCACGTTGCAGCCATTAATGCAGTGGTAGAATCAAACTAATGCATTGACTGACATTGAAACCTCAATATTTGGGTTGATCACAGTTCACAGCTGCCCCTTTTCCTACAGATGTAAAGGTGATTCTTCAGCCTCAAATCAGGTGGTTATGACAGCTTTGGGGGTACAAAGCAGTAGCTGTTTTGTCCACAACAGTCTGGAACCCTCAACCCAGATTCATCTCATTTGACATTGAATCACATTTACTCGCATAAGAATATAATGAAATGGCAATTTATGAAGCACTGGAACACTGTGTTGATGTGTCCCCTTCAAAATAAAATTCTGCTTTATTCTGATTTTACAGGGGTTCCCTAAAACCCTGTTAAGTGCAACAACACATACGCCACTACAATAGCAGTGAGTGAGGATACCCAGGTTTGGACAAATATTTAGAAATGATGTTCTGGTTTGGGTCGGGGTTGCGTTCAGCCCACTTGACATGGTGCTTCAAGTTCTTTTAAGTGAAAATACTGTGTAAAAAGAAATACAAAGGCTAGACCTAAGCTGGACCTACTGTCTGTGGTCATCATTTGTGCCTTATCAGAATGGCTATTCTTATACATCATGATAGAAATATTCAGCTTCCACTTTGTGACCAAATGTGAACAGAGAGCAGTGGTTCATTTCACCCTCACACTACCCAGGACATCCCTTTCAAGCCTCAGCCAAAGCCTGTAGCTGTTGGCCTGGTCTGAGTGTGTCTCTGCGGATCCGTCAGCAGCCAGTCTGTGTGCTGGCAGGTGGTCTTAAGGCATGACCAATACGCTGCAGACAGACAGACCATGCTGGGCCACTATGGGACTGCTAATCTGGAGCCAAGCCAAGGTCCACCAGCCTTGTGCTGTAGCTCTCAGCTCACTGTGTCACCCTCTGTTTCAAAAGCTTTACTGGACTCTAAACTGCATTAACCTCCAGGCAAGGGCAAGTTCCTTCAGTCCAACACAACGAAGCAAGTAAACAACTCGGAGTGTTACAATGAACTCAAACTACATTGCAATGAAGCACAATGATTATTCAAACTGTTTATACATAAGGATAGGACCCTGGTTTCTAATATATGCGATACAATCATCAATGTGTCCAGCTATAAAGCAGTCATTATGATCAGGGCCAGGAATTCTAAAAGCATTTAATTTCTGAAGGAAAATGACTTATGGGACTAATCGCCTTTAAACTTTTTTTTTTTTACTGATGATTGGATCTCTATCATTAGAGGATAGATCTTTTCACATTCAGCGCCCTGTCGTAAGCTTGTCTCCATTTCCTTCTCACAGTGCAATCTAGTCAGTGTGAAGCTGAGGAGGAGTTGTCCCTCGCTTCTTGCGGTTATTGAACAGTCTGAGAGCTGCATTAATGTATGCTATCATTAGGTTTCGCTGTGGAGGGTTGTTCTTTCTCTGGCCCATCTGCTTGTGTTACCGCTCAACTTAACACTACATTACAGCAACATATTTTCATCCGAGTCTGCGCTGGTGATGGTGTAGAAATTAAGAATAGCACTGTGACAGGACTGCAACACAAGTACGGACACAGTGCGTCTATCGGCTCTGAACAATGTCGGTGCTCTCTTCACACATCACTGCTAACAGTAACGGTGGCTTTGAGTCCTACAACTCTCACATGTGCTTCAGTAGGATCACCAGGGGATGAAGGTGATCCGTCAGACTTCAGAATTAATTAGTAGTGATTTGTTAAAGGCCAATTCCCTCCACTGTGTTGTTCATGTATGCATTGTTTTTAATGTGGATACCCTGTTTAATAATATTCAATATTTGTCTTGTGATAATCGCGATTGCAACACTTATTACTTTGTTTGTGATCAAGGAAAATAAATTCCGAGAACGAGAGAAGTTGTTTGGCTAAGTTCTTCCGGAGGCTACACCAGGCATCCAATAATTATTACGCACGAACAGCTGTCAACAAATCCCACGAAGAGACAAAAACCAACAATGAATTGATCCTAGTCACAAATATTGTCTATGTAGCCGAAGCTTGATATAACGACAGCGCCACTGTGGCCTCCATTCTTGTCAATAAATAATTGGTAGTTAAAAAATGACACATTACAGGTATTTCATGCAGATTCTATAGATATCTCTAGATTCACTGTATTATAAATATGTTTAGGTCAACAGAGAACATTTTAAAACATATATATTAAGTAATTTTACTCCTGACAGTGTGGATAGGGATGAGTTTCATGTTGGAAAATAAATGCACAGACAATGTCATTAAACGGTTTACTAAATTAATAAAATCCATCCATTATCTGTGGCTGCATATGCTTTACAAAGTCACGAGGGCTGGAGCCGGGGAGAGAGTGTACATTTGAGACAGGATGCCACAATCAACATGTGTTTTTCGGCTAGCAGCTCGAGTACTGTAGCTTACAGTACTTTGACTCAATCCCATAACGACTGTCCTGCTGCTGTAAATACTCACTAGAGCACCATATGGGTATTCATCCGCAACTAAAAATAGTCCCAAACGAATTGCACCATTTACAGCTTTTTGAGTAATGTCTGATAAAGACTGATCAGTTGTTAAAAAGTTAATATATATATACTTGTAAGGTTCAAAGTACTGCTGATGAAGATCATGTGATGTGATCAAAAGCTTCAGAACAGCTGCTGAATGGACCTTGAGTGTTACATTGTTTTGTCAATGACATATTTGCTTTTGTCTTCAGTAGGAACCCATGGTCCGAGTGTCACTGTTGGCTGGACATCCTACACTCTTTAAAGCTCTACTTTTCATCTGTTAAATAACTGTCACTACACCTGCACACCATTTTTTTAAATGCCCAGGCCACATCGCTTGTAGTCAAATTACACTTTTTCAATGGGGCTCTCAGTGACCCTGCTCCCAACAGCCATTAAGTGCCATTATCATAGTTCATTTCCCACACTTTACCTGGATGAACAATGGGCCATGGCCTCGGGATGACATTATTACTCACCCTGATGCCCAGCTCCACATTTTCTCCCCCGTACACCTCCATCCCCTCATCCAGCAAACCAATCTCCTCAAAGTACAGCCTATCCACCACGAAGCAGCCAATCAGGGCCGGACTCCTGGGAGGATAAAAGATTATGAAGATCAGTTTTGTTTCTCTTTTGCAGGTTATGTTTGTTTGGCACAGTTGCTATAGTAACAGTGAGGAAAAGACGAAAAATGTGACCGTGGCAACATATAGCTTGTTCATCAATGCTGCACAAATTACCCTTTTAGCAGGGCTGACATGTGTTACTTAAAACTACTTAAGATGGAAGCCTAGTATATAGCTTGACCATGTATGGTCAATGTGCTATATTGTGGACAAATGATCACAGAGGTAGTGAGTGGTCATGTCTTTAATGTGAATTCCTGTAAATTCAATGTTCATGTCCAATTTCCTGTGGTGGTTCCTGGACCAATTGTTCTGAAAGTGTACTGAAGTATCACATGACATGGTGAGGCTATGTTTGAGTCCAATAATTGAGTATTGCTTTGAAGTGCTTTTTTTCTCAGTGATTGTGGAAAAAGATCATTTGAACACGCAAACAAATAACCCCCTTCAGATTTACCACCCCTCACGCTTCCACTGCCTTTATCCTAATACATACATGTCCTTTACCTTGTCCTTTACACTAGCGCCCCTGTTGCTGACTGGCTGGAATAGCGTTGTGTGACTCTGTGTTGTTTCCCATTTACAGATGCAGGACTGTGAACACCAGATCATTTTTCAGCACTCACACATGCTAGTGGACGTGTGAGGAGATAATTGCTATATATTTGACAAAAAGTGTATTGGATTAGAATCGCTCACTGCACATTTAATTTAATATATTCAACAGTATAATCTATTATTTTTAACACGCTGTTCTGGATTACTTATCTCCAATGTTATTGTCCTATTTGAGTCACTTGCAAATGCACGGTGGACAGGCTGTGGTTTTCATTACTTGTTGAACAGACCAGGCCAAGGTTGCATTCCATGACAATAATGAACATGCCCACAGTCTCAAATGTTGGTCTTACAGAAAATATAGCAAGATAACTTTCCTGCTTCCAGGCGGTGGTTGGGAAGCACAGGGGAGACTTTGTTTTGCCTCCAGGACCAAAGTTGATGCTCACTTTACTCAGCAGTCGAGAAGCAAGACACGGGAATTTGGGTCTAGTGGTGGAAAGTAACTAAGTACTTTTACAGAAGTACTGTACTTTACGTATAATCTTGAGGTAATTGTGACTAAAATGAATATTTTCATTTTATATCACTTTAAACTTCTACTCCAGTACATCTCCACGGTAATATTGTAATTATCTGATAGCCTTAGTTAATAATTACTTGAACAGTTCATAAAATATAACACTGTGCTATATTCAATTATTTATTAATGATGTCATTCATTTTTCCAATGATATAATATATAATTATATAAACTCTCTGAAAGGGGCCCTTCTGGCCAAACATATAGCTTTACTTTACCACTTCGGGAACATTTAGCTGTCAATAGTTTTGTGCTCTTACTTGAGTAAAATCTTGAATGCAAGACTTTTACTTGTAACAGAGTATTTTCAAAGAGTGGTATCGTTACCTTTACTTAAGTAGATGATCTGAATACCTTGTTCACCACTGCTTGTGTCTTGTGGAGCTGCAGCATATATTCATGGACAAAACTACATTCACTACCACTTGACAACTTGACTGCTAGTTTTCTCTTTGCTTTGATCGACAACACCTGTCTGTTCTGAGAGCATCCACTGTCACTCTCTGGACTCGCTCAACCAGTCAGACAATTCTTAATACTCAAAATGACCTTCAAATATAGGATGAAAAATAATGTTTGAAACACAAATTGATACAAAAAAAGAACACCAGGTATGTATTGAGGAAGTGGATCAGATGTTGATCGTCACTAGCAGAAACACTGTTGCATAGCGCCTAATCATTTGTGCCGGTCCCCTTGCTTTGCTGCCCTCCAGCAAAACATATCACATAGTTTTATTATTTGATTCAGGCTATCAAGACATGTGGTGTTTACTTACTGGATTGGTGCAGTCTTGTTGCCATTGTGCCACCAGGACTTGGGTGGATTGAGGTAGCGACACCACAGCTCCCAGTCAAAGCCCTGGGCAGACAGCGGATACTCTTCAATCTCAAACGTGTCGTACTTGATGTTATCAAACGATGGGGAGATTATGCGGGTTCTGTCTTCTTGAATTCTCTGCAGAATGGGTTCAGCCCTTTAAATATGGAAAGACAAAGTAATTTGACTAAGTATTTGTTTTGATAGACTTCCTCCATTACCTTTGTAATCATGCCTGCCATTAAAAAAAAAACAATTTCACTATACACAAGATTAATTCAATCCAATTTTTTAGTCTGACAAACCATTGTTTCCCATCTGATAAGAAATACAATATGAAACCATAAAACATGCACAACACACTCCACATTACATTTAGTTAATTTGTGGCAAAAGATATGAAAATTGATTTATGCAGGAATGCAGGAAACTAATTCAGAATATAAACATTTGAAGAGGTGGTTCTACGTTTTGGGAAATGTGCTTTCTGATTTGCGAGTTAGATGTACACTTAGTATCGCTCGTCTGTCCGTACAATAAATATGAAGCTACAGCAAGGAGAGTATTAGCTTAGCTTAGTATAAAGACATGAAATGGGGAAACAGCTGCCTGGCTCTGTCCAAAGGTGATGGAATCTGCCTATCTGCGCCCTAAAGCTCTTGAACTAATACATTATTTTGTATGTTGTTTGTTTCAATGTTGTGTGTGAGCATTCAGTCAGAGCCATGCTACCCGTTTCCCCCGGTTTCTAGTCTTTAAACTAAGTTAAGATAACTGGTTGCATAATGTACCCTTATTTTTGGGAAGAAAGCAAATAAGCAAACTCCTGGAATGAAGCATTGTTTAAAATGTATGTATGTATGTATCAAAAAAGCAGATACAGGTTGAACATTTAAAATTAGACATTTGTAAAATGAGGAAATAAAACCGCTTCAATAATAGAAAGAGCTTCTCGTCAGATTTGGAAGAGAGTGCAGAGTTATCCGGTCAAGTATGAGAAAGAGAGAAAAAGAGCCGAGCTACAGTCTTTGTTTTTAAATGAAATAATTTTCCGTAAACCCACACAGAGTGATGTGACTCAAGAACCAGTGCTCTTGTGTTGGGCTGAGCTAACCTCGTGCCGCTCTCATTGCCAGTGACTCACCAGCCAACGTTGAATTCGACGTGGGCATCAAACAGGGCAACAACTGGGGCAGTAGCAGCCCTCCATCCGCTCACTCTGGACCGGATCAGACCCTCCTGCTTGGTATGACGCACCATCTTGATGAATCCTGGACGCTGTCTGTTAGTCTCAGACACAAAATCCTGCAGCTTCTCTTTGAGCTCATCTACAAAACACACACACACACACACACACACACACACACACACACACACATTTGACATCAATATCTGAAGAGTTTTTGAAGTTCCCGTATGAGATGAGTGATAAGTGAGTGAAGTTGTGAGCAAACTTCCACCCACAAGACGCCATCACGTCCTACTCCATGTGGGCAGTATTTCATTGGTGGGAGGCCAAACGTACTCACTGCCTCACTGCTTTGATCACTGGACCAAAGAGGCAGCATATTGAGTCAGCACCGCAGACCGTCATATAGCTTCAGTCATAACGGGATTTTGCAATATTGAGGAGCCTGCAATGCTTTTCAAAACATGGGGGGAGGTGATGGAGGATGTCCGTTGAGTCTAATGTTTGGCTTCAAGGTTTACCTCTGTTATTACTAGGCTATATATTTTATGATGAGTCATACCCTGCAGGATGAGAGAGTCATTGCTACTTATATGAAAAATATTCATAGTTGCCCCCACATGTTTGAGTGGATGCAATATTTCTGCAACTTTTCTCAAAAATACAGTCAATTACAGCAATGTATTAGATGTTTCCTTTGTGGTTCAACAAGAAGAAAATGCAAGCTAAGACTATTCACTGTTTTTTTGTTTGAAGGCCACACTTTGGAGGCCACTATGAGATGTTGAAAAGTGTGTGAGCAACACCACAACTCTCTATCTTTGGCCTACTATCAACTGTGTAGTGCTGGAAAGAAAAATAAAACTTTCATCAGCACTGTGTTTCATCATCCCTTGTATAAATCACCTTTGGCTGTGTTCTCACGATTTCACTTTTAACCGCCAGTACCTTTTGAGTTTAAAGGGAATAGGGAGCAGTTGCAAACAGAGAGAAAGCATCCGCCGTGAAATCATGCTGTGTCTGGCTTCTTTAGAGGCAGGGTGAGTCGATTTATAAAGTGGAGAATGGTTTGATACTCCAAACCCCTAAAAAAAAAAAAGGAAAATAGTTCTGTTGGAGAAGTAGTTCATCTGATCATTTGCAGAGACAATGGATGTATTGCTTGAGTTTACATCTGTGTCTTTCAACTGCACAAAATATAATTAAAAAAGCACTTTTTCCCCAAACACACACAGATTCTGTACAGTCACATCACACACTATATGCAAAGAAACATCCTGCTTCAGCACTTATTTTCTTTTTCAGCAGCCTTATTTTCTTTGCCAACACGTGTCACCTGTTTGCTGTAAATAAGTCTGACAGCAAATATCAATCAGTGCATCTACAACAATGAATTGCAATATAAAATGCAAAAATACAGAAGAGAAATGATTTAATCTCATATCGTTTCATTAGCAATCCCTTCAGTGGTTGGGAAATAAGTAATTATCTGTGTGGAACGTTAGGATGTTAATGTTTTTTCTATATCTTTGTCTTATTTTTGACAGGTATGCAACAGTAAACTGTACTGTATGTCACATTCAATATAAATGTATGTACTGTTGACAAACTGCTTATGGTATCTTGATTCAATAAAAAGTTAAAGTCAACGAAAAGTGAAGTAATTCATTCTTCTGGAATATGAGAAGCGACAATGCAACACAAACCAGGAATTAGAAATCAAAGTAGTATATGTCCATTATGAATGAGTCATACGTCAATACATTGTTGGATCAACACTATTCTGAATATCAAAACTGTGGAGTGTGTTAAAAAAGCTAAGTTTACACTCACTGTGCGCATCCTTTAGGCCTAACAAATGCATTTGCTTGCAGCAATACAAATGGAGACCTGCTTATTAAAACACAGGGTACCTTAAATTACACTATCTTCTTACTTGAGCACAAAAAAACAACTCTTGAATTTGATCAATTGGTCTAAACTGTTTCCTTAGCAACAACTGACCTTGTGAGTCAGCAGAGAAAATTAATTAAAACAAGTTTTTTTAATATACCTGTCAGATTGTTTCACTTATTATTACAGTGGATGTTGCTGGTCCATGAAGGAACAGAATAATACTTAAACTATTTGCAAATGTCACGATCTGGAAAGCAGGCCACACGGGATGGACCCAAATGCAGACAAGGAAGCAGCAAAAACAATGCAATGATTTAATTCAACAAAGCTTACAAGCTGGAGCCCACCAGAACAGGCAGGAAGCAGCGGGTACGGACACAGATAGACAGCCCTCCAAACACAGTGGCGGGCTGTTTAACAGCTGATTGCGGCAGAATCACACATTTAAACTTTGTGATTCTGTTTAGGCCAGCAGAGAAGGCTTAGCAGGCCCTGACGGCCCATTACTGTCCAAACATAAATTAAGACTGACTAAGAACAAAAGAACTGAGCAGGTATAAATAGGCACCAAGTTAATAGTTTATATAAAAAGGCATGAACATCACTGTGAAAGCAAGATACAATTTTATAGTACATTTATTTTAAGCATGATACTATCCCATTCAGAAGAGCCTGCAGTGGTCAGTTTCTTGTTCTTCGTGATTAAATGCAATCAGCAGACATCCCCAGTGTACATCTGCCCTTAATTAGATATCCAGAACGTAAAGCAGAAGGACGCGGAACAATCAAATCAGGGCTGATCCCTTGTGCTACAACCTTTAGCATATGTAATATAAACATGTATTCCCTTTGGACCCTAATTCTGCATAAAGGAAAGCTACTGTAGTTACTCATGCACACTGTATCTGTAATCAATTGTATCCATCAATAATTAAGACATTCTGATGTGTGTGAATTGAAAATAAGAATGATGATGTGTTACGTCTCATTACAAATCATAATAAAGCACAGTTCATTACACCAGAAATGGCTGATGGCCAACAATCATCAATCTTTCAGGATCTTGAAGCTCTGCAGGCTTTAGGAAGGCGTCACACTAAAATAACAAGCAAACAGGTTTCTAACATCACTGTGAATTCTGGCAGTAAACCCAAAATGTTAAAAGGTTGCTCTTAGTAGATACAAAAACAAAGGTAATGGTGAGCAGCAAAATTGTTAATACGCCATATAGCTCACCTTGATTCTATCCTCAGCGCGATACAAAAAACATTTCATGATACTGTGTATAACTACCTAAATATGGATTATGTTTTTCTGAATCCCCAACAACACATGAGGAAAGCTTTCTGAATTCAAAACATGGCTTAAGAATCTTCTTGTTACACATTTATTTAAGTGTGTTGATTGTATTCTGTCATGTATAGTTATATATAGTAGAGAATAGCCTGGCAAAGACCATTTAATAGATGAATGTGATTTTTATGATTGATTTTCCTTTAACTATACTTCAGTAAAAGTAGCATTACTTAGTGTAGGAAAACTCTGTTACAAGTAAAAGTCCTGCATTCAAAGTTTTACTGAAGTAAAAATACAAAAGTACCAGCATCAAAATATACTTAATGAATCAAAATCAAAGTATTCATAATGCAGAATAGCCCATTTAAGAATAATGTGCAATCTGTGTTATCTGTGTTATTGTTATACTAAATGTTGCATCTGGTAAATTAGGGGTAATTTAAATTACTCCATCCCGATCAATAAAGTTGTATCATATTTAGTACAATATAACAATATAAGTACAATATTAGCCTTTCAAGTATAGTGGAGTAGAAGAACATTGAAATACTCAAGTAAAGTACCCCTAAGTTTTGGATGTACTTAAGTACAGTACTTGAATTAAATCTATTTAGACATTTTCCACCATTGGTCTAAACTGAGCTTGTCTGTCTAAGCAACAAGAACTGTATGTTCTCTTCATGAATGTTAAACTAAGCACCATTTCTCAACACACAGGCGTTACTTCTTGCACAACAGATGGCAAACTGGCTTTGATACAGGTCTAACAGTTGCTGTGTAGTTTGCACTACACCACTTGGCAATTTCTGACTACACAACTCAGCGGTTGTTAAAATCTATGTTTAAAATATCCAAATGCTAACTCACTCTTCCTCCAAGATTTGACCAGTATTGTATCCAATCCTTGGTCCAATCCTCCATCATCACATATATGAAAACCTCCTTCGTATTATCATGTAGGTTTAAGTATGAAATCATAAGTTCTCCGACAGCCTGTTTAATAAGTGAATCTTTCTCAAAACCCCACTCTTACAAAGATGAGCCCTTCTCAGGCCACAACTTGGAACATTATCCAATTAAGGAGGAATCAGCTAGGTCAATTTGCCCTTCTCTCCCTTGATGGCTACACGTCTTCCTGCATGCTAATGCCTCTTGGAGGTGAGCTGTGTGACAGTGGTGGATGACTAATGTAAAGCTATGGATGCCCGGGAGGTTAGCTGGTCGATGACCCCATCGACAATCTCAGCAGCATCACAGGTCAACTAGGCTAACGACATTTAACACAGATAAGATTCACAGTCGTGGTGATAATGATAACACCAGGCATATCAGACGCAGTGTGACTGAGTGCTCAGGCAAACAGGGGGAAATGCCATCAGCAAAATGTCAATGCGTGACTTGGGTCCCTGAAGGAGCTAAACTGGCAACTGCTCCAGGGCTCTCAATTACGTGATGAAATATAAATGTTTTTGGGTTCTGATGTGCTAATTCAATAATGTGCAAATGGGAGCAAACTTTAAGGGTTTCAGCTTTACATTTTTAAAAGATATCTTTGAATATATTAAAATGTGTGTTCAATAACAACCAGAGGGAGACTCATCCCTCTTATCCCAGCATGTTGAGATAAGTTATCAAGACAAACTACAGGGATCTATATTCTGCTCCATCAGGCCACATGCAATGCTATAGGTTTTGCTTTATTGACTTTGGAAAACATTTTTCCCAATATCAGTATTTATGTTGATTGCCCGTAATGGCTGTTTTAGTCCTTGTTAAGTGTATTGCCTATAGATGACCTTGGCAGAGTATCACTCCCTTTTTATAGCCTGCTTTCTGCCTGTATAATGTAGTTAATTAAGTCTTGCACTGTAAATTATGTGGCATCACAGGGGGACAGGTTGTGGAGGGACGCTACATTCCAACTGAGCAGCGCCCACACCACAAAATGGCCACTGTGGGTGACACTACATCTCCCAGGCTGCCTCACCACGTACCCAGCTGCAGGTGCTTAAGGCCCCTAATTGAGGCAGGGCTGGGAGGCTTGAAAAAGGACAGACGGGAGAGCACAAGGGAGAAAGGAGCTGGACGAACAGGAGGACTGACACCTGCTTGGAGGAGAAAGGGCTCCCAGGACCCTGAAGAGGAGGACCCTATACTTTGGACTGTACAGTGTTGAGTTTTGTTTTGTTTGGTAACCCCTTTCTTCCCCCTGGACGCTTTATGTTTATTCATGGAATTTGATTTAAAAGAACTGCCGGTGGAATGGATTAATAAACCTTTATTTTATTTTAACTCTCTTGCACTGCCCCACCCTAGCCTGCCCTAGGGACAACCCGTGACATTACAATTACCATGTCTACTTTTCACAAGTGACTTCAAGTCTATTGCTTGTGCCTTGCATGGCAGACTTAAGCCACCCATCAGTGATATCACACGTCAATCATCTCAGTACTAACAAGTGAACAGAGCTCATTTTTTTCTTCAATGCCTCCAATGCAGATGTGAGAATTAGGGTTGCAAATGCAGACAAGATAAATACAAACATGTGCCTTGGGGCATATTTCCTGACTTTGCAGCTAATTAGTGTTATTCATCTATTGGTCAAATTCAATGAGCACAGACCCCAATTAAAAACATGAGGTTTGGAGGCCAGATGAGCAGTTAATATCATAGATAAATATTTCTCCACACTTGAGACAATGATGTGTAGATCAATGGTTCTCAACCTTTTTTCAGTGATGTACCCCCTGTGGAATTATTTTTCATTATAAGCAGCGCAAAGCATTTTGGGTTGAAAAAACAATGTAATACACAGCGCTGTGTAAATTCTTTAAGTGCAGATAATCTCTACAGCCCCATGCACACCACTGTATCATGCCAGGAAATCCAAAGCCTGACAGGGCTGCTATCCCTAGTTGTAGTTGCTAAGCTACCATAACTCAGTGTTTGTGGGAAGGGTTTAACAATAGGTCAATTGCTCTGTTAGAAAATAAGGCTGCTTACTGTTATTGCTGTTGTCATCCACCAGGACGATCTCTTTGAGAAGGTTGGAGGGTGTCCGGTTGATGGCAGAGTGAATGGACCGCAAGATGACGGAAAAGGCTTCATTCACAAAAATGAACACAATGCTCACTTGAGGGAGGTTTAAAGGATAAGTGAGGTTTCTGCACCTGTGGAGGACACATGCAATACCATGTTGAGGCAATATTTAGACCTTGTCTAAAGGATTACCAGATACATTTGACAATGCTTTATAAAAGGGCAGGGTAATGGCAGAATCCATGCCAACCCAGCTACTTGGCAGACTATATCAGGATCCTATTTTCATGAATCACGGTATATGTAAGAACTGGCACTCGCTCATGTCCAGCAGATTTGTTTACATTTACCATTTAGAGTACTCCTGCAATAGTGGTGCAACTGTAATAGAGTACAACCAGTTTAGGAGGAATAATTGGTTGTGTGGTAAGTACTGACATAAATCAATCCTATTTCTTTCCTATCAAAACATTGTTTTCTACAAAAATATGCTGACATTTCAATCTCTCCTCGCCTCTCTTCACAAGAAGAAATGGATGCCTGTATCCAGAAAATGAAGAGGCTGTTGAAACACCCCTTTTAGTTTAGATTAACGTATTTGAAATTTAAATCATGATTATAATGTTTCTGTACATTCTAAGACAAATGTCTTAGAAGACAATAATAACCGTAATAACAATATGTAGATTGTGGGAACAAAACCTGTGGCAAGCTCCTCTTATTGACATGACCTTTTTAATGTAATTGTAAAGAGCGAATCTCGTAGGCAATTGAAACATCTTATTTGTTTCCAGTCCTGTCTGTCAAATTGAATTGATGTTACAATATCATGCTGGTGAACGCCCGTTGTATTTACAGAAAAGCCTGACAATACTTTTAGGAAATGTGTGGTAAATATGTGTGATTAATGCATCTCTGAGTGTACATGAGTGACAGAGCCAGTATGAGTGGGAAAGGATGGTCTCAGAGGAGTTTGGTGATGTGCGGTGGAGAAAATTCCCCTAAGAGCTTTGAGCTGTGTAAACTTTACCACCAGGATGTCAGTCTGTGCGCTCATGTAAAACAAAAAAGCTTTGCTGAAAACCATGTCACAGACAATCGATGTGGTGTGACTACTTTCCTGTAAAGTTGTTCGTGTATTGACTTTGCAGGATTGCTTTTTGTCCAGGATTAAATCAAAGTCACCACTGTGCACATGTTAGTGCACACAGCTTTGAAAATGCATGTGATCCTTATTTTACAGGCTGCAAGTGGGAACATGTACTTTGTCCTGCAACCTTCAGCCGGCCGTAGGGGTTTGAGATATTGGTACAGTAGGAGTCTCCTTAATCAAGCCAACAACAAACAAGAGTTTTCTCAGCAGCAGCAGTGCACTGAATGCTGAAAGCAGATTGGCTTTCAATTAGAAGCACTTGGGGTATGATGGGAGCAACAATGTGTTTTTCAGCACTGCAAGTTCCTCATGAGTCTTTGTTTGCTACTGAAAAGTCATCAGAGGTATAAAAAAAACACCAAAAGAAGAGCACAGAACACCAAGGTAGATAAGGTTGACCGATATGAGGATAGATGAACACTATTCGAAATGATAATAAAGTAAAACAATCCATTTGAACACAACACCTGAGCTAAGGGAAATACAAATTGTACATCTTATAGACAAATTGATTAACAGATAAAATAACTGGCAGGTTAAGAGATAATTAAAAGTGACAATTAGTTAACCGTCAGAGGGTTTGCCAATACAGTTTTTAATGTGGTGGCTTTAGTATCTTTCGGTGTGTTAGGCCAGTGTGGGATGTTGATCATAATCAAACTGACACTTTGACAGCAGAATTTTTTTTGACACATAATTCAGTCTCAATCTGTAATTCAGATGAATCAGAAGATCTTACCCGTCAGGCCTGAGGTCTGGTATTGGTCTGTCTAAAGAGAGACGATCACTGAGGTAGCCGTTATATCCGTAGTACTGGAACATCTTCAATGCCACCCGCCGGTTGTCCGGGCTGAGCTCCTGACCCCAGTGAGCAAACAGCGACGAGTCGGAGAAGGATGTGTCCGCCTGACCGCCTTCTCCTCTCCCTGGAGTGTCTAGGAATCACAGGAAGACAAATAGCATGAATATTTGTCTAAGCCCCAGTTTCTCAAGCCACCAGTGACGTAGTGCATAAGGTGACATTTAAAGGATGTGGACAAATGATAGTGCTAATACAATCACTATGATAAATGCTGCTTTCCCTTATGCTGTAATGTATGTTCGTGGGTGAAGGGTGGCCTGTCCTTTCCAGAGACTGATTGGGTCCTTCAACAGACACACTGGGAGTTCATATAGTACACATGATGAGAAGCTCTGGTGTCCTTAAAACAAAGGCTTCAATCCCGACCAGCTGGAGTTATGTCCTGTAGCTGACCTTGCTCTTTAAACTACGCGGAGGAATAAGTGAAACTAATTTCCCTGAAGGTATTGCGAGAGCAACACGCACAAGCTTCCTTTAATAATTAATCAAGTGCTAATGTGTGATCATCTTTGGAGTACGTGAACTTTTTCTCTGTAAGTGTTTTGCACGACAGAAGACTGTCGACTTTGTGCTTAAAGGACTGAAACCCGAGGGGTTCAAAATTAGTGCATTCCTAACTTGTTTTATAGCTGAGTAGCATTGACAGCACTGAAAGCAGAGACACGTCCCACAAACACACATTTAGTGTGACAAAAAGTATATTACTGCTCGTGGTCCTTGTTGATGAATTCAGATCATGTCCAGACTCCATAAAACAGCGGTGGCATCTGTTAAAGATTCTGTCCTCCTGAGTGTGTTTAACAGTCAGGGCGCTTTACCCATCTTTAAGCAAGGGATTTAAATGCCAGAAGATTCAAATTAAGTAATTTCATCTTCACGAATATACAAATATTTCCTCGCCGCACTTTTATGAGGCCAGTCTGTACCTCTGACATCTCACTGATTATGTCTACTTTTTAATTGTGGATTAAAAAAAAACATGTTAACAGTGCAAGTTGTTTTTAATGTATTACACCCATTGAGTTCTAGTTCTACATTATGCAGGGATTCAGCCACAGTCGGGTGACGGGTCTGAATATTGCAGAGCTTTAGTGTTATTGAACAGCACAGTGAAAATATGGGGGTGTGAGTGAGAGGATGGTGGTGTCAACCCAGTGAAGTCAAGAAAAATCTGGAATGTTAATTGCACTGAGCATAAGAGCTGTTAGATGCATGATGGGTTGCCTCAAAGCAGTATAAAGAAACAAGCTTACATTCATACAACCTATACTACTGCAAGAAACCAGTGTAATAATTAAAATAATATTAGTTTTCTTTATTGAAACTGAATACATGCCAGATAATCATTGATATTGTTAATCAAAATGTTCCGTCAGCAAGAAATTAAATCTAATGAAAATTGGCGCTGGTATTAAGAGAAGGTATCAGTCCTCTGCAGCATATTGAGGCTATACAACAATAAACAAGAGAGACATTATGTGGTTTCTGTATTTCCGGTTACTGCATACTGTCACACTGAACAATTTTCTTTTCTTTTTCAGATTAAAATCAAATGCAAGCTCGGAAAAGAGAAGGGAATGTTTTCTTCTTTTAAATAATACTATTTGTGAAAGCTGTGATTTCTGCTGTCTTTGTTGAAGCTATTCTAAATGAATATGTCTCTCAAATTTCAGAACACAATCAAATGAAAACTGAGATCCTTTAAAAAAAACTCAGACGTGAACTGAAATAGTGAGGAATAAACATAAACTATGAAGCTTCAAAGAGGGAAAAAAAAGGCTTTAAGTCCTCAGTGACACTGCAAGCAAAATACAAGGTTAAGTGTGTGTGTGTGTGTGTGTGTGTGTGTGTGTGTGTGTGTGTGTGTGTGTGTGTGCGCACGGTATGCATGTGTTTTGTGCAGATTGGTGAAGGTTAATATTCATGAGCAGATTGTTTTAACATACATGTGACAGACATTCAGCCATGGAAGAACTAAGACAACAATGTGGAGGCAGGTGTGAAGGGATTGCATTATGAACCAAAACAAAAATAACTGCTTATGCTCGTGGCTTATAGTAAATGTCTTTGGAAGGTGAAGTAGTTTGGGAGTGTGTTTGCTGTGAAATTAAATCATGCAGTACCTCTCTTCCACATGTGGTTATTAAGAGGACATGTTTATATTGGAGATAAATAGTGAATACTGGACTTCCCAGAAACATGACTCCAAATGAATGATGACGTTGCTTCGTAACTGTTGGTTGTGTTAATAACAACTGTTTACTAACAAATGCACCCTATCAACTCAAAACATATGTATAATATTGTTTTCCCTTGCCGGCCAGAAGGTGTTGTCCGTCTGCCTGATTCCATGTGACTGCAGTATAAAATGCTCTAAATTGTTAGCTCTCAATGTTGAGGTCACTACTGTGTGAAATGGTACTACTAACATATTTAATTGGAGATTTTGCCTAAGCAAACTGCCTTATTCCCCATAATGTTTTTGGCATTTAAGCTGTGATGAAAGCTTATTGATGCTAATTAAGAACTATCTGAGTGACTAAAGTCTCTTACATTTACAATACCAAATGTAGTAGCCTACCGCAGTGGTTCTCAACCTTTTTTCAGTGATGTACCCCCTGTAAAATATTATTTTCAGTGCGCCCTAACCAGCGCAAAGCATTTTTGGTTGAAAAAAAAGAGCTGTGCCATCAGTGTCTGATTTAATATAGAATATATATACAATTCAGTTTATGAACTTACACCTATATTTTATTGAATATTTATTAAATCACTATTTGTAAAGGATTTTTTAATGGATGCTAATTTTAAATATTTAAATGAAAAAGATCTAACGTACCCACTGGAGTGCGTTCACGTACAACCACTGGCCTACCGTATCAAATACAGCTATCCAACACAATGACATAGCTGTATGTCTTTTTAAAGTACTCGGTGAAACATTATCAAATCATCAAAAGTCAACCAACAACCAAGTTGAAAGAACGGTGCTCAGCGAACGGTATACCAGCCTGAGGCAGAATAACTTTGACTCCTGAAATTCAACACACAGTTGTTCAAGTTTCCCTGCTGTGAAGCAGAAGGGAAGCCTCTCAGCTCTTGATAAGAAAACACTCTGATTAGACGAAGGGCACCATAAAAGTTATAAAAGTCTTTCAATCCTGGCAAGTACGCCTGAAGGCCTATCCATTTCACTGCTTGTGTTGGTGATTAATTAGCCTACAGAGACCGTTTCCTCAGAGTTGAATCCCTCAAGCAGCGGTGAGGGCACTTCGGTGTTGTTTGGACGGGGTAACCGCGGCAACGTAGTCTGTTTGGTGTGTTGTTTCCTTGGTGCACACACAGTAAATGATTGACAAACATGCTCGCACAACCTCACTGAAATGGGTTAAAAAACATCACAATAAGTCACATGATTTGTTTGTTTTTTATCAAGCAGGTCATGTGACTTTGTGTAACCTTGCTGTTTGGAGAGACTTTCCTCTTGAGTACACACTCAGTAAACTCACCTTGGTGCGAGCCCAAGTGAAGCACAGCCAAATATCTAGTGTATATGTTTGGTTGTGTGTGTTTAGACAGGTGAAGTATTCCTGAAGCTTCCCAGCAGCACTAAGAGGCAACAGAGTGTAGCTGTCTGCTCGTACCGCCACAGAGCAGAGGCAGGAGAAAAGATATGCACATGCACGTACTGAAAAAACTAAAATCACTGGAGACCAAACAGAGACACTTAACAAAGAAACCTCTGAAAGAGAACAATAAAACCTCCAGGATATACATGAACTTTCTTTTTTGCACGGCAGCACATGTTAAATTATTCAATTTGATCTCATATAAAGATAGTTCACTGTAAAGTACAAAGATTTGATCAAATTGTATTTATTCACTTTTTGGGGGGAATTTAAGCTCAAATCTTTATCATTTTTACCACCTCAGAGATAACCCTCCTCCATGCAACACTAACTCATCCTGGTACAGATTTGGATTTTTGATAAAACTGCTGTAGATCTGAGTTGTTTTTTTCTGAATGTACCTGCCTCTCCATATTCTACACTGTATTGCACGCTGAGGGGAGAGAAGAAAACATATGTCTGTTAGAACCAATTTTAGTGAAAATTAATAAAAAGGTAACATCTCGGTTGAGAGATCTTTGCTGTGTAACAAATGCAGCAACTGCCAAAGGACAACCAGTCAGTTTTCTAGGAGTAGTCAATTCTAAAACGCATACTCAGAGTCTTTAGGTCAATTTATTATATAAAGGCCTCAATCTCTCAAATATTTTTAACAATTATATGGAGTTTGTGTTTTGTGTTATCCATAAACATTGTCTAATCTTTATTGAGAGACCTGAAGTATGTAATAGTGTTTGTTGGTGATGTTGCCCAACCCAATGTGTACACAATATGTATATAATCATAAATTAAGAAGTTAATGGCAAAAGGGTTTTCATTGTTCTTAGTAATACTAGTAACGGTGAGTTTAAAAACATTGTGTATTTTATTTACACACACCATTAATTTAAGGGTTAATGTGAAGAGTCACTAGTTCTAAACAGTCTTATATGGGCTTGCATGTTGCCACACTTCTAAGTAAGCCAAATTAAGTTCATTTCTGTGTTTTGCCTCAATAATTTAGAGCCTACTTTCATCCCGACTGATCTCTCAGAGATACTGAGCAAGAAGCTCCTCACTATTGCACGGATAACTACGGGAGCAGTCACAGGTATTTAATTTAACTAAAACTGACAATCGAGTATTGTTTTAATCAGATGATGATCCCTGTTTGACCTCAACACCAGACAACCATTTAAAAACAAGTCTGTAGTTCTTTGTTCCACAGATTTCACTCTCTGTAAATACCCTCCAATTACAGAATTGACAGTTTGCAATTTATCCTCAGTCATTGTGTCGTTTTGCATCCAAAATAATGAGAGCTGAGCATGAAGCCACGACATCAAACGTTGTGGTGCAGTCAGAATATTCATTGTATATTCAGTCTGACACCGACTGGGAGGGAGGAGACCTTGACGTAGACTTCAGTCTGTAAAAAAGAAAAACAGGTCTCATCATCCACATAAAAATTTAAAGACATACCGGTGTTTCTACAACTTGGTATCAAAGGAGCTGTCAGCTAAAAGAGATCAAGTGTTTAAAAAACTTTACACGCTCAAGGAGGTTTTGACAATAGTGCAGAAAATCGCCTGCATTCTGCCACATTCACAATTTTTCCAAATGCATTTACTGCAGAGAAGCTCAAGACTACGCATCTGAACAACAGCTTCAGATGTCGATATCTGAACTTCTTTTCCTGTCTTCTCATTTCACATAAAGTTATATTAAATCATGTGCTATCTTACTTGAATAAACCTGTAATTTGATAACCATTTTAAGTGTTTAAATACAATTACATCCTCATACAATGCAGATTTTGCTGAGGTTGAAACATCTGCCATTGGAGTTCACACTTTGTCAGCAAAGATCATAATGATCGATACTATCTACTCCAGTGTAATCGTACTGTAAGGACATGAACATATTGTGTGATTGTTTTACAATTATTCTGAGCGCATTTCATTATAAACTAACAAAAATAATAACTGAAGACCTTTGTGAGATGCAATGCATGAGAGTGGGTACAACGTGCATGGCCTGGTAAGCACTATGACCTTATCTGTCACTGCTCCAAAGCACAGCTCACACGTGTACTTCACTGACGTCCTGTCTGTACAATGCTCTTCAGCCTGTATACTGTTCTCCTTGGTCACATAATTCACAATTGTGTATTTACAAATGACATATAGTATTCAAAAATGATGCATTGTAAAAGCTAAAAGGATTTACTTAGTCTTCTAAACACTATTAGTTCACTTAAATATAAATGACACAATACGTCTGCAAAGATTTGGATTACATTCTCATCTGTGAGCGGATCGTAACCAGTTACATTTACTATATGTTACATGTGCTCAAGAAACCTTTTTGAATACATTGTACTGATAAGTTGGAATTCAGCATACTTTTTCCTTAGTGGAGTAGATTTTGAGAGAAATGTACATTTGGAAACCGCACTGCTTTTATTTATATAGGTTTTATGCTTTCATGATCCGTTTGTGGTCAGCTGGTCCCAGTTCTGCTGGCACTCTGTTGGGCTACTGCAGCCATGCCTACACTGAAGCTGCAGTAGGAGTAACGTCAACGTTATGGGCTGCAGCTGGGAACGCTGGTCTGAAGTCAGTACATCATTTGTCCACTTCTCTAATTGTATTGTCTTCACGTGATTGGAGAGACCTGGATGTGATCTGTGGCGGTCTGTGATGAGAACTGAAACTTGGGACATTTAAACTGGATGATGACGTGTCATTTAATACCAAATGAATACTGGTTTATGTTCACTTCTTGAACTTTTTATCAAATAAAAGACTCGCCACTCGAATATTTTTTTCCCAGTAAAAATTTACTCAAGTCGTTATTTTGATGACTACCTTCACTTCTACTTCTAAAGTATATATTTCATATTGCAAAAGTCTCCTTTAAAAACAGCCCTGCGTTACAAAGTTTTTTGACACTCACAGTGATATGATTCCACTTCACCATGTTGTGTTCTCTTCAGAGTACTCTCATAAAAGTACTGAATAGAAAAATACACCAATTTGCATTTTGTAACAGGTTAACACAAATGGCTGCCCTTCCACTCCTCTCAACTATTCTTGCGTGAATGTGTAGCTTGTTGTGCTTTTTTTTCTAACCTAACATATTTGCAGGTGAAGAGAACTGTGATAAAAGCTCTCTTATCTTACTGCCACACAGAGAAGATGAGTCATGCCTTCATTTAATCCTGTTCCTGCCGTCACCATTTTAGCTGCAGGTGGCAGGAAATATTGCTGATAGGCTCCTAACTGAAGTTAAATGACACAATCATATTACTCCTGTTTGATCATCTCTGCATTTGGCTGTTTGAGGTTTGAAATTCATTCTAAAGATTTAATTGATCACGGCATCGACTGGTTTCAAATTACATGTCAGATCCCCCAAGAGCCAGTCTGTGAGGGTCTTAGATCTCAGAAAAACAACCTCCTGGCTCGTCCAGTCTAGACTAAAGACTGAGGGAAATGGTCAGTGAACCGTTCATATACTGCCTTTCATCTGTGTACGCTGCAACTACTCTGCAGGCAGGCTACCTGTCAGTGTCAGTCAATCCCCCAGGAATGTGATCAGCATCACATTCAGGTGTTAGTATTTACTGCGTCTAGTTGGCCCGCTGTTCTTGCCTTTTAAATGCCAGATTGTGAATACATCAGTATACATTACAAATAATACAACTGGTTTTATGTGAGAACATGTATTTGTAAAGGTTTTTTGTTCACTACATGAGTTGTTGTTTAGGGGATACATTCTAAAAACCATGCCTTTTTCTCAATGTTGTGCTAAGAAACATCAAATATAGGCTATCAATAATGATAAGTTTAATAAGATGACAGCAGTCCTTGGGATTTTTAATCAATTCCTCTGAGGTCTACAGTAGGGCTGGACGGTATGGACAAAAATTCATATCACAGTATTTTTTTTCAAAATAAACACATTAAGTTATTGACGCTGAAAAGGACCGCCACCGCCATTCACCACTCCCTCGCAACTGGCCAGCAGCTGTTTTGATTGGTACATAGGGAGCTAAACATGGAGGGATTTAGGACCCAGGGGAATCTCTTGACACTAGTGGCGCATGCGCGGCCGTAACGACTATTGTCATTCTTCGGCCAGCAGCAACATTTAATGTTTACAGTCACAGATGTGTCTACAGCGGTCTATACCGTACGAAAATCTGAAACCGGTACGCACAGCCCTAGTCTACATCATGTTTTACTGTCTTTCAGCTCATTGTTTTGATGTTCCCACCAACAAATATACTGTTTTGTTTCACGTTTACTGCTCTCATCAATCTGTTTTCCAGCAGCAGCAGGCAGTGGAGAAAGCTCTGATAAACCTACTGTATTTCTGTCAGCACAAAAATCACACAAAGTTGGCGACTAGCTGGTGAACATTGTGAGCATTTAGCAGCTAATTAGATGTTTGTAGAGTTGGTGGAGAACAAAATGGAGCAAAAAAACAAGTTTCGCGTCTGCTGGATGTGTAAATAGGCAACTGATTCATAACAACTTGTCGCGCTGACCCTGAGTGACAAAAAAAAATGGATTAGTGAAGGTTAAATACATTAAAATGTGCTGCTACTGAGGTGTGTTGTAGAGGTATGCAAGGGTTACTTACAAAATGACTCAACACTTTAACCAATTTTGTTCAAAGCTGAAAGTAGCGTCACTGTATACATGGTGCATTGCACTCTTGACATCTGGAGCTCCACTAGTCTACCTACACACGTCAAAGTGAATCATGAAGAAGATTCTTGTGTTTGCAGAACATGGCAGCTTTTACACACTGACTATGATCTGCTGTGCATACTTATACGGCACAGTTGTAATCCTTTCTCATGGTATTCTCAATGGGGCGACTGTGGCTAGGTGGTTAGCATGCCCGGCTTTGGATAAAAGCGTCAGCTAAATGTAATGTAATGTTGTGACAGTAAATACTGCTAATAACCAATTAGTGTGCTTACTGAGTGGGAGTCCACTACTGTATAGGTGCTGGCTTTTAGGGAGGGGACATACTCTCATTAGGACGCATCAGTGGCTGTCACATTGGCATTTCTTCTCAAAAGAAAAGAGGGGTGTGTGGCTTTGTCTTTTTCTTTGTTTATTACCATGAGGGGATATTCAGTGGCATAATTTAGGAGGGGGGTCATGTTTACTTGCAGCGGCTTTTGTCATCTCTACCCCTTTTGTTCGTTTCTCCTCATTAAAGTGTTGAGATCACTCGTGCCCTTCAGCGGGGTACAAAGGCTTTCTTTGTGCTTTTTCCTCTTTTAGGAGAAGAATTCTCCTCTAGAAATTCAATGTCATTATCACTGACAAATTCTGAGCAACTTACTGCAATATTTTTCTTCTTTGGAACAACATATATATTATGAGACAGCACCAACGTTATTTGATATCAAGCTCTGGACATTTTGCTCCTGCTCCACATTTCTCATTCCCACTGTTCAACTTGAAAAGCTGGATTTGTTATTCCATTAAATTCAGTGACCTGAGATGCCTTTCCTGTAACCTCTTATCAGATCTGACTTCCTCAGCACTGAGCATGTGGAAAAAAGTGCTTCTTCACTGTATCGTTTAAATTTGTATCTTGCAAGCTTTATCTATGCCTCACACTTAACATCAGTTGTCCTTTACTGGGAGTAGCTTTCTTTATTAAGTTGAGTCTGAGGTGTAGCCTCCTCTCAGAAAAGCACACGTCTGTGTAGGATATAAATAAAACATATTTCAGAGAGTTCACCTGAGAGCAGAAAAATAAACTGATGTAGCCCCGAGCATGGAAAAGTACTGGGTAAAGAAGGCCATTAATCTATCACTTAGGGCATCTGTCTTTCTGGGCCGATACCAATTATTTACTGGCAATGATTTTTCAACCAAGACCTATTTGTTTGTATATCTTCTATCAAACTGATTTGCTTCTTTTGGGGCTATGTTTCAGAGTGTTCAGTAACACAATAATGAGCCACACACCCTGGCAAGTAAGAGCTATATTATGAACATATATATATATATATATACCGTTAGTTCTGAATGGAGATATTAATTTTATAACTTTAAATTGTGTTCACTGTGAAATATTTAAATAGTTAAAGGCAGAATGAGATGGATTTTCCTAAAAGACAATGCCTTGACTCATACAAAAATACTCCCCGTCAATCATCATGTATGAGCCTCTGGATGTGTATGGTTGTGTCTGTGTCTGCAGAGATCCTGCATTTTCTCTTTTCTTGTCACATAACTGTGTTCAGGACATTTCAAGGCGTTTTTATGCCCCTCGCTCTGCCTCCAGCTCTCCCTCATCAGCCTCTTCTCCCCTGGGCCTCTGTTCTCGGACACTGTGATCAGAATCGTCTGAGTCAGAAGCTCGGGAAGCTCCCCTAAATTCTCCTGTCAGGACACAAACACTATGCCCATTAGCTAGACTGAAGATCGCAAAACACAATCACAAATCTTGAAATGTTTCAGCCTCCCTTATGACCTGAATGGAAATTGCAAGTCATGTTCAAAATGACTTCAGAGCGCAGCTAATCACAAACAATGAACCACAGTTTTTGTAAAACCAGACACCAAAAAAATGGGTTTGAAATAATGTTTCCAAGGCATGAAGACTGAGTTGTAGTGCATGTATTGTGATGTTTTGAGGTTTGTCTCAGGTCCACTGTATTCTGAACTTTCTATCAAACTAAATTGGAGTACATAACTCACACATCAACAAATGTGTACTTACGTTCGTAAATTATTCTCTTAAAAAGTCAAACAACAATAGGAGTTTACAGCCCATGATGGCTGTGAGGCCACAGTACAGCTGAGACTGATGGGAATGTCAATGATTTTAAAGGTATTAGGTTATAAACCAAAGTTTTAGTATTTAATTAAATATTTAACCTAATGGAGGCATTGGAGGAAACGTCAGCAGGTCACTAACATTACAATTCATCCTCAGGAGGATATAAATGTGTGAACCAAAATTTAATTTAATCCAAAAAGGCTTGGCTGCCAATTCATCTGATAAAATGTAATATTTTTTTCAAGGATCGTGATAAAAACAGCAACTTTAAAGAGCAATAAGTCAAGGTCTGTTAGTAAATAATTATTATACATTATTTGGTCTTTGGTGAAAGAAAAGACCCATTGAACAGAAGGCCAACTGGGTTCTCAGAGAATGTATTTCCCTCCAAATTTAAAAATGATTTCATAGCAATTCAAATAATCCCAGTCAAATTGTACAAAAATGTTCATCTACAATGGGTAAGGGATTGTTTTAATGAATAGGAAAAAATCTTAAGAAGTGTGAAAGTTTCTGACAGTGTGTTTAATATTTCACTGAAAAGTAGTAACAGAATCTTTAAAACACTGTCTAGTTGTTCTTGTTCTTACCCGCTGCATGTAGAAGTAGAAGTCTCTACTCTATATTAATGAAGTCTACACGGATTTGGATGGCAGACATAGATATCCAGTATTTTACTTTATGTTTTGTTTTTGATCATGGCCTCTGTGGACAGCTGGTATGGGGCGTATATCAATTATTCAGGTGGAGAGCTCCTTGATTTGTCATTCGAGGAGTTTTGAGGGAAATAAGGCACAGGTCACTTCAACCAGAGATATTGTGAGAGTCTCTTTTCAAGAAGCCGCTCGTCTCCGGAGGTTTGTGCTGATAGAAGAGCTGACAAACTGTACACCGCATTCACACTCTTCACACCATCCTGAATAGGAAGTGAACAGGAGAACATTTAATGTTGTTACATGTTTGGTACCATTACTGAGCGGCTCTGACTCTGTGTGTTTACATGCACAAGTAACCAGATTACGCCTTTCTGCAGTTACCTGATGTCCTAAACATTGTGTATACGAGAAACCCGGCTGTAATCGGGTTAAGGGATCAGACAAATCTGATTTCACTGGATATATTTGTTCTAACCATATACACGCAGATATGTCCGTTTTAACAGGTTTCTTATCGGCTTTTTTATTGTTAGTCTGACTAAAATTAAGAATCCTCTAGCAATCATTTAAGTCTGTTTCTGCTGAACAGTTGACTATTTGTATAATTCAGACACATTCAGACTGTGAGTAAAAGCATTCACACTACAGATCCTGCATTCACACACACGCACACGCACACACACACACACACACACACACACACAGTCCCCTAAAAGGGACATTCATTTACAACTATTTCAACAGTAAATAAGGAAACATAAAGCCACCTGGATTACAAGTTGCAAAAATGTGGCTACAGAATGTATTTGCAAACTGGTCCCCTAAAATGTATTATATTTCTTTTTTGAGAATATCTCTTTACCTTACAATATCTGCTGGTAGCAACTGAAGCATTCTTACATAATTTGTAGTTATGTTCAGAAACTCAAAGCAACAACTTACTGCATGCCATAAAAGTTTAACACTGACAATGTTTCGATTGGACATTTTGTCAGGTAAGACTTCTGGAACTCACAGCAAATAAGTAATGCCTTCAAGCAGAATGATGCGTTTACTTCGTCAATAATTTAATAATAATACTATCAAATCTGATAGTAGTAAAGAATCATCAGGAAAAAAAATGTGAACATAAATTCAGGCAGCAATTTTGTTTCCCATTCAAACTTAATTGGGAAAACAAACCAAAAATCATGTTAAATAATAATCGAGATCAGATTTAAATTCAGAAGAAAACCGTTCCCTCGCCCGATTGATTCAATCCTTTTGATTTTCCTGAAACGGCAGTACTAGAAAAATCACACGTTTACTTTAAGTCTATTTAACAGTACCTCAATTTCACTACTGTTGGAGTTCTTCTTTTACAAGAGACTTTATTTGTATTTGCACACGGCACAACACCTGCCCTTATATGGTGTTTAGGGGGCATGGATTATAATGATAAACAATCGGCCATGCCCCTTCAATATTGATCAAGTGCGATTCATTGTTCAGCACACCAAGCAGAGGTGTCAAAAGTATTCACATTCATTACTCAAGTAGAAGTATAGATACTAGGGTTTAAAAATAGTTCTGTAAAAGTTGAAGTATCAACTCAAGCTTTTTACTTAAGTAAAAGTATAAAAGTACTGGTTTAAAAACTACTTAAAAGTATAAAAGTAAAAGTAATGTAAGGGGATTTTTTTTTCCATTAAGGACAAACTCTTAAGCCACGTCTCAGGGGCCTATAGTGCACTACCCCACCTCCCCCCAAAACAATAATTTTTATAAAGGCCATAATGACTATAATGTTTTAAAATGTTATGTTGAAAAATGCGGGATGCACTAGGCTACCCGTTTCAGCTGCATATATGGCCATTTAAAATGATCACATTTTATTACAATGCAAATACATTAAAGTACCATATGTGTACTACTGAGCATTAACATGCGTTTCATGAAGCAGAAGGCATGATAACTGGTTGCGTATAAGTATTGTAATAGTGCAAAATAGGCGGCGACTCCGACACAAACACTTAAAGCTGTGGTTCTCAAACTTTTTCTGTAAATAACATAGTTGTGTGACTCATCTGTGCTTCTTTTTTTTTTTAACAGAATAAAGACAATTGCAATCACTTTCAAGTAAATCAGATTGCCCCTTGAGACAATGTTTTGTGTAAGTTCTATCTGTGCAAAAGATTACTCATATTTAGTTACTACTAAATAGCTCATTGTGGAAAACAATAAGCTTTTAATTTTTTTTGCCAAACAAAACAGAATGAGTGCAGATATGTGAGCCATCAGGTTGTATCAGTATTAGTGGCTGCAGTGAGCTGCTTTCCTCGACACATATGTTATAAACGGGGTTGTAGATTTGATACGGCCTCTCTCAATTCATGTTCAATATTGAGCTTAGATCTGTTTTTTTATTTTGAGAAACGCAACAGCAGGAAAAGACAGCGTCAAATCGCGCATGCGCAAGCGTAACCATTTACCCAAAAGTACAGGCATTTGTCCATGTATGTGTTAATGACTTAGTCTTATATCCGTGTACTTTGTACTTTTGTAATATGTGAAGCCAGCAGCTCATTGTTGGTAGAAGACACGAGCACTTTGTTTCGTTTCACCTGGAGCAGGAGAGCTGCTCCGGGTTCAGAGAGCTGCTCCGGTGCGAGGAGAACTCCGGTTGCTCCTCACAGGAGAGCTGCTGTTGCATCTTTACCCTGGTACCGTTTAAAACGCAGATATAGCGGTCTACTTTTCACGCGACATATTTTTCTACGCTCTCTGTCCGCTGGTGTGTGTGCTCAGTGCTCACCTGTGTGCGCGCGCACGTATCTGTGGGCAACGGGGCCGAGAGGTTTTTTGTGTGTGTTTGTTTTTGAACGAAAACAAACCAAAATGAAATTGTAACGAGGCCATTTTTTAAAATGTAGGGAGTAGAAAGTACAGATATTTGCGTGAAAATGTAAGGAGTAGAAGTCAAAAGTCGTCTAAAAAATAAATACTCCAGTAAAGTATAGATACCCAACATTTCTACTTAAGTAAGGTAACGAAGTATTTGTACTTCGTTACTTGACACCTCTGACACCAAGTTGGTAAGAGCAGATTTGGATGGTTTGGTGCAGCTGGTTTTGACTTTACTTTTTTTTTTATTACCGGAAAATGAAGTGACCATACAAGGAATTTAAGAGTATGGTGCTGCAGGTTGAGCTAAAGAACAGCTCATAGTAACTAATCAATGTCTTTGGGGACACTGACAAGAAAGTGAAGTGAGAGAAAGTGAGACAAATGCTGCAGAGTAGAAAATGTGCTCATGGGGTAGATAGACTCAGACAAATGGTTGTAGCTTTTAAAGTTTGATAACCGACATCCATTCCCAACATCTGCAAGTTAGCCGAAGGCCTGGACAATGATATCAATCAAGATTTCCCCCATTTCTGTTCAGAGGAGGACAAATGAACTGTGGGTCAAACTGGAGACAGAGCAGCCTGTGGAAGACAGATAAAAGCAGCTTGAAATGTGATAAAGTTGTTGTCAAACCAAGTAGCTGATAAACAACAACAAAAAAGATACACAATCACACATTTAACAGGTCATACATTTTCCTAAGATCGTGTTTCTGCCATCACACAGTTGATAAATTACTGAAATTAGACGTGTCACCTCATGAGGGAGAAACCGATCATTTAAATCACATGTTTTCAACAAAGGTCAATGTTTCCACTTCTACCAAACATCAACTAATGCTGTCTTGCATACTCACGGCCCTGCATGGCAAATGGCGTTGCTTGATATTTTAAACAGGCATGAAGACGCTGATGTTTATCTTATAAAAGGTCTTTCCTTTCTGTGTCGACCATTTCCCACTACACTGATCTGAAACAAGATACAAGTTACGTGACATGAAGCATTTATATAGCTCTGTTTTCATCTATGTTCTCATCTATTATTGCATCTGTTATTTTACAGGTTATTTCCTGTGGTTGATATCTTCCACACTTGCTTCTCAGCTCAGTTACTGTCCTTATTTGTTGTATGCCTTGCTTTTAATGGAGAGATATTTTTTAATGAGACCTTTGAGGTTTCCTTTTATCTCATCTGTGTTTTTGTTTTGTTTTTTTATTTCCTGCCTTCCATTCTATCTCTTTCATGTAGAAACAAACATGTTATCCTGAAAATTAAGAGATGTGGAAATCAAAGACAGAATGATGGACTGAAGGTACAGAAACAGAATCAAATTATTCGGTGGAAATTAAACATGAAATAAATGTTTTTCACAATAGGTACAGTGTATTTTGAATGTTTTAGTATACTGTATTTGTGCAATGGATAGATTCGTAACTCTGTCAAGGCATTACTGAACGTGCACACACCAATGGTTCAGTGATTTAATGGGGGGAAAACATAAAAACTTCCCTGTCGCTGGATATGAGAATGTCTGTATAACCTCAAACTACTGATTTGTTGCTGGAGAAAGGCAAAATGTTACAAACTGAAAATGCAACATAATCTAAAGAATGCTAAAACCTGAGACGCTCTGCACTCACAATGAAGCAAAATGGACAATGTGATTCTAACAGTGATTAAACTTTGTGTTGTCATTGCATTGACTGTAAAATACAGAGATGATTGTAAGCATACAAAAGTAGGGATTTAACACAGTAAACAAAGATCAACACTAGTCTAAAATTAGAAATAAAGAACATGGGAAAATAAAATATATAAGATTTGTCACAAAATACAATGCATTGTATTATCATTTGTGTCAGTCATTTTAAATCTCACAGGCCAGATGCAATTGTGAACTGGCATGCTCATTCATGAGGAAATGGAGAAAAATAGCCTCAGGCTGTCTCCATTTGCAAAATCTGCTGGCTAAATGTGTTGCACCTCTCACATCACCCGTTAAAGGTGAAAAAAACAAGCTAAAGACCAGTAATGAGGCTTATCAAGCCTCCAGTGAAAAGAGGCTGCCAGTGAAACCAAACATCACAGCGGTTGTAAGTCTGTTACAAAAGAATTCAATGCACTAAACGCGTTAAAGCAGTTTTAGAGCAAATATAAACATGGGACTCTGCACGTTGCTGATTCAGATGAAACTAAGCAACGGCTAACAGAGCCGGTCCACAGCCTGTTGTAATTCAAGTTGTATATTAACAACTAGTTTTATTCCCCACTAACTTGATTACCACTACATTGCCAGGCAGTACCAAGAACAAATATTGCTGAAGAAAGATAAACAAAACGTATTACCAAAGTCAGAACAAACAGCCATAGTTTGGCTGTGTGCAGCTGCAGGCAACGTACACTGAGCCGTTTCAGGACTCGCTGGACTTTTCAGCGATTGTGTCGAACCTCAGGCTGCTGATTCAGAGGCGCTGGCAAAGTGAGCTCTCCTTCCAGAAATATGAAACTTAAGTTGCGCTGAGTTTCACTTCTGTAATCAGAGTGGAGCAGATGTGCTCTTGCGTTTCATTTTTCATCACTTTGAAAAGAAGCTTTGTTTTACATCCTGCTCTGCACTCATACTAACATCAGTCCAACGTATAGGTTTAGGGAACATTTTATCTAACATGACTTCCTACAAGAATACAATGAGATATATAAATAGCTCAAAAACTCTATTCTGTGTTGCAAAAAAAAAGGAGTGAAACAGTTCGGTCCTTATCACTGCACAGCAGATGCCCCACAAAAGCACAAGACAGTTTTTGCACAGTGTTGGTTTGCACCTCAGAACAGGCAGACTGAATGGCTGCTGGCTGGTGGCTGACGGCCGCCACTGTACCAGACAGACAAAGCACTGCCTGACGGCTGTATCACCCCATCATGTTTTATCAGAAGATCCAGAGGCTTTAGAGTGCTGTCTCATAAAAAAAGAACACATCAAAGCATAGTTTTAGTTTTAAAATCAAAATGAATGTGATATAAAACACCATCTGAGCTCGCTATTCGAGATCACGTTTTGTTATGATTATGGATTTGTAAATTAGAACATTAAAAAAATGATCATCTTACTTATTACAAGAAATATGACTAATAAACATGAAGCAAATCAACCTGTGACCACAAATGATGCACAGTGTGGACATATAACACATTTCTGACGCCTACAAATGAGAAGACTACAGATGGGGTGACTGAAAGTGTAAAGAAAAAATTCTGGCTGTTGTTCTTATCAGTGTGCAATTTATCCAGGACATCCACATACAAATACAAACCAAGCTCCTCACAATGGATTGTATCTATTTGTATGCAAAGCATTTGCATTCTAGAGGCATTTGCGAATATTTCATGGCATGCATTTGCACCAGGAAAAGACACAGACAGGAAATGGGGATGATGGTGCAGAATTTATGGCGTCAACTGCTCAACAATACGACCATCATTTGAGTGTTCACAGCATTGTTCATTTAAAGCAACGAGGGATTCTGAAACAATGCAAATATGTATGTATAAACAAATGTAATGCTATTCTGTTCATCTTCACTTGAGTTTCTAGGTGAGGTCTTTCTATACGTTTTTACCTTTATACTATTATAAATAAATTTATAATAGTAAAAAAATTACTAAATTACTATAGGGCTATTTTACACCCCCGGGTATAGTTTGGCCTAGGACAGTTTGTATCAGGTTTATATTTATACCAGGTTTAATCTGGACGGGGGTTAATTTGGCCTCTTACACCTGGACACCGCCATAGCCTTCTGTCCCCGACCACGATACCTGCCTCAGCCTCCTCGGGTTCCTGTCGGATTTCTCCCCCTTCCGAAGCTCATCTGATCCCCATAAATAATGACGTTCATCATTAGTTTTTTCAAAACTCTTGCAGATTAGATTGAGGCTGACCTAATTTGTGATTAAAATCCTTGATACAATCTGAACTGTGAGTTTTGTGATCTGTCTCGCCCTCATAAATCACACATCTACACACCAAAGCGATCAAGTTAAAAAATCTTAGAAAGACTCCGGCTCCTCATACAGTAGCTTCACTCAGTTTGTCATGACCATGAGGCATCTGACACTGGAACAGCAGAGGACAACGGAGTCATGTAGGACCTTGTTCACATGTAATGGAAAGATGCTCTTTGACAGTGACTGTATCCTGTGAGGGAAAGGTTGAGTGGTTTGAGAACTCGGGGAATAAAACACTTTTACAACCTCTTCATTTCACGAACAGGATCTAACGTTTTTCTCAATGATTTAAACCCTGACAGATTGATAAAAACTTCAGGAGTACAGGAGGTGGATCTCACTTCGGATGCGACTTTCTGCGACTTTCTTTGCCCACCTTTTACTCATACCAGCATTCACAGTAGTTTATTATGTGTATGTTGTTCAGAAAAGTAATGATAAGGCCTTGTGGAGTAAGGTAGATGTATTAAGCTTATTTCCCTTCTGTAAGTCTACCATTACATACATACATCAAGCATTGCATTTTATTTTTTCAATCTTTTCCCGTGGTTTTTGTTTTCCTTAAATGTTGTCCATGAAAAGTCTGCAAGCAGTTTTCTCTTTCTGTTCATTCGGTTTAGAAAAGGAAAACCTCTCTCATATGAATTCATACACAGTAAAAAGAAAAACAAGGTAACGTTCCACTCTGAATCAATTTCAAGAGCATGGCTCATCTACAGCTTCTGCAGAGTTGATTATACAAAGGTCAATTCAACAGCTTCTTGTTTCTTTGTTTCTCCATATGGGATTCAATATAAAAAAATTTCCATATATAACTATTTCATATATATTATATTACGGCAACTACAAGGTAGCCGGTTCGATCCCTGGTCTCCCCATAGTTTGTATGTTGAAGTGTCCTTGAGCAAGACACTGAATGCCCAGTGGCTTCACAGGAGCTTCACAGCAGCCCACTGCTCCTAAATTGCTACTGATGGGTTAAATGCAGAGGCCAAATGTCATGTATGTATATGACAAATGTAATAAAGTTTAGTTTAGTTTTTATATTAAGACCAATGATGCTTGATGTGAGGTGGACGTTTCCATCCACCTGTATTAATATCACACAAAATGTTTTTACTCTTGGCAGAGGTGGAAAGGTTGGTGAATCAATAAAAGAAAAATGCAGCAATGTGCAACCAACCTAGTGAATAACTCATGACGCACATGAAGTTTGTGACTTAAACTGATGCTTGGAGAGACGGAAAATAGAAGGAGCAGACAAAAACATCCGGTCTGTGTGGAGCCATGAGAAGACACAAATCAATACATAACACAAACAGAAATGCCATATTTTCATCATGCTTCTACATTTCTTTAAGGTTTGACAGAGCTCTTTTAAATACAATAATGTTGTTGTGCCCTTTTCTTCTGCAGTGGTTTAATTGCACCAATCTCGATCAACCAACGGTTAATGAGAAAAATAACAAATTCACTGAAGAAAAAAGGAATATATTGGGACTGTAATTATCTATTGGGGCAGAGCTAGAAATAGCTAACATTTAAGCAGATACAGGCTAAAAATCACGGTTCAGTCCATGTAGTAATAAAATCCCAACCTTCAGAGACACAAATCCTGTCCAGTTCATTTTTGTATTTTACAGATTACAAACCCCGGTAGGTTTACTGTACAAGCGATGAACAACACAGTCAACCTCTGAAATTATTCCAAATCACAGGACGACAAATTTCAGTGTGATGAACTGTAGAGATTTAAATTGACATTGGTGGTGCATTCAAGAATGCTCAACATGCCCCTCAACAGACACTTTTTTAGAGGACGAAAACATAACATCCATCCATACTTTTTTTTTTTTTTACTGGATTTAAAATGCAATGCTTCGTGGCAGATCACTACAGTTGGAGTTTCTTCTATCGGCGGATGGATTAATGATGAGTGAAGGTTGGGAAAATTTATTTTGATAGAAGATCTCAATTATAGTTAGTGTTGAGGAATCTCATTTCGAGGCCACGATAATTCACTTCTGTCTTATCGAGTCTCACCCTGTAATCTATCTCCACCCTCCCCATCATAACCTCACATCAGCACCAGCTGACTCACTAAAGACAAATCGAATAGCTGAAGTCCACTGTCTTACAGAGTGGAAAGCATGCAACTTCAGTCTAATGCATGAAAAATGTTTTTCTGTTAACACAACTCACATCGTCACATTTGAGAGGTTAGTTTTAATGAATTTATTGACGTTTTTGGTTTGAGTGGGAACAGATAGGGACGAAACGCATTGTGCTGTTGTATTTATAGTAACATTACTCAGTTATTACTTCAGATTCTAATGGGAATATATTTATTGATTGTCCCTTTGGTCAGTTACATATTTTGAAGTGTTGTCTATCTGCAGCTTCAACCCCAAAAAGAAGCAAAGAACTTTTGCAATCAGAAGCTACTGTGCTCTACTGCATGAGAAAATGACAGTCTACACTTGCTCACAGCAGATAGATACACTTTCTAAATAATGGTATGAGTGTGTTTGAACCAGAGTGTGCGTCTTCACTTAGTGTCATTATGAGAAAGAAAGTGCAGAGGAGGATGGAGGAAAAACAACCCAGAAACCACTGCTGATGAATCTAAAAAGCATGAAGCACTTCACTTGTCTTGTCTGCTGCTGCCTTCACTGAAGCTCTTTGAGACTAAAACTGGTCAAAAATCATTTAAGGCAGCTGTAAGTTTATCTTGACAACATGTATGGTATTTCTTTAACCGGATTTGAGCAGTGCAGTTTATATCAGAACATCACTGTGTATCATCGAAAACAGATACATGACTTGAGCTGCAATGAAACCTCATACAGTCACAGCAAAACCAGATTTCAGTCTGGTTGTTTTCATTTATTTAATTTTGTGGCTGCAGAAATTCACTGGGAAAACTACTACACTGAGAACATTTGCAATAGTGAACTGATCTATTTAGTAGAAATTGTCAGGGGACGACCTTTTGAATCGACACTCTTGTAAGAGGCTTTTACATGTCTAATTTATTCTTTTCGTGATGACTTTGCCCTCTGGAGTCAGAATTATTAATTATTTTCATTACCAAACATTCTCCAGTGCCTTCATATCCCTGTATTTCAATAACTTCTCGATTTATTGGAATTACCACCCAGAATATGTCCTTGTTTAATATTCCCAATCCTCAGCCCAGACTGCATCCCTGCCTACAGGCTGTATTCTGCGAGTGTCTCTTTGCTTTACTCTATTATAACTGATTATTACAACTGATAAGCACTATCGCTGTACAGAGACACATTCACAAAAACATTTCAGGGCTTTAGTCTATTATACTATATTTTGCATACAGCTCTGTCTCTCTAAATGTGTCCTACCTGGTTGTTTACTGAATAAGAATCATGAAATTCTGCCATTGGATGGAAATATTCCCTCAACGATCATAATCTTTTTACAGTGGAGCCAGATTGATGATTCAGCAGGCCAATATTGGCTGATAATGGCTCGTCACAGATTGCTTCATGTCAATATGTCATATGAAACATCAGTACAGAAAACTAGTTTATCCACCAGAGAGTACCGCAAAGTACCCTTACATTTTAAAATTGAGGCAAAATTAATGATCCTTGCCTCAACTGTGCTTTGTGTTCTTTGATCATTTGAAACCAGTATACCGCCCAGCCCTAATCTGGAGCATGCGTTACCACCAGCTGTTGATCGGAGGAAAAGTGTGAAATCATCGGCGGGATTGTTTAATGCATCACCTGAATACACCTCTATGCATGTGCGTCCTAAACATTATCGTGTTAGCATTGATGGTGTAAGCATGTTGGCCAGCTGACAGTAGCATTTAGCTCAAAGCCTCACAGAGCCGCTAGCAAGGCTGTTGACTTGTTGCAGTATTGTCCTCACAAATAATGTATTGTTCCATATCTGGAATACACAGACTGTAAGCTAATTCATCACAAAAGAGAGCAGTCTACGTTTTACATAAATGTTGCTTTAGAACACATGTGAAATCAATTAGAAGGCAGAAAGTTGCCAGGTAGTTGTATTCTTCTCAAAAGAGACTGGAGCCATTGCTATAAGCATATATTTAATACAAATATATACTCCCTGATCACTTTATTAAGTACACCAATACGATAATGCAAGCCAGGTCATAGTCAGTGTTGTTAGTTGTATTGGACATTGTGAAATGTGTTATAATAATGCATGTAATGTAGTATACTTCAACACCACTGTAAACTACAACCTGGACAATAAAAACAGATGTTAAATGAATACCTCTCCAACATTGTCAATCAAAATGGAACAATATTATCTTTGTAAAGATATCATTTATTACTGAACTGTTTATATTGGAATGTAACATTTAAAGGGGCACTGAGTGTATAAAATATATATTTCCTGGAGATTATTCCTTGGCAGCTTTGGTTTTTGACTTCAGAGCCTCACTTCACTCTGCACACAGCAGTATTCCCCAGCCGCTCCTGCCGTTCCCCAATCACCTGCCAGCACACCTGCACCTCATTCACCTTAATTAGCCAGCCAGTTGATGCACACAAACACAAGTCTTCTGATTGTGCTGTGCCACTATCGAGGTAAGACCCACTCAATTAACTACAATGAGAAGGGCATTCCTAATTTCTTTTTCACTTTGGTGTAAATATCAATTGTCAACATAACCCATGAAAAGATTTACAGAATACTCATCTTTTACAAAGTCAAATTACAAAAGAATCATCAACTCCTATAAATATAGCTATCATCATGGTGCATCTGTACGAAAGGTAAAAAAAAAAAGAAGCTCCTGAGCTGCCAAATGAAAATGTGTTGCAGAAGAAGTTACAAGACAAGAAATATGTATAGCTCTCCTCTCTGTACATGATGCCCAAATGTTATATTATTTATATCAGTAATAGGGAGACTGTCATAAATACATATTAATTATGCTTTAATAACTTTGAATAGAATACATTTGTATACCTTCAGTATCCATTTAGACATATTATATCTAATAATACGTACATAGTAAGGGGAAAAATAATATTAGAAAAAAGGGTATTTTCTTTGTAAGAAACAAGGTTGCCTTCAACTAAAGAGTCTTTTAACTGTTCTCTTGAACTCGTTTACCTTTCTCTCAAATGACTGAGCACTTCACAGAAACGGGAGCATAACGTGTACTTCCCCGAGCTGCATACCACAGCCTGCATGCACAAGCATGCACACAAACACCTGCACACATCCACATACTCATGTGCTTTCACCGGTTTTACATTTCACTCATTTATTCTACAGCTGCACTCATTGTTGCTCTGGAAAAATCACATCAGATAAATATGACAATGTAACTGTCCTCTGAGCATCAACAGAAACGCTGATTTACTGAGCTTCTCAATTGACTTGACAGGTGGATTAGCTCGAAGTCATCTTGGGAGCTGTGGCTATAATATGCCGCTAAATCAGCACTGTGTTAATGACTGCCTCTCGCAGGCCTTGTGGCCATCCAATCAGACCATATACTGGTAATACACATCCTCAGAGGTCAAAGCAAGCCATGAGACACGCTGCCTTATTATAAACAACATCCTCATAATACATCCAGACACACATTTTACAAACTATTCAACTGAGGCATCAACTGTAGTCAATTAAATTATTATTGCTTGTTGGTTAACCGATTAGTTGATTGAAATCAAATGAATCAGTGACTAAATATATTTCAAGAAAAAATAGTCAGAAAAAAATGAAGCAAATTAGAAGACATCACAGGCATCTGAGTAATTTTGAATGTCATTTATTTTTTAAGTTTGATAGACTAAATGGTATTAAAAAATAATTAATTAATTAATGTAAATTGTTTGTTGCAGCTCTGTTAACATCTATTCACTACTACTTTGTGCATGTCTGCAAGGGGAAGTATACAATCTCATCACCCAGGTCAACAAATACACACAAATAAATATAATAAGAAAAATAAGACAGATAATATATACACGGAAAAGTAAATATAAATATTGGCACAGCTGTAACTGAGTGCTTATTTTACTCTGTATGCAACAAGTATGAAAACATAAATAATTCTAATGATGATTGTGAAGTGAAAGCTGAAGAGGTCTTCTATAGAAAGTCACAATAACATGCAAAGAGCAGAGCAAACAGCCCTCATGGTGGGCGTGTGTGAACCTGCTCAGTCCCACTTTCCAATAAATTCTCCTGGGTTGACTGTAGTTAATACAACAAAGAGCTCAGCTGGTCTGTGGGCTGTTGCCAGGTTACTTTGCCCTGGTAACAGGCCACTTAACTAAACCTATCATACAGTCAGAAAATCATGTTTCTATTTCTGTCTCATCCCCGAGTGACGCCAGAGACATCTCTTCTGACTGTCCACAGCGACTCAGCAGCAGCAAATGTTTCATTCTCACATGCAGTAATGCAATGCACTGTGGTGTGGGAACTCATGTCGGTCTTATAGTGCACTAAAACTAAGCGCATGCGGTTGAGTCAATAGTGCACCAGGACCCTCTCCAAAGCTGAACTACAGAATTCAAGAGCCAGGAGATACAATTTCTGCACTTGTCTCACAGTGTGGTATAGGAGGAAGATGTATTTTTAGAGATGTCGTAAGTGTACTAATGACTCTCTGGCTCTGCCCGAAGCTCCGACTGTTGACGCCATTGGGCACTTATAGACTCGGATTATGGGTCTCTATTTGCAGCGGATGCAGTCAGAGTAATTATCAGGGAAATCCAGACAAGATGGCTCGTACTTAACATGATACCATTTTTTTCTTTTTGTTGGGAAAGTTTTTATTGTTGCAAATGTGCACCAATATCACATCAACTGTCTCCTCCAGCAGTAGCGGCTTCTGTTGTCATCAATGACGCAGTGCTCAAACCGACAAGCACGGAGACTTCCTGTATTTATTGTACAAATGCTCAAAGCAGCCAAAAATAATGATGCCTGACTGTGCATGAGCTCATACTGTTAAGAGTAGAAAAAAGTGAAAGTTTAATATGCATGACTTTTTTTAACTAACTGCTGAATGACTGTCCTAGTTTTAAAAGTGGCATAAAAAGACAATGAGCTAATATAAAAGGATGACTTTAACATTTGGGAAATAGACAGATGAGCAGATTGATGCCACTCATGTCTACTCATGTAGATATGAAGCTACAGCCGGTTAGCTTAGCATACAGACTGGAAACAGGGAGAAGCAGCTAGCCTGGCTCTCTCCAAAGGTAAAATGGCCACATTCCAGCACATTTAAAGCACACTAATTATCAGGGCTCTCACGCATTGAGCGTGACTGTCACGCATTTCGGTCTTAAGTCACGCCCTCCCGCCACACATCGTATTTCTCACGCTGAAAAAAAACTCTGGGCTATTTAATGTGCCGCAGCGCACAAACATGACCTGGTCGCGCTGCCCTCACCATGAAGGAATCAAGCACGTCTCCCCCGAATCCTCTGCCAATCAAAAAAAAGAATCTGTTGTATCTTGTTTGTTAAACTGTACAACACCAAAGTATAAAAAATATAAATTGTCTGAAAGGGGGTTGTGTGTGGGACTATTTCTATGACGGGTGCAGTCATTTCCGAGCTATCACATGTTAATTAGTGAGCTTTAGAGGTGCTGCAGCCAGAGTTATCTTTTTTTTATAACTATCTTTACTGTTAGAGGAAGGCTTTCTAAAGTGAAACATCACTGTTGAAATGTTCCCAGATCATGCTGATGTTTTTTTAAGCACAAATCTAGCATGAAATGATCTTTCCTGTCAGAGTAATAGAAAAAGTTGAAACATGTAGTTTGGTGGTAAGTCACCTGAACTAAGCTCCGCCCTGCAGATGCCTATGAATGCCAAGATGAAATGGAGACCTGCCTCCAGGAGGAACGTTTACCCGAGCTTAGCAGAGCCCTTATTGCTCAAAGCAGCATGAGTGGATTTCTGTCTGCATTTTACCTCTGCACCACTCCAGCTCTGTGCCATTTCAGATTGAGACCTACCCAAAATGAGCCCCCCTGTAATGACAAGAATAACTATTTTAAAGACACAGAGGGAAGACAAATGAACTGTGTGTGATTGAGTGGAGGAGAGGCCTGAGGGAATTTGAAAAACCGGATTCCAGACATTCCTAAAAGTAAGGAACACGTTTTAAAATAATGTGGAAGATGCAGTGTTTCATAAATATTCCAAATTAACTTTGAAAAAATATGAATTGGAAAATCATCCATAGTCCTAATCAGACTACATCGTGGAATCTGAATAATACAGTGTGTTGAACCTGCATTTTAATGCAGAATAGTTCTACTCCCGGCACTTTATTGGATTCTGACTCTCAGTAAGGATGCATTATGTTGTGTTACAGAGGTGGAGTAAAGTTCAAGATAAAACTTAATGAAGGCACCAACATGCATTTAAGAGTAAGACATGGTGATATGTAAATCACCAGAGCAATGTTGAACACTTTTAAATTGCACCCATCAGTAAGACTTCATCTAATGTATACATATTTATGGCAGCTTATAATAAATATTATTATATTGCAACCTATAACTAATTATTAATTGAGGAGAGCCATTCTTAAATAGTTGGCTCAGTAATCCTTTTCTTATAGTCACTTGTTCTCTATCACACCTAATGAATAACCAATCTTTAACAGACAAAAGAAGTTCCGACTGTATCAATTTCCCAAAACAGACGATGCAAACACACATATTGTGACTGCACTCAAACAGTACAGCTATTCGACTAGTACTTTCTCTTGATGGAGCCCAGGTGGTTTGGGTGCAGGTAGAGTCACGTAGGGAGCACAGCGAGTTAAAATGATGGAGGCTTTACCTTGTATGTGCTGGTTGACCACATTCTCTAGCCGATCAAGCCTCTCAATGATCCGGAGAGTGTCGCCTCTTTTGTCCCCCTCTAACTTTCTCTCCGGTAGAGGCATCGGAACTTTGATGTAGATGTTGGCGATGTAATTAGTGACCCATCCGACATAGAGCAGGCAAACAATGTTAGTCATACCGCTCAGTATCACGCATGTGGACACCAAAGTTTTTGTTCTCCTGGTGCAAGCCATGCCGACATCCCTCCATACAGCCTGCAGTATCCAGTCAAACCGGAGGACGGGGCGACAGTCGCCCGCAAAAAAAACCTGGAATAATGAAGTTATTTCCAGCGACCGGGCAGCGATACACTATCCAAAGCGCGGAGCTTTTACTTCAAATGTGCCGTGTTTTCTTCTTTTCCTGAGGGTTGTGAAACACACGTTAATGTCAAATGTCTACAGGTGAAGGTTCCTCCTCTCGTTCCATCGAGAACCTCCGTCGGCTCCAGTTGCATGTGAGGATCAGGGAAACGGGAAAGACACGGAGCATCCTACTGCAGCCAAAGGGAGGGATGGTGAGGATCGACAGACTCTGTGCTGCACGAGTCCCCGCTGCGCACTGATTCACTGTGAAAGTGGATCTGACCGGACTATTTCCATAGACCAGATACTATTTATGTCTAGAACAGCAACGTATTTGCCACACACCGACCGTAAACTCATCATGTGATGTTCTTTCCTGGAGCAGTTAGACAAATCAGCTGAACCTCTAGAGTTGTACCCTAAACACATTTGTTACACAAGCACGATAGAAAACACCCTTAGAGTTTTTGCTATGAGATCTTTCCATACGAACATGAACTAGATTTCTTGCTGCAATACTGTATCAAGCCACGAGACAGAGACAACGGGGTCTCCATGAGGAATCAAGGTGCGGTGGGGTCATGTTATAGGTCTGGCTGCGGTCCAACTCACAATGAGGAGAATGCAGGATGCAGAGAAGAGGCTGCACTCATCTCACAAGCTGCTGTAATTAGAGCAGTGCAGGGAACTGTAGCTACTAATCACTGCAGACCTGCTCAAAGGGCACAAATACAAAGTGAGCATGAATGCGTGCAGGCATGCAGCACTTGGTGAACAAAGTAGTCCTTTTATATCAATATGTCAATCAAATCTTTATCATGAATACCGTTTGAGGCACGTTTGCATTGTTTTCACATATGTATAAGCCCTTTTTCTGGCAAGATGCGATTATTGGATGTTAAACGGTGGCTTTTCAATTCAGGCCTATTTGCATATATTATTCCTGCAGCCAAATGGAGGCTCATTAGACGGCAGAGCAAAAAGAAAAGGCTTAAAATGTAGCCATTATTCAGAAGAAGGGTTTGCCTATGTTCACCCTTAATATACCATGCACTGATTCTCACACCTGCAGGAGTGTATATGTGATGTGTTTGCTGCAGCAGAGCCTCTGGATTCTGCGTCAGACAGCTGTTTCTTTAGTCTCAGGCTGGTTGAGTTGTCATTTCTTGCTAGCCGTCCTCCTACTCTTTAAGAACATCAAATCATGTTATTTAAAGATGACTTGTCTGTAACTGAGGAACCCTTAAATGCACATGGAAACTGCAGTATCTGAATGCAATGTTTTTACCCACATTCTGGATTGTGTTTTGAAAGTAATTTCCAGTATCATCTTTGCCAGATCATTATTTAATCAAAACAACCTTTGTTATTCAATCTGACAGACAGTTCCAACACAGGAAGCTGGCAGAGTAAAATTTTTATATCAGGAGGATGGTAAAAGATACATGCTACATCAATATAATACACATCAAGGGAATAAGCAGCATTATTATGACACTTTATTTCCCATATTTTTAACAAATGAGAAAGGGGGAGAAAACACTGACAAACTCCGTTGTTTGCAGTAACATCAACTGCCTTTTCAGAGCAAAATGCAACTGAATCACTGTCTTTCTGGCTGACTTTTTTTTACACCTAGAGACAGAAAGAACAACAGGAACTTAAACCTGATTGTTTTCAACTCCAGCACATATATATGGCTTCACATGAAAAATATTCTTCGGCATCAATTATTGTCTAAGATTTATTTGGTCAGTCAAAGAGCATCAGAGTGACCTCATTCCTCTTTTCCTCCATACATCCAGGTCTAATGACAGACCACCTCCCCTGTCCTGTCTGCTCAGCAGCAGCCATTTATGGCTGTGAGATGATCAATGCAGGAGCATGCTGCCCATTCATCGTAGCTAACAGGCCTGCCAGACAGAGTGCAAAAAGATATTTGCTTTAGTTTGCAACATGAAAGGGTTTTCTATTTGCTAGTAACATTGATGTGATGAGAAAGTGTTTTCTCCCTTTTTTGCTCATTTAATCACATTTTACCCACATGATTCTATTGAAAGTCAATAAACTCTTTGTAGGATTGCCCTGCAGGTACAATAAACTGTATTTTCCATTATAAAATGCTGAAATGCTGACTGCTAGGATGTCATTTACAGTTATCTGAGTCTGCTAGAGCTGAACCACTGACAATTAAATGATCAGTAAATTGACAGAAAAGTAATCTGCAACTTTGTGCTACAATGCTTGAATAAATGTTAAAATATAACTAAATAAGTAATGTATCTCAGTTAAACATTTCTTAGTTTAAGCTTCTCAATTGTGAGGATTTTAGCTGTAAATATCTTTGAATTTTGGATTGTCGGTTGAACAAAGCAAACAATTGGAAGACATCAGTCTGGTCTTTTATTATCAACTATTTGAGTTATTGTCTTGTTTAATTAATTAGTCGCTTGGTCAGAATGTCAGATAGTAGTCATACGTGTCCATCACTCTGTGTCAGAGCCCAAGGTGACATCCTCGGACGTTTTTTTTTCTGACCAACAGTCCAAAACACAAAAACATTCAGTTTGCAATTACTCATATTTAAAAATGAAGAAAATTCTAGCATGATACATTAGATATCTTTCCAGCTATATATTCAACTTTCTTCACACAGCAGGTATTTGTAGACCATATTTACACTTTTAGATCACCTAAAATATACTTTCGAAATGTGAGCTAGAGAAACATTTCATTAATATCTGAGCAAAATATACGTACTTTAATAGCCTTCTGCTGACTTCAAATGGCCTGCGTGATGATTCTCATACTGCAAACTATGCACTGGGTAGTGATGAATACAATTAATGTGGATTGAAATTATAATGAGAAAATCATATCTTGGCTAAATCACCAGCAGTCACATTGAAGGGTCGATTCAGCTTGTTTACTAACCAACAGTGTGATGATGTACGAGTGTCAGTGCTGAGTAGCTCACTTTGGTCTTGTTATTTATGATCTCTTCTCTGTTCAAAGGGCAGAACAGAACAGAGCCTGGCCTTGTAAATAGTCACCGGATGTTGTCATGAAGACCACCTCAAAGCTGTGTACACATTTAATTGACAAGCCATAAACACCTGCATGTGTCACCTCCACTTTCTATCGATTTCTTTTGAATTGGAGCCAACCGCAGGGACACTTTGAGGTCGGTATTGGGGACCTGCTAGCCTCGCACTGGGTGATCCACATGGCCAAGCAGCTGTCACATTTAGGCTGAACGAATGCTCTTCTGGTGGGCTGATTAATTACTGTGTGTGAGAGGTTATCTTGTAATCATCACTGTAAGGTCTCAGAGACAAAGACACTATACCCGTGGAAGTTCCTCCGCTGTGGAGACAGCAACCATTAATCAACAGACCACACACACGACATGTAAGGATTAGTCCTTGATCAGCAGAAAAGATAAGTATATGGTTGAGATAACGTTTACATCAACCTCTCCTGGAGTGATGCTATAAATTATAGAGAAGTTGGTCCCCATTGAGGCAGTAAAAAGACACTTTCTCTCTTCCGGTATGAAAAGGCTGACCCCCTCATGGTCTCACTATTCCTCCATTAAATGGTAGAAACAGTCAACACAAGCCAGCCTTCATATGGTGTGGGAGGCCGACCTTTTGCTCCAAACTCTTCGTGGGCAGGGAGACCAACAAGAAAAAGGAAATTCCCCCCAAGATACAGGATTCAATTAATTCAGCCTGACAAAAGTGAATTAATTTGAGTTTCCCAAAAAATCTTTATACCCTTGAAATCAATATAAAGTCACTTTGGTGCCAGCTGTGTGGGGCTACTCCAGTTTTTTGTGTGAAGTTTTTGCATTAGGATATCCAACATAGCAGTTCACTCGAATATACCACAGGACTGTATTACATAATACTGTAACATACAGGACATGAGTTCAACCATAGCAATCTACACAACACAGAGACATGTATTGTACATGTATAACCCAAAAATAATAATGTGTGATACATCTCAACAGCTTCTCTGCAGTTCTACTATTCACAATGTCATATAACGGAAACATTTCTTTCTGATCAGTATGTGTGTTCACACATGGAAAATTCAAAACCTATTCTTGTAATTTATCATCACACATAAACTATCAGTTTTCTTTATGGAAATTACACCTGCGCTATCAGTCTCCATCTGACATTGTATAACGAGTGGGTTCAAGTAATATTATATTATTTTACTAGCCCTTATTGCCAACAGCTGAAGAGGAACAAAATATGATTAAAAGAATCTTTCTTTTGATTCTGCACTGAAGTGCTTTGAATATTTGTACTTTTAAATAAGCCGATGTATTAAGATAGATCGCTGCGATGTGGACATCGGGATTGTGAGATGAGAATCACATTAAATTCAAGCATATTTATTTATAGAGCCTTTCATCACAAGTGTGTCTCAGAGGACTTCACCGGCAGAAGGCGAGAATAAACCTATCTATGTCTAATCATAATCATTCACATGACAAAGTGAAGCGCTGTAATACAAGGCAGAGTACAAAGCACAAGACTCAGAATAGCCTCACACTTCAAATGAATGTACAAAAGGTGGACACAACATCACAGATACCTGTACGATTTACTGCAATCCCATTCAACAAGTCTGCAATCAGCCAGTCTGGTCTCACCAAATGCCATATAATTTAAGTAACAGTAACAGTTTCTTTTGTCATTTCACCTGTTAATAACAACATGGAGGGTTGGATCTACACAAACACTTTGCTCCTGGCCGGTGGATGAGCCGCTGCTGCCGGGCGCTGAGCTCTCCTCCTCCTGCTGGAGCTTCTGACTGCAGGTGGACGGGGCGCTGGAGTTGATCCCAGCTGACATTAGGCGAAGACAGGGTTCACCCTGGACTGGTCTCTTGTCTATCGCAAGGTACATATAGAGACCGACAACCATTCACAACCTATGGGCAATTTAAAGTACAATTAACTTGAGCTGCATGTCTTTGGACTGTGGGAGGAAGCCATGCTGCCACAGGGAGAACATGCAAACTCCACAGAAAGACTGACTCAGACTGAGAACCAAACCCGGGCCCCTCTTGCTGTGAGGTCACAGTGCTAGCCACTACACCACCGTGCAGCCCACGTCTGGTGTTTATATGGATTGAATTATAAACAGTGTTCAGTGCCAGTGGAGTTTTTTTTGGACAAAACACCATGAACACATTACAATGGCATACCTTTGCTGGTAGTTTGTGACTTGTATTAATTAATGTATTGTATCATGCACATAGAAAGTGTCCAGAACACATAGACTTATAAGACAAAAAAAGAATACTGCTGAAGTTGTGAAACATTTGTAAAATTAACATAACCTTTAACACATAACATCATATTGCAAACTTAGTCTTTTCTCTAGCCTGAAAAAGGTTCCCTTCCTGAAACGGAACCTTTATTTTAATAATAAATCCAGAAGAACTAATAAGAAATGGACAGTGTACCAAAAAATAACCATTAAATAATCCCATAGTGACCAATACAAACATGAAATTACTTCATATTTATGGCTATGTACCTTAACAAAACTGAGCTCACTTTGACTTTTGGCTAATTTCTGCTTTACAAAATGCTCTTCAGTGTAGTAAATGTATACAATTGCATTGGGCTGCACAAGTTGTGCTCAACAGGCTGGCTGCCTGTGAAGTGCTGCAGCCCATCATTTTGAATGAAATCACCAAAATTGAGATGCCACAGGTCCTAAGTAAGTATAAGCACACTGCCTTAATGAACCGAGGAAACAAGATGTGTCTGTAATTTTGGCAAGTATTAGCAGAGTAAATGAGCTCAGCATGGTTGGAAGTGAAAAAGCCACAGCCAGAGGTGACCAATGAGCTGAGTGATATTAACTTTCTCAGCTGGGGAGAAACAATTCTGCATATTAAAAATGAACTGATGTATCAGAAAGTGATTGCAGGGGGTTTGAGGAGAAACAGCAGTTGAGTCTGGCAGAATATTTAGGAGAAATGTAGGTGAATTCACCTGGGCTTTGAGAGAGCTCAGTTTGGTGGCCTGCAAATAAAGTTAGTTGGCTTTCTCTATGTAAGTAGGAAGGAGTCAGGAGTCAAGAAAGGCTTATCACCATCTGTGCCTGAGGTAGGAGACAATTAAGAAGAGTAAGCATAAGCATAACTGCCTTTGTGGTGTTTTTTTTGGCCCCACCAATATCATCGAGCAAGCTGACGTTAACACATAAAAGCAAGAAAACAGAGAGAGAGAAACCAGAATATCAGATTAAACTAGAAATAGAGACTCTGTCATGATGGCAGGCCAATGTTGACAAGGATTAGTCTCCAAATACACTGCAGCCCCTCTGAAAATATCCTTTTGTCTGAGGAAAACTGGAAAAATTGTTTTGACTCAAAGCCTCATTGATTTGCTGTGATGACTCAACCTCATCCTAAACTAGAAAAAAACATCACTATACAAGTTCATTAATCATTCAAAATGAACTTCAATGACACATATGACATGTTAGACAACAAAGCCCCTGAAGAAATGAGACACATCTCTCCCCACATTAAACAATTTGGATGTTTTATGCAGACAGTCTCTTTATATTAAATACATAAAACAATACTGCACATATTTACAATGTGTAGCCTATATTTCAGAGAAATTAAGATTTAATTAAATGATTGATCCTCACCACCTCTTGCTATGCATGTCAAGCTTTTCTATTTTCTCAACATGCAGGTTTTCAATAACAGTAGGAAATTTAACGCCACACATTCTTTGTAATGTTTTCAAACAAAGGTCCTGGTTTCTGACAAAAGCAGACTCACTTCTTGTCAGTGAACGTCGTTTTTTTTCCCACTGACATGAAAACTGTCACTTTCAGATTTTACTGCTGTATCTAACTACTAGCTAATAAGCGAACATTAGTTTTGTGAGTTAGTCAGCTCCGGCTGACATGTTTTAAAACAACATATCTTGTAAAAATTATCTTAAATATGCACTTGTTGGCCATACATGATATCCTGCTAAAAATATTTATGTCCCAGCATCTTGACAAGTTAATGAGCCAAGCAGTAGACACAGAAGTAAATCATCACTGTTGTTTGTTCTTGACTTGCAGTGTTGAGCTAATTAGTCTTATAAGTGATATCAGAAGACTTAAGATCAGACATTTATTTCGTGATAATAAAACTGCTTGTTTTTTGTTTGTTTGGCTGCTTAGCTTTAGATTGGATACTTGTTTATATTTTTAAACATGTTTCCCCTTAAAAAGAGAAAAAGGCTTCTCAGATGAGGATTAACTGAAGCTACCAAATCCAATAGAGAGCTGACAGAACAGCTAAGGCTAGCTTAAACTGTAAAAAGCATCCGGCTTCCACAGTGTGGCGAAACACTTCACAGTGGATGAGCAAGTTGTGAACAAGGTTTTTTTTTAAGTCTTTTTATTGAATATAACCTGTAGTTTCACAAACTAAAACAACCAAACATCTGACATTGCTATGTTTGTGCAGACAAACAAACAGTTTTTTCTCTTTTACGGTTTTTGGTTTTGTTAAAGCAATGAAATGTGGAGAAATCCAAAGCTTGAAGCTATACTTTGCCTAGTTACAGTTGCAAAGCTATGATTGGACCATAGATAGTAGTGAGGGGGATGGTTTCAGAGATGCAATTGAACAGATTATTTGTCAGTTGTCACAGTATATTTATATTCCATGCACCTAGATGCATTTTTGATCACACTGCAGGGTTTTACAAATATTTTCCAAGTAATTTTACTCAGTGACTAAGGTGAATAAATAAACTCATCATCACTGACCATTATAATAGTGGTGACTAATACCACACATACAATCTCCTTTCTTTGCCCTACTTTCTCCATTTTAGCTGCAGATTCTTTTCATCTTTCATGCAGGAATAAAGGGAATTGGGCAAACTCAGCAGAGTGAGCAGTATCTATCATTTGTCATCATGCATATACAGTATAACACAAAATGAGAGTCTCTACAGTTCTACAGTAAATTCCTTTATGCATGCATGTCAATAACCACAATAAATGAACAAACTAAGTATCTTTATCCCTGAACACTTTATTCTCTTAAAATTGTGTGTCCTCTTTCTATTGTACTTACCCTTGGGCGCTTTCAATTTAATCCTGATAACACAAGCTCTGTAGAAAAAAATTAATCTGTTTTAAATCCCTTTGTTTATAAGCCTTTAAGCCAGGAATGATTATTCTTAACAAGCCTAAACATTTCATGCTGAACCTCAATTTGTCTATAATAAAAAAATATGTAGAAGGTATGACAAGCAAAAAATCATGCAGCAAATCCACTTGAACAATTTTGACTGATATTAAATCTGACATGTCTTTGCTGTGGGTGACTGACTTAACAATGACTTCAACACTTTTGAGTCAGAAGAAGTCTTTTACCAGTTGTGACCTGACATGCTCATGGTTTGTGTCAAGAAGGATTTGATAAAAATAACATGTGAGGTGAAAACAACCCTTTGTCCAATGAGGTCACAATCAAACTACTGTATGTTGAACCAGTGACTTTAATTTGTTTGTTTTAAGTATTATTTGCTGGGCAGGAATACATCACAATCCTCTATATTGAACTTGCATTCATCGTTTAGTGCATTAGGTTGAAATCTTAAAAATGTAACTTCACTAGTGCTGAATCACAGCAAAAGCAAAGATACAACGTGCGCTAATATATAATGTGATTGATGAAAATGATCAGATGCTGGCGTGGCCATGTACAGCTCATACTGCTGACTGCACAGCTTACAAAAATAAATCAAAGTCTTTCATACTGTAAAAGCATGTGGTCGACTACTTCTCTTGCATGTTAAACAGTCAACATTAAAACAAACCTGAATGAATACATTACAGTCAGTTTACAGTCAACCTATACACTTTGACAACAGACTGTCCATCTTTATGAGATTAAGGTGCAAATGTGAGGTTGTATTAGCATGTAATATGTTGTAATGTGACAGCTGTACAATAAACAATATCCAGTATTTTAAACAAATGGCAGCAGTGTATTTAGGCTAGTGTCATAGGCAGTACATGTGGTATATTAAATCAAAACATTTACTTTTTAATATTGTTTAAATAAAGTAACATAAGTAGACACAATATTGAATGTTCTAATATTCATATTTGTCTAGTAATGCACTTTTGTTTTCTGTCAAATGTTGTTGGTCTATGGCTGGTGAGACCATCCACACAAAATACAATTTCAATCTAAACTTGCAGGTGTATGACAGATTCAATAAAGTGAAGACAAAATAGCGCATTTCAGTTGAATAAAGATACTCTCCCATGTTGAGGGTTTGACCATTTATTTTAACGTCACTACATGTTTGGCAGTGTAGCTTAGCTCATGTAATTGCATGACTTCCCGGAGATCACAACCCCTTGGCAGAGCCTGTAACACTCAACATTTGATGAACATACAGTATATTTAAAGAGTAACTAAATATCAAGCTTAGCACTGATCTTTCTGGTTGAAAGTTGTACAGGTCTAGGGGTGTAGGATTTAGTGCCATCCAGTGGTAAAGTTGTAGATTCCAGCTAACTGATAGCACGCAAGCTACCAGCGTGCACAAAGGCGTTTATGCTCAACATGCTGTTCGTGACAGTATTCTCCGAAACGCCAGAGGAAGTACAAACAAAATATACTGTTGTGAAGCAAGAAGACATTGAGTGTAATAAACTAACCTCCACAATGGTGAGGAGGAATTGTAATTATCTCATATTCATGGACTACTTTATTGCCTTTATTCAAGCCCTGTGAAGACAGAAGACATGTATTAAATGCATTATAAAGGAACAAAGGTTGAACATCCTATGAACAATTTGATTTGGCTGCTATCGGAATAACGCAAAAGCCTCTCACTAGACTAGAGACAGTGTTTGGTGTGTAAGTTCTGCACTACAGTAGAAACATGGCGGTGCAACATGGCAGACTCCATGAAGAGGACCCACTCCCTACGTAGATATGAAGGGCTCATCCTAAGTGAATAAAAACACAGCAATTCTTAGTTTCAGGTGATTTTACAATAATAATAAAAACATCCCCTAAATCCTACTACTGGTCCTTTAAGTTCGTTGGACCTCTGACTACATCCAGCATCCTGTTTGTGGTCAGAAGTGATTTCATGGCGTAAGCACACAATGTGGATCAAAGGGAGAAGATAAACCTCTAGAATATTTTAAGCTGGTGTTAAAATCCAACTGACATTTAGTCTATTTAGTTTATAGTCAAGTTCACAACACGTTTATTTTCTATTAATTATTATTATTGTTATTTTAAATTTAAAAAGTATTTGGGGAAATTTCAGAAATGCTCCTGTCGTCTCTGCCGGCTGGAGGGGCGTGTCCGTGTCTGTTTGATTGACAGCAGCTGGCAGGCTGACAGAGTGGCCAACACCGAAAGGAACGAGAGATAGTGCGTTCATGTGCAGACAATATGTTGATAGTGGTATTTAAGAGTAACCACGCCAACATCTAACCGGTCCCAGGTGGCATTTGCAGGTAAGTTATCCCTCGACATGCTGTTTAATCTGCACCAGATAGCTATCAAGCCTGTAAACTGACTCGCACTGCACTTTTCCCACGTGGATGTTTGTTTGGTTGCAGGACAAAATGTGTATTCATGTTTGTAAGTAACACTGTTTGGCTCTGTTAAAACTTGCTTTTTCATAGAGGCAAAACCGGGTGAAAGTCGTTATTTTTTGACTTGATTTAACTGAGTTCTTTATTAGATGTCTAGAAATCACAAGGGAAGAGATGTAAATGAAGGGAGGCAGAAGTCAGAGCAGTGTACGATACCTGATGGACTTTTCTAATATTTTGTAGATAAGAGCTCTTTTATAATATAATTTGCCTATTTTCACTCAACTGTAAGGTCTATTCATTCAAAATTCCCAAAGGAAAAACGACACTGACTGAGAGAACAAAAGAACAAAACAAGCTAAAACTCACTTGAAAGGATCATATTGAGGAAATAAGAGCGCCTGACTTGACTTATTGTGTTTTTGCTCACTACAGCTGATGTAGAGAGAAAGGACAAACAGCATGTTACTTACATCTTGTTCATGTAGCCACATACATTTTTATAGGCAGTTGCATTGGGAAGTGGCGTTACATTATACAACACAGACACTCACGCGGTACAGCCTTATTTACCTATAGATTTGGTGAAAAAAATATAAGCTTACATCTGGTTACACCCTGCATGCCCTCAGTGCTGTGAAATGGTCTCTGGTGTACAGTCTACATCAGTAGAATCTGTTTTACACTTCAAAGCAACACAGGGAGGGGAGGAAGAGGGAAAGAAAGAAAGAGAGACTGAGTGGCCGCTGGCTTCGTTTTGATTTGATTTTCATTAAGCAAGAGAACATAAAAGTAAAATCAATTAAAGTGTGAATCTTTGTTCCCTGTGGTTCACGGCAGGTTAGTGTGTCTCTGTCATCAGGGCGAGCAGGCCAGAGCTCCACACACCCAGCTGGTAGAGTTACAGACCCAGGCGCAGCTTTGATTAGAGACTCCATCTCCAGCTTCCAATCACACAACTCGTTTCTTTACTTCCTTCATTTTTGCTCAGGGGTACACGAGCAACTAACTTCTGCCACTGCAAGAGCTGTAAACTGAGAGCACACTGCTTCCTTTCATTAGCTGCTGCTATGAAGTCAGGGCTGTGAACTGTATGCTTTGCCGATATAATACAAATAAGACTGAGCAAGGAAATAGTAAGGTGCTGCTTAGCCTTCTGAAAATAGCTCTGACTTCCCTCTAATAACTTAAAATAGCAGGCATCCTTTACTTTATATTAAACTGGATCATGAACACGCACTACACCGCTGTCTCCAGAGATTCCGATTTTGCACGGTTGCAGGGTAAAATAAATTTTAAAATGATACACTGATGACCAAACTAACAAATAAAAGTCTGATTATTATGAGGCAACGTATCGGGATTTGTTTTTATGTAGTTGACCAAAAAGTTACTTTATAAACACAAGAGCCTGCAGCCTTAGGGTTGCTTTATTGCTAGACACTGACTTTGTTGTTTTATTCGCTAAATGAGCATCAGACTCTAATATAAACTGTTCATGAATGACAAACTATGTGAGACCATATGTTGCCTGACAGAAATAAGATGGATAAGACAAAAGTCCTCATTTGGCGAGTAGGCAAGAGTAGGCAAGAGATTGTAACAGTAACCCAACAGGAACTTTAAGCATTGAGGTTCAATTGTCTAAATTAGGAGGTCTAATAAAAGAAAAATATGAATCTTCAAGTAAAGGTTTGTCTAATCTGATCAGGCCTCTGCACTCTTAATGAAACTATTCCAGAAACTAAAATGTGGCCCAGAAGAGGACACTGTTATATATGTATTCAGATCATATTTAAATTGTTCTTCAACAATATCTTTCTGTTCACTTTTTGCATCTTCATTCATTATTCATCTTCACGTTCTGATAGAGGCAGCACAAACCACATCATCTGCAAAGAGATTCAATTCTGTACCCTAATTATTGGAGCACACACTCCAGTCCCCCTTTAAAAAACATGTAAACCACCACCAGTCTATTATAGACTCTACAGGCACTGTACCTGACCTCAATGTGACACTGAAGAGCCATGTCAGCCAAGACAGCTCAGCAATGTCCTGTGCCTTCAGCATCTCGGGGAGAATCTCATCCAATCCTGTCACCTTGTCGCAGAGGAGCTTTTGACTATGTAGATATGGATTCCCCCTAGTCTTCAAACTCTGCTCATTCAAATTTCTTGTCCCCAGCCTCCCCATTATGAGCAAAACAATGTTCAGGAGGTAAGAATTGAAGACGTTCAGCCTCCCTACATCTTGGGTTTACCAGGTCTGTCCGGCAGCCTCCCGTGCCATCTGATCATTTGACAGCTCTGCTCCTCTCTTCACTCAAAAGCTCTATACTGAAGATTGAAATAATCACAATGGAAAAAAATCTGATGCACCAACTATAAATCAATGGCTAAAAAGCCTCTAAAGCTGCCTGGCTATGGAAAAGCTGATGATATGCTACTGAAGGCCACTATTATTTCCTTGGAAACCAAGTTACCCAACCAAGTCTGTGCTGTAATCACACTGTATGTATCATCACATTGATTTATTTTTTCAACAGTGATTTGCAGCTGTTATGGAAGGCACAGAAAAATGATATTGTCCTGCTGATCGGGGTTTCAGATAAGCAAATGTCTCTATATGCTCCACAGGACAAATTCATGTATTTTGACATGTCTAATTTGGAGGGCTTGTTGGGACTGAGGTCAAAACTTTTCTCTATCTATTAATTTCCTTTTTTTCTTCCCACAGTAGACATTTCATATCAGGCAAAGCCCAGGTGTGATTGGTGATAAAACCAACTGCATTTAATTTAGGTAAGCTGGCTCCAAGGTCCCGGTATCATGCATGCTGGCTCACTTGCAAAGCTTACTGGGACACTTTGTGGAAATGTGTCAGTACACCTGGCACTGTGCATTGTGCCAAAAACAAACAAATTGGGTGTGTTTTTGGTGTAATTTAAAGAAGATGCCCATTGAGGCAATACTTATTGAAGTTCATCAGGAGAAATTTGGGGGCTCTGGGCTGCATATTAAACTTTAGTAACATAATTCTCACATGATACGAACTTCAGATATGTCATTGTATATGTTTTACAGATCATTATTATTATGAAGTTGTGTTGTATCAACCACAGGGGAAATTTAAAGTAATCTAACTTAACTGGTGTTTAAGACAACACAAAGGAAAAAACAGCATTGATAGGAGGTTTTTCTTTCTGTGTATGGTTCTTGTGAATTCTCTCTATAGTGTGAAGACACTGCAAACTTCAGTAGGATGCGTATTCAGGGACTTCTAATGTCACTGTCTGAACCTGTGAGCTCCCATGACTCACAGCTTTGTGTTGCAGGTACAACATCAGCAGTGTCTAAAAAGCCTTATCTTCTATTTCAGCCACAAAGCACAAGAGAAAAATAAAACACATCCTGCTGTGAACACTGCTGCTCTGTTACCAGGGTCGTAATGTCTGCTTTTAATGTGTGCTTAGTTCTTTATACTGGAAACCTGTAAATGTGTCAATATTCACATAGTCTTCAATCTAATTCTTCTTGGGTGAAAATACATGCAATAGTTCAAATCGAATACGTCAGTAAACATTTCGCAGCCATGTTCAGTGACTATATTTTCTGACTTTGCAGATTTGCTTAAAACATATGTGCTGTTTCAAATTAGTTTTATTGAAGATCGAGTTGTATTATCATTTATTCAGATTCTTGTCAACTAGGGGATGAGATACAGGAAAAAAAGGGCACATAGGAAGGGACCACTGTCATGTTTTAACACATATTCCTTGTCATCTGTGTAGTTTGTTTAGTTGTTAATGCATGTACCTGAGCTGCATCACAAATTGCCTCAGATACAATGTTTCAATCTAGGAGGTGTTATATATCTTTCTAATCTATATCCAATTCCTGACTGATAATTTCATCAGAGCGCTTGTTAAAGCTTCGTCTCACAATGATTTAAGAACTTACAATATTGGTCTTTTCTCTATGAAAAGACACAAATGTTGAAAATATTCACACTGCTGCAATATCAGATTGCCACTTTTCTAAATTATAGACCTTTTCTTTAAGACCCTTGAAGCAATTGCTGGACTCGTTATGGCTAAACAAAATATAATAATGGACAAAAGAAAAGTACACAACATTATAGAAACAAAAATGCAGGAGCACTAAACAGACATTCATGTTTGACAAACTGATGCCATCCTTGAGGCATACTAAGCAGTAAAATTAAATTGATTCCCTCGAACAGCATCAAATCTCAATGCATATGTTTGCAAATGGGATGTAATGGTGCCTGTTTGGTATACACACTGAGATGGATAAATAGTTTCTCCCTCTGAGCTTCCCGCTGGGTCACTACAGGTGTTTCACATAGCTTAAGCACGTTCAGTAGCATCATAAATGAAACCTGCAACCCACCGCTGGCTTTATTCAACATCCTGTCTATCTTTACTACTTCTGATCAGAGAGTTACCAGTCTCTGCAGGAAGGAGTCAGAAGCATTTTGCTGAGCAAAGTGGAAGCTTTAGTTTCCTGTGACCAATCAATGGTATCTCTACAGTCGCTGGTGCCGCCATTAAACTGAAATAAATTGGTGAGTACAGGTGACGGATTCATTTTAGAACTAAATTACATCTGGTCCCCTGCTGCACAAAGTAGGAGAAGTGTCTGCTAATGGGATTCACCAATTTAAGGACAACTTCTGGGATCAGAGGGTGAAGGGAGGGGGTTGGGAACGACTGCGCTACAGGATACCTCAAACAACAAAGAACATGTATAAGAAATTCTTCATACCAAGGGGAATTGGCTGGCTACATTTTGAAAGACTACATTTAAATCTTTTGTTTTCTTCTTAAAGGACCTGCGTGTAAGGTTGAGGAGGTTTTATTGGAAGAAATGGAATGTAATATTCATAACTGTATGTTTTCATCAGTGTACTGTACCTGCAACTAAGAATTATTGTGATTTTGTTAGTTTAGGACGAGCCGCTTATATGTACATGGGGAGCATGTCCTCTGCACAGTGCACCGCCATGCTTCTACAGTAGCCCAGAACAGAATATTAAAACACTGGCTTGAGCGAAAGCCCTTTGTGTTTTTATGTTACCTAAAGACCACCGTAGTTCTCCAAAGGGGTATTCAGTTGGATGGATCTGCAACCACACCACTACAGGCCACCTAATCCCACATATTGTTCCTTTTTAAGGTGTTTTTCTAAAAGTGAGAAGCACAATGATCTTTTATAGTAACATTGGATCATATAACAAGCACTGTTTAACTCAACTGAGCAGTATTGCATCTTTTAGCCCACTGTTGGAGTTTTCCAGCCCACAACTTGGTTCACTCTCACAGCACTCTCAGCAAAACAAGCTCTAAATAGCCACTTTTCACAACCTGCTCCACATCCAGACACAGTTAGCGACTAGCTGGTGGACATCGTGGAACATTTAGCAGCTACAGAGCCAGATATTTCCCGAAAGAGTTGATGGAGACCAAAACGGAGCGAAAAGAGAATTAATATTGAACTTTCATTCGGCACATAAACACAACTTCAAATTATTGATAGCATATGTCTGTAGCTGCTGGATATGTAAATCGCAACTTTTTACTAACAAGTTTGCCATGTCGCAACGTAGAGATTTTCTTTCTAAGAACTATAATTGACAGCAAGCTTCAGACTAAGTTGTTGCTTTTCACCATCCCCGAAAAATCATTTAAAGCATTGCAAAGTCAGTGTAAAGCGTGAACAATTATCAATGTCAATCGTATGGTCATTTGCAGAAAACATGCAATTTAAACGGATAGGAAATATATGATTGTATTTTTATTGAAATGCTTTGATGAAAGAACATATGTTCATAATATAAGCTGCTTAGAGTTATATTGTTAGGACGTTAAAAAGGACATAATTCCCTCTCTAATATCTATTTTTTAACATTTACCAGGATATATAAAAACGCGTTAACGCAGCAAACTATTAACAGACGTGTTAATTATTTGATCATGCTTTAACTCGTTTGTTTTTTTTGCATTGGGAGGGGCTTAATGCTGCCTCACACAAGTGCTGCACTTTAAAATCTCTCCCAGACGGCGTAGTTCAGACCTGGGCATCTTACGGCTCTCCCAGTCCAGCCCGCGTGAGGTCAATCAAAAAAGAAAATAGAAATAAATACACGCCATAAATGCAATACAACGGCACTGCATCATCGACTGACTTGTTGCCATCAGACTGAAGCACGTCTTGTTCTGTAGTTTTTGTTCTCAGCGTCAAAGCATGTATTGTTATGTAGTTTCTGTCCTCAACGAGCACAGAGCTCTCACAGGAGCCTCGCACTGCAGTGTTCAAGTCCAGAGTGAACATTAATCGCGCATGCGCAAAGCCGCCACTGAAATACCTGTAAACTGTCCTTCACATCTTCACCTCATTCAACCAGACTTCTGTGCACTTGTTCAAGCCAACACAGACTGGACTTTTCTCACTGAGTAAGAAAAACTGAACTGAACAAGATCAAAAGCACTTATTGCTTTTGTATAAAGTTAATCAATTGCTGGTCTTTAACATACATATTTAAGATAAGCAACAAACTGAACATGACAAAAGAAGGAGTGGCTTGTCCCTCACAGGGACCCTTACTACTGAATAGACTGTTTATGTTGTTCCCTGATAAAAGGCAAATGTTTCTTCTTCAGCATGATATTAAGCTGTTTTACATTAGAATAAAATAGTCTATAACATCTGAAAATAAATACAATATTTATGTGTGTAAATGTGACCGGGAAAAAAATTAGAAATATGAAACTGGTCGGCCAGTTGAAAACCTCCTGTTTCAATCAGCAACCGGACGATGTGCATCTCTTAATTGTACTTTCTATTCTATTCAGAAAATCTGGCTCTTATTTTTCACTAACTTGCCAAAGTCAAATAAGTGGGTCATTGATGAGCAGACGGTAATCATATTCTTAATAAAAGCTTTTTTTCTTTTTAGATTTACCAAGAGATTTAAAAAAATCTAAATAGCAGGCAGACATCCATTGCTCAGCATACGTTGAAGCACGAGCATGACATACAAGCAAACATTGTTATTTGCTTTATAAACCAAACATAAAACATGTGTGTTGTGTATTGTGCAGCTACTTCAAGGCTCTAAACATTAATCAGCGTTTACCAAATAGAAAAAAAGATTGCAGTCTGCACCAGTTATGATTAAAACAACAATATAATTATGGAACTAGAACTTAATTTGCCACTACAATCTTTAAGTGGAGGCCTTTTTATATTCAGTTGTCTTCTCTGGTTTTGTTTCATTACTGTGTGTTTCTAATAATATTTTTAAATTCCTCTGTTGACTGTCTATTAAGTCAACTTTTTAAGGCCCATTAAGCTGATTTTAAAGACTATAAATAAATCTAAAACATACATGCCAATGACACATAATGACACTGGTCTTTGAATGGTCATTTGTTGATTGTTGATACTCCTACGTGTATTAATTAGCTTTACAGTGAGTGAGCAGATGTAGGGGAATCACTGGACAGTGACCTTGAGGAGTGCATCTTATCAACCTAATTAATTCACTACTGTTCCTCCAAGTCCCATAAATCAACTTGTCACTCTCCAACTGGCAACAGATGTAGAGGACAGTAGACAATCTATTATGTTCATGTATAAGTGCTGATACAAAACACCATTATGTTGTTATGGATGAGAGGACACAGGCGCCTGATAAGCAGAAGGATTTTCAGCTACTTTCAGCAATATAATCTGCAGAAAGCTGATTGTACATTGATTTACACTGTCGCCTGATATACAATATGAAATACATCAAGTGATTAAAAATCAACCCTTGCGTGATTTGCTTTGACTTTTCACTTTATTATAAAAACTAGTTCAGTGCCCGTTCAAAACTTTCCAGCATGGAAAGGGCCGATATTCCATTTAAAAGTAGCTTGCAAGCCCAAAAAGTGTGGGCACCTCTGGTCTAGTTACTCGGGTCTAGTTACTAAATGACGCCATAATTAACAAAATGAACGTTATGCTGTATTGAAGACTTGAAACTTGCAATTGAGATCATAAACTCATGTTTACAAACGTTTTTACTGAGGTAATAAATCAAGTGGGAAGTAGGGTCATTTTCAAAGAGACTTCTATACAATCAGAGTTCTTTTTGCAATCAAAAGGACTTCCTCATCCAACAACATCTCACTTGATCTTACGTTGCCAGTGTTCCTGTGAGCTCTGATACTCCTCCAGGGCTGTTCATGCAGCATGTTACATCCCATAACCGGTTTCTGACCGACCAGTGCTTTGTTCAGGTGTGAACCTCTCTGAACCCTGCAGTCTCTCTTACCTAACTGCACTCACGCACCCTCTTTAATCCTCCGGAGTGTCGGGTATTAAAGCTCCGCTCCTTAACAAAGGATGCCCTTCAAGCTTTGTGCTGAATGACTGAGTTCAGGATGTGATTTTGAAAATTTGAAGGTTATTGGAAAAGACAGACATTGTTAACAGCGCTCAAACAACTGAACAAACTACTAACTCTCATCTGTATGTACAGATGAGAGGGGTACACCCCTGTGGGATACATGTTAAATACTTGCCTCTGGCTACGGAAATTGTGTATGCAGGTTCTCACATCTAAAAGTATTGGAGGGTGATTTTATATGCCATTTTCAAATATGTAAATAGTAAATTAACACATGGTGGTCACCTGGATTCTGCAATTCCCCTTTATTGTGCATATACAGGTATTTATTTTTATTCATATTTTGTTTAACTGTTTGGTCAAATGTAAAATAGTTTTTGATATAGAAACAAGAGCACAGAGGAGAATACTGCATGTAGTAAGCACAGCTGTCATTTGCCTACACTGGTACGGCTGGCTACCCGCCATACAATAGGCTTAGTCAACCATTTATGCAAGAAACACCAATCCTCAAACTTTTTCCCATTCTATGTCACAACACAGGACTACATCTCAAACATTCCTCGTACCGTCATGAGTCTGCTGTATTGAAGTCTTCCTGACCTGCATGCCTGTTTGTTCCCGTTTTCCCTGGACACACAATCCCATTTCTCCCATTCCCCTCATCTCTGAGAAGGTTCCTTAATGCAGCGTTTTTTCAGTTGGTTCATCTCTCTGTCCTTACAACTCCAAATATAGCCAATGGATTTTAGGGGTTCTGGCATTTAGATTGTCGATATATTTTCAAAAGCTTTCCTAGAAATTATTTTGTATATCACTTTAGCTCCATCTTTAGAAACCTTTGTTTTCTTTGCCTCTGCAGTGACGATATTCATTTGACCTATCTGTGTGCAAGTTGAATTCCTAAGCACCCTGGCATTAACTCTACATAAAATACCTTTTAAATGGTAGTTTAATATACATTTAGCGATTTATGGTGCACACACACATGACAGTCATGTTATGTCCATTAAAACTGAATGAGCCATCAGTGTTTCTCTTTGCTCGCATAATGAGCCAATCATAGCTGATTATGACATACTGTTGTTTGGGTGAATACTCGTTTCTGATTGGCTGCACGGTGTTAATTACTGATGTTATGATGACAATTAAACTGTCTCTACACCGTTCTAAATGATTGCACTGGTTACATTAATAGAAGAACATAAAAACATTTGAATATTTTATTTACAACAATGAGTGTAGTCCTTCAGTGCCTCACCCTCTGAACCTCACAACTGTAACACACAAGCTGCAAGTAAGTGACACTGCCCCACTGAATTTACCAACATCCTCTCACATCTCCTTTCCTATTCAACTCGCTACTTCAGGTTGTGGCCGACAGTATACGTGGCCTCATTTGTTTGTGAAAATATTGATAATGAATTTAGGACAATGAAATGGCAGGATACCTAGCTTGTCTTGTTGTTACATAGTCAGATTATATTTACTGTTTGTCAACAGAATGCAATGTTATTTACTTTTAATCTGGCTAGAAAAACGCTAGCTTTCCTTCTCATAGCTGAGCCAAAGATTTTAATGAGCTGAACGGACTAGAAAAATATCCCGTCGCAAAGCTTAATCTAAGTCGTATTTTAAGCGCATAATGCGATTAATCGCATTATGCGCCAAATTCAATAATGAAGTAAAAACTAGTGTATTGCACGCTTTTATTTTAAAGTAATGTCATCAGAACAATATAACAGGCACTCTAGAGCAACAGCAAGTTAACAACAGTGTATACATAAAAAATATGCTTTTTGTGATTCTATATGACTGGTCATTCAATTAAATATTGTATTTATTTTCAGATGTTATAGACTATTTTATTCTAATGTAAAATAGCTTAATATCATGCTGAAGAAGAAACATTTGTCTTTTATCAGGGAACAACATAAACAGTCTGTTTAGTAGTAAGGGTCCCTGTGAGGGACAAGCCACTCCTTCTTTTGTTCAGTTTGTTGCTTATCTTAAATATGTATGTTAAGACCAGCAAGTGCTTTTGATCTTGTTCAGTTCAGTTTTTCTTACTCAGTGAGAAAAGTCCAGTCTGTGTTGGCTTGAACAAGTGCACAGAAGTCTGGTTGAATGAGGTGAAGATGTGAAGGACAGTTTACAGGTATTTCAGTGGCGGCTTTGCGCATGCGCGATTAATGTTCACTCTGGACTTGGAGACTGCAGGCAGCGCGAGGCTCCTGTGAGCTCTATGCTCGCCGAGGACAGAAACTACATAACAATACGTGCTGTCAAGTTGAGGACAGAAACTACAGAACAAGGCGTGCTTTCAAGTTGAGGACAGAAACTACAGAACAAGGCGTGCTTCAGTCTGATGGCAACAAGCCAGTCGCTGAGGCTGCGGAAGCGCGTGCATGCGTAAACCTTCAGAGTAAAAGCACTGCCGTTGTATTGCATTTATGGCGTGCATCTTATGTATTTTTTTTTTTTGATTGACCTCACACGGGCCGGACTGGGAGAGCTGTAAGATGCCCAGAGTTAACGCATGATCAAATAATGTTTGTGTTAAAAATGCGTTAACGTGCCCAGCCCTAGAAAAAACGTTAGCCCTTGGAGGTGTCCATTAATAGACTGCGTTTGAGATAGTTCTGTCCTCCACGGTGTCCATTAATTCTTGATTACAGACACCCAATTTATAAGTATACCATTTGCTCTGGCTTTTCTCTTTGCAGCTAGACTCTGCTGAGCTAGCCAGACTAGCTCTCTTCAGCCATTTACAAATGTCTTCATTTAAAAATGTCCTTATTAATGTAGGCCAAGGTTTCTATGATGAGTTCATCATCCAAGATTCCTCTGCACTCTCCAAAGTAATTCCAACAATTTAGATTGTATTTCTTTTGCCATCATTTTCGACTACCATCATTTTTTACAGCTTAGTTGATCCAGAATTTATTTGACTATGGTTACAAATTGCGGTCAAGCTTCAGTTTGGGTCTTTGGATTTTTTCGGAATTGATATCATTCACTTTGATATCATTCACAAGTTGGCCTGTAGAGCCGGAACAGTTTGTCAACCAAAGTTGGATACACAGCTTTAGCATTCTGGCTTGTGTTTGTTAGCTAGATAATAGTTACAACAAGGACAGTTGCCAAACTGCTGACTGACCTGCTAACACTACCAAACCTTTGCCTTTCACTGAGTGGTTCTGAGTTGATTTGTGGTGCTCAGGTTTTTTGGCACCGCGTATGGAAAGGATTTACAAAATAGATCTCTGGATGTATGTGCATGTTTGTATTGCAGACTTTCACTGTGCCTCTAACACAGCAGTGGCACTTTGTGTCCACACTTAAGAGAAAACAAAGTTACAGACTGAAAGCTATCAGGACAACTAATAACTTTTTATAAATACTGCACTGCAGCTGCTGTGACTACAAAAATCATGTTACAGAAAATAAAGCAATAAAGTCAACAGTGAATGATAGTGTGTGTGTATATCCCAGAATGCATGCCTGATTATGCTTCAAGGCTAACATTGCAGAGTTTTGGCTACATGATACCTTACATGCCTACATCTTGTTTAGCAGAAGCCTGTCAATCAAACTGCCTTGTTTTGTGTGTGGGCTGGGTATTAGAGAAAAATTAGGTTGTGTGTTGTTTGTTAATAGGAATGCTCCAAGATTGATTTAAAGGTGTTTTCATGCTCAGACGGATTCAAACTCTGCAAATTATACCGACATTGTTTCTAAATTACAAACAGGAAGGAAGGCAATACTAGATCAATTGGAAGTCATGTCATCCTGTTTCCTGACAACATCTGTCGAACACCAACTGACTAACTATGCAAAACTCTATGGTATAATGTTCCACGCATGGCATGCTTCTATTCTACAAATCACATCAATCAGCTTGTACATCTGCTTCTCTGCTTGAAATGTGTCATCTGCTAATTGTGAGACAAAGTAAGATGAATTAATGATGATGTGCAACAGTAATAACCGAAGATGAAAACACCGGCCCCTCATTATTATTTTCTCACTTTGATTTTGAAAGTTGTACTTTAACTTCAACTTCTTCTTTTTGTTTTTTAGGAAATACAGTTAAACATTGAGGAAAATAATAACATAATTTTAAAACTTAACCTGCACATGAATGTCTTGTAAATGGCTTAACACTGACTTTTAACGATTTATATATTTTGCTACTAATCAGCAACAAAAATTCAGCAGCAGAACTTGATTGCTGTGTGAGTGCTCGTCTTATTTTGATATATTGTTTCCCTGAGGCCATGCTCCTTTTTTGTCTGCTTGCTCTATATTTAGAAAGCAAATAAGATATTTTCCCCCAAACACCTCATTTGTACCCTGCAGCCCACACAACATTATGTAGTAATTTTGTTAGTGCTAGTACTGTTGCTTTCTTGTGTTCTCGTTCCAACAAAACATAAATAAATAAAATGATCTTTTTTTAAATACACATATACGCACATCTGTTCTCTGAATCATCCAAAATCACTTTAAAAAATGAGCACTTGTTATGTAATGCATACTATTAGCTTCACTCAGACGTGAAGTATAAACATAAGTAGAAGCAACTAGACGCACACAGCAATCCTGCACAATCACTTCGTAGTTGAGCAATGCTCTACCCTGTTTGTCTTTTAAACTCAAAGTTTGTTTTCGTTGTCTGCTTGTTCAATTCACCTCGGAGGTTCTGCAGTGTATGTTGTTGACCATGTTGCAGTGCAGTTTAGCACATCATAATGGAGTACGATGTGATTCAAAATAGTGAAAGCTGTTTTTGTCTTCTGCTATTCTGTACTTTTGCCACTGGTAAGATCAAGGACCATTTAGTCTTAAATCAACCCCGTTATGTGGCAGTGATAGTGATATATAATAGAATGTTTCCTTCACTTTTTGATAACTATTTATATATCTTATTTTCCCTTTTAAACTCGGCACATAATTAACAGAAGAAAGAAAAAAAACAGATGCAACTGTGAGAAATCTTAATTTCTCTGCACAATTTGCAAGAAAGTGAATTAATTCACTGACAGGCTGGTGATAATGTCTCTCAATTGTACATTCTGCACTGTACCAGATTATAACACTTCTAAATGTAACATTATATTTCAACCTCATCAATTATTAGCCACATTCCAATATTTCAGCTGTTTTATGCTTAAATCTGATAATTCCTCATTACCTTTTCGAGGAATGGTTAAATATACATGCAAGTGATTTGACTCACATCAAGGGTTTTGCTTGCAATCAAATTGAGTATTTGTAGATGAAGGTGGAGAACACCCTGGACACAAGGGTCAGTATTTGCCAGCATTCATGTGAAACATCCATTTTCTTTCATTTTGAGTGAAAAATATAGCGCCACGGAGCAAACATCATGTTCTTAACATCATGCCCACTGAGTTGATAGCTGCACCATGGACAACCTGGACCACCCTCTCTACCACCTGCTGCAGGGCCAGAGGAGCACTTTCTCCAAGAGGTTCCTCACGCTCCGCTGCACCAAGGACCGTTACAGGAAAACATTCCTGCCGACAGCAATACGGCTTTACAACAAGTCACCGCTTGCTAGTTCCTCTGTGAATTAAACACTGTAAACACTGTACATGTTCATAGTTACTTAACACTTAACATATCATTATATACATGTATTGCATTTTTGCACTCTCCTATTGTTTGTTGTTGTTATTTTTATTTTATTTACACCTTAATATGCACATACATACTTGCACTCTTGCACTTCTACTGTTTAAGTTTAAGTTAATTTAATTCCTAAATTAATACTCTGTTATTCTTTCTTTCATACAGCTATTTTATTGTTGTTGTTATTTTTATCTTTAATCTATTAGAATTATCATTGCATATATCTTTCATCCCTGTTGTTTTCATATCTTATCTTATTTTCTGTGTAAATGGCTGCTATGTGACACTAAATTTCCCCTTGTGGATTAATAAAGTATATATTCATTCATTCACCATGAAAATTAAATCTGAAATTCTCCTGAATATTTGGACACCCAGAAATAGCACAAAAGAATGAAAGGCTTTACTTTATCAGTACATTTCCTTGCATGAACAAGAGAATCTACTGATGCATTTCTTTCTCACGCAGAGACTTCCAATTTTTTTTTTTGCTTAATTGCGTTCAGGGATTCTATTGTTCGGTTTTTTATCTGCCAGCTTTTTTCCTTCCAAACCATTTCCCCACTCACCCATAGCTCCCTAACAGACACCACACAGTGTCTTAGGCTGGGAAATTTACCTCAATGAAGCTAATTAATTTGGGGAAACAAATGGATGGGTAAGAAATAGTGTCGTTAGTCATCTGGAAAAACACATTTGACTCAAACATGACTATATAGAGGTTTGAGAGATGCAGCTACAGTAAAACATTCAACGTATCAGTATATATTATAAGCTTTTTAACGTTAAGCTAAGTATATTTAATGTTTTTTAATGAATACATAATCATGGTTGTAAAACACTAAAACACATCTCAGTACTTGTGAAAAATGTGATTGGCTCTATCGTTAATAATGTCAATACAATGAGCCTCATTCACTCAAACGTGAGAATATGAAGATAGCCCAGATGCTGCTGAAACATTATTATATGTACCACCTGCTTTGGCCAGGACAACACAAAGCCATGTTTTTCCTGGCTTATGCCTTGTGATAGAATATAAGGAAAGTGCAGAACAAGTTGGATTTTTTGGGCATGGTCTTAACAACCACACACTTCAACCAATTCCACCTTTTCTGACCTGTTGTGTTCATCAATCAGGAGTTGATATAGTTCTTTGTCTGAACTTGGCAGAACTTGACCCTTCGTCGGGTGACTGACACTGAGCTGTTTTTTTCTAAATATGTGAGTGGATCATGAGTTTGATCTCCCTCAACCAGAAGCCATGCACACCTGCTTAATGCTGCAGTCTCCCCCCGTGTTTGTACTGTTGCAGCAGTATTATGAGTCTAAGCAAGAGTCTTTTTTAATACCGTTTGGCTCAGGAAATGAGATTCCTCTGTTAAAATGGAAGCATATAAACAAACTGACGGGTTAAATTGAGCCAATAAATTCACATATTGAATACAAAAATAGAAACATGATAGACAGGTGGATGGTTGTCACAGCTTACTTTGAATTCATTGGGTACAGCAGTAAAACAAAGTGTAAATTCCTGAATTCCTTTCTACGTGTTTTTGCTGGCTTTGTGTAATGTCGAGCAGCACAAAGACAAAACAATGAGACTGCATCACAGTTTTTCAAATGTGAGTTTAATAAACATGAACACACTCAACATTGGAAAAAAAAACTTGTTGCACAAAGTCTAAAGTCCTGCAAGGTTAATGCCAATAGTGTTCTTTGTTCAGAGCCCAAGCTTTGTAAAGAGGTTAGTGCTGGAGGAAAGGATAGCATCATACAAACAAAGGATTTTATTTCCACTCGGAGCGTGAATGTGTTCAGTTTGGTTTCTTTGACCTGAGAATAGTGCCAGAGGAAAGCGCATGTATTCTCCAAATTGAAAAGAGTTCATCTTTTGAAAAAGTAAAAGAGCTCTGTAAATTGTAGAGCAATCCACCCATTAGGTTTTTATATATTTTGTGGATATTTTAGCCTGACAGCAGTATCTCCAGAGGAAAAGTTAGGAAACCACGAATATCCACAACAAATACCATGTCCTGCAGATTGAAATAACGGGTCAAGTGTTGGGCAAGAGGCAGTCTAGACATGACAGTTGTCCATGTGTAAAAAGTCAAGGGGCCAGAAAAAAATGATAGATTAGATTTTTGACATCATGGATGTCGATAAACTGTCGAGTAAGTGTTGAGATCGGCGAACATTTAGCCAAATCGTAGGTGTAGGTAAAAGGTGCCGATAGTCTCAGGATCTGAGACTCCAAAGAAAGCTGTGGAATGTCACATTGTTTTGTGCTATTAGGGTCAATGTGGAGTGTCATCCTTGCAGCAAAGGAAACCAATATCTTGTCTTCTGTATGATATGCCTCGAGGGCAGCACGCGTATTGAGGATGATATTAGTTTAAGGACGGACTCTTGAGGTTCATCGCATGACATTCATGCATTACTGAGCACACTCAGTGTCCTGCCGAAAAAGCCTGAACCGGATGCCTGAGCGGTTTCACACATTTCGCTATCTTGATATGTTATTTTGATTATTTTTGTCATTTTGTGTGCCTGAAGTACAAGCTGCACAGAAAGCAGTATAACACCCTAAAGTAATCAATAATGGGTCAAACACAGATAATTACTCCTGATGATAATTATAAGATGTATGTTTGTGGTTATTTTGTCATTGTTGGGCAGTGCTGGACCCAAGAGCAAAGACAAAGAGCAGGAGTAGTGCACAATTATCTTTATTACAAAGCCAGAGGTGGAAGAGGTGTGGGATCCGTGATGGCGTATGCGAGCTGGCAGCCAGTTGGGTCGGTTAGGCAGTGACCAGGGGAGTCCCGGGGAGCAGAGAGGCTGAGGAAAGGATGGGTTAACAGGCAAGTAAATGCTGGAAATCCAAGCGGCTGTCGCAGTCCTTCCGGAAATGTGAACTGACGATCTGTCGAGGAGTTGAGGGAGAACTGGGGTAGATCTAATGTGGGGGCTTGATGAGGCAATGGGTTGCATGTGTGCAGGTTAATTGGCAGCAGGAGGGGATAGGGAAGGCCACACCCAGGCAGACACACACACACACACACACACACACACACCCACAGGACAAACAAGGGACCAAAAGGAAACACAAAACAGGCAGGATACTAGGAGGGCAGAGAGGCACAGCAAGGACCATGACATATTTGGATTGTGGGAAGAAAAGGAGGGGAGAGGAACGTTGACACAGAAAGAGTCTGCAAACCACCTCATCACCTCAAGATTGAGCCAGCTACACACTAGAGACACTGATCATCAGGGCAGAGAAACAGGCAATCGGAAACCAACAGTTTTATCAGATGTTCAGTCGGAGGCTGAATCCTGAGAGACCATACGAGTCACAGGTTGGAAATCAATTAGTCTTGTCCTTGTTCTGCACTGTAAGCACAGCAAGTCGAGATGCTGATGCTGAAACTGATTCTGTCCAATCTCTTAATACAGTTACTACACCTGCACCCATGTGCAAAGACATGTGCTAAACCTCCAGAGTGAGGAGTGCCACACATGTCATATATTGCTTTAATTTCTAGGTTACTGCATAGGGAGAATGTCTGTTTGAAATAGGAGGGAAATATTCACGCAGCTCAAGTGGCATGAAATTGTTATTTCAGTTGGTTTCTTGCCCATCCTATCTCTTGAAACTAGAAAATGTGATATTTGAGGCACCTCTGTCTGTTTTTTTAGAACGCTCAATTCTTATACTCCAGCAAGTCATTATCTGGTCGATGCAATGTAATCTGCATGCAATCTGGTAGATGTTCGGTCTCCCCTAGTTAATTAGTTTACTCTCAGTTTGTAATTTCTGGCAGGTTGAGAGAAGCCGTATCAATATTAACATATTTCCAAAGTAATTGCAGGGCTTATGAGCTGCAGAAATTCGCCACTGATGTTGTTCAAGTTTTTCATATGGTACACCTTGCTCTCAAATTATCTATTTACTTACCTACATATATATAATAAGCAGGTTGTGCCAGCATCATCCTTTGCAGGCTAATGACACCCATTTCCTTCCTAGAAAATGTGTTAGTATCCCCTGCTAGCGTGACAGTTCAGCTATGCTGTGCAAACACTACTGCACTTCTGACTGTTGTGGCACCGCAGCATAATGAAGGAGGCAGCCGTACTCTTCTGTCCTCTGCATTGCAAAAATATGTCACTGAAATATGGACCACGAAAAAAACATCTAAACATTTTACTACAGGGCATCTCAGGCATAAGCTTGGAAAGCACCAGGCTGTCAGAGCAGTCAAAGCTGTCCATGCGCATAACCGCCACGATGCCATGCACCAATATGTCATGACAAACTTAAGCTTAAGAGACACAATTAGGAGACGGCATGAACAGCCAGTTATTGGGAGAGCAGATTGACAGCTAAGAAGAAGCAAAGCAGTATTAAAGATCAGCCCTGTCAGGAAGATGGGGACACAGCTCTGTCATTTCTCCAAAGCCTTCACTCCATGCTTTTCATTTCCAGGTCAGAATAGGATATGAGCAAGGAGCCAAACTGCCTAAAAGTGGCCAACTTAAGACGGCAAGTCCTGTCCTGTCTTATCCTGGGCTCAGGGTGGAGATGAGAGCAGAAGGGTTTTGAACACAAGCCCTCACAGATGCACCACTTGAATAGATAAATCAGCAAATCCCACCAGTAAGACATGAAGGAAAAAAAAAACACCATACTTTGAAGTGTAGAATTAAAATATGGATATTGTATTTACACATTTTCACTCCCCTGTCTGTTTTTACTTGGCAAAATGTAAAAATCATATGCATGCATACTTATTTGTCACGATTCCCTCTTAAACTTTTACTGCATGACAACAGTGATCATTCAAGTTCATTGCATATCTCACCATGCAAGATGGGTCTCATAACATCTTGGTTAAGACAAGGGTCAGACTGTAAGATATACATTTCGAGGCATAACAGAAGGTGCGATGACTACGAAATAAACCTCATACAACTGTATGATTTCTTACATGAAGTTATTTTGTTATTCTTTCCTGCATTTTTCCTACTAATGCCCAGCACAACAAGTGTGCTTGTGCAATCCCCTGAGGTGTTGAGGCAATACAACTACTTGGTTATGTTTTGGAAAATATTGTGGTTTTGTTTGAAATAACAAAAGTGATGTTACTTGAGTGATCAAAGTCAACATTGACTTTTGGTTTCACACGGAACAAAAACAGTGATCCCCTGGGCAGAATTCCCATATGGCTATCTGAAATCTGAGTGTGTAAATGTACCCATGATGCAGTGCCCTGGAATAAAAAAACAGTGTCCATGACATGAATTCAATTTCAACATGCCACCAACAACAAGAGTCCTTAACCCAAAAACAGACCAACATTGCACATAAAAGATATATACTGTATAGGGGCCTTAAAACAGAAGTAATCATATAATACTTGTCTATCGATGTTTCATGTATTAGCTACATAATCACTATGAATGGCACATCTGTGTTAGATAAGATCACAGTTGATACTGACCAAAGGCTAATCTGATGTGCATCATGTTGCTGAGATCAGAGGAGAGCAGGTGTTTCTCACGTGTCTCGGGCATTTAGTTTAATGAGGGCAGAGCATGAGTCTGTGTGTACTGTTAAAGAAACAGAGAAGACTTTGTGTGCAGATAAGTTACAGGCCAGTTGGGTGGTTCCACTGGGAGCCATTGTTTATTGTGACAGTTTCCCCATCAATGGAGGTGAATAATTGAATTTGACACACAAAAGCCTAACTTAAATTACTTAGTGTGACCATATTTATTTAATATGACATGGAGTCTAAAAAAAAATCAATGTTGTAACTTCACTTTCATTACTGGGGTACAAGGGGGTCATCTTCTGTTGACCTTGGAAAATAAAATGTGAATAATTCATCTCAAAGTACCAATTCTGTCCTTGTATTCAAATGCAATTCTGCAGGACGTTGTTTCACAACTGTTTTGCTATTCATTGGTTTTATTTTTGTGTTTTACTGCATCTATCCTGTTTCAAGATATGTCTTTCTTCATGTATTCAAACCCTTCAACTAACCAGTGGTGGCTGGTGGAATTTTCTTTTGGCAGTGCCAACTGATCAATTTCAGCAAACATCCCAGTATCATGCAATGCAAAACAAAAAGTATCAAACACGCATTACTACTTTGCAGTATAATCACTTTGACATAATATTAATTTCAGTATATTAATATATATATATATATATATATATATATATATATATATATATATATATATATATATATATATATATATAGATCATCATCATGTAGCATACAGGTTAGTGGTCCTGCACTTGACTGATGATTTCAAATGTATTGCTAAATTCCCAAAACCAACATAAGAGCTGTGTACAAAGGCACAAAAACAATAATTATGTTAGCTTACTCATCATTTGCATTAATAGCATACACACTTACGCTAATTTCCTTAAAACATGTATTACAACTTCAACTAACTTTGTGCCTCTTCGGGGGAGTGCTAATACCGTTACTGTTTCTAACTTGTATACAAAACTGACCATATTTTCTGTAGCTTTTCGACAATAAATCCGCACACAATGCGAGTGAGTATTTTTTTAGGGCGCTGATTGGATAAATTGTATGTCACTCATTTATATCTTTAATCAGTGATTGGCTAAACTGCTTACTATGGTGTATTCACACCAAAAGAGTTGTGAATTATTCGAATGTTTGCGAAAAAGCTAATTTTCCGCCGGGCAGCGCGAATGAGGCGAAAAAGCTTTTTCGCTCTTTCGCCGAAGTTGACATTTTTCAACTGAAAATTCGACCAATGCTGAGTTGCCAAAGCCAATCAGCGTTGAGAAGCTCCGCCCGTCGTCACCGCCGTCCTGCCGTTGCTGAATCAAACTGTTTCTGGTCCGCCTGAAGGAGCGCTGGAAGCGGCTTCATTCAGACACTCGTCCTGGAGGAGTCGGAGCTGTGTGCAAATACGGATAGTATTATAAACCCAGACACGGGGGTGTTTGATGTTCCAACATTTATGGGACTTCCACAACTAGTATAAAGCAGAACTATTGGTTATTTCAATGGTGAATGGCGGAAAAGGTAACTGTTTTCAGGGAGTTAAGCCACAGAAAAGCCGCGCCCCCTTTCCGCCGCAAAAAAGCGAAAGACGCGAATTAATCACATAAAGCCGAGCGAGTAAACTCAAGAGACAAAGGTGTGAATACAGCATTAGACCTGTCTTTCTTGGGCCAAATCATTTCGGCCCCAGCACGTGCACGGCGCAGCAGAGACGTGCACGGGGGCAGCTGAGAGGTGCACCAGTGGAGAGGACAAGCAGGAAAGCATATATTTTACGCAGATATCCTATTTTACAAATATCACTGGGTATATTCCATTGATCAAAAACACAAATATTGACAATTTGAATAATTTATTAATATTATTATGAATATATATCAGAGCTGCCAATTTTTCAAAAAACCTTGGAGTGAGAATTTGTCGGGGGTGGCCAGAATTATGCCGCGCACACAGCCACACAAGTTGGTGCATTTAGCTCCACCAATTTGCCTGGATGGACACATGAAATAAAATTATACTGGCTATTGTAACACTCCAAGGTAGGTATAGTTTTCTAGATGAATATGCTTAACTCTGGGCTAGTATCAGATGATACGTATAACTACAGAGCTTTAAAGGGTAAAACATAGTTGTCTTTGCTCCTCGGCAGGCAGCTAATTTGTGAACGTTAAAGGTCTCCAGAAAAGGGATCAGGTGAGGCTTAAAGGTGACAGCTGATGGATTCATTAAGTCAATGACGGTAACAAGTGAGGATCCATTATCTTAACTCAGTGGAGTGTGACAAGTGTCTCAGTGGGGATAATCCCCCACTGAGACACTTGTCACACTCCACTGAGTTAAGGGAGATTATAGGGCAGATTAGTCTATGTTTCCATGCAGCTGAGTTAAGGTTTGTGCTAATTGGAAAGTGAATGAAGATATTACGAGAACACATTTTTCAGCACATAGCTGGGACTGACTTGTTTTTATGTCATTGATCTCTTCATCATTCCCTTTGAACTTTAGTCAGTGACTCCCACTGCATTACATCTGTGGGTTATTGGTTTAATTTCTTCAGTAAAAGATGTTCAAATAACTTTTTTAATTGTGGCCTTAGTAAATGTTTTTGAATAGTGTTGTAGTGTCTCATTTATGTCGCATAATCAGTAACCCACATTTTAATATCTTCTCTGAAGTTGCTGATCTCACACAAATCCACCACTAAAATGTGCCTTTGAGCTCTCCTTTTTTTCACAAAGGAAATAGTCCTTGGCACTTATTGTGTAATTAGCTGCTGCTTTTGTGATGCAGACACTACGTAATCACAAACAGCAGCCAGAAATTTAGCAGTAGGCTTTTGTGTACATCAGGTCTTTAGACTTTGTTTTTGTTGACCATAGTGAAAATTAATTAGATTTTTAGATCTATTTTACCACTGGATGTCATTTGAAAGAATTAACAATTCTCTCCAAAGTTTACACAACATACAGCAAAATTATTAATAACAGTATTTCAGCATGTTTTTTTTTTCAAACTGGCTTTGCTTTGATGCTGTGGTATCTTAACGTTACTAAATTACGAACTGCTGGCTTCAAAGTTCTGTATAGCAGCATTGAAAGTAAAGTTTTTGTAAAATATGTCAAAGTCAATATCCTAAAGACCTATTAGTAAATGATCAGTAAAATATGTGAAAAAAGTATATATATACAGTATATATACAGAAAAATTATTAGTAAATATCCCCATAAAATCAATACAATATCTGAAACCGATCTTGATTGTAGTTGGGGCCCTTCTCATTTTGTCACATTAAAAAGAAAGGTTCTTTCATAACAACCATGGACATTATTACCACGTTCTTCACATAGAGACATGTAGGCATCCACAGTCTCAAGACTATCAGAAGGTCACTGTTAAAGCATACGTATGTTTTAACAGGAGAGTAGGTCAAATGAGAATCCACAAGCCTTTACACAGTATATGATTAATAATATAACTGTGAAACAGTAGTTGATTAAGAGTAAATATGTTTTTCTTCTAACATTTCCCTCATTTTTATACTAAGTATAACAATTTAATTAAAAGAAAAACATTTTAGAATATATCATCAAAAAAATCTTATTGTCTAGGGTAACAATGCCTTATTTCTGGATAAAACTTCTAAAACTGCTTGCTGTGGATCACTTGTTTGCATATTTTCTTTATTATTTTATTTAATGAACTTCAAAAGTAAAATGGTTTTTATCAATTCTGTATGCCTAATAGGCTTGTTAGATCAGTTCTTGGTAACACAACTCTCAATACGGTCATGTGTTGTACTTTATCAGCTGTGGGCAATATGTTATATCATCTCTCCATAGTTAAATGAGGTTGTGAAAGCAACACTGCCAGCATTAAGGGTGTTTTGCAGGTGACATATAAGCAATTTTGGTATTTTTAGTGTTAAAGGTCTGAATAACACTCTCGACGCAGACGTTTGTACAGCCATCGAAGCTGCCATTACTGCTTGTAAACAAATGGGCGTTGGTCTGGCAACAGAGTCTAATTATGAGGAGTATAACGCTCTGGGTCTTTGTCTACCCACATGTGCTCGTTAGCATCTTTTTTTTTTTTTTTTTTAAACCACAAAAGCTTTGTCTGCCTCTGCAGACCAGCATAATTTGTCATGTGCTGCCATTGTTTCATTATAGATTAGTTTTGATAAAGGCTTTGCTAAATTCAGCAAAATCTATATTATTTCACTTTCTCTCTCTGATCCAAACACCATCCAGTCCACTTTAAACAGTTTCACATTACTTTATTTCTTACTTTCTTTCTTTCTCTTTCTCTCTCTCTCCACAAAGCTGCAGTTTCTTTTTGTTTACTTTAATGTCCCAAAGAATTCCAAAATAGTGCCAGAGTCCCTTATCTGCACTCTTATCTATTGTTTTGGAACATAGCAGAGGAAAATCTGACTCTCCTGTGGAGTTTTAGCTAGTTTAGCAGCCTTTCCTCTAAGAAAAGATGGTAAGATTTTCACAATACCTTCTTATTCTAAAAAAAAAAATGTAATATTACCTCAGTAAAGATTTGTTATTCTTATTTTTGCCGTAAGGCTTTAAACCAGCTCTCGTATTTTTGTTTTTAAGAGTAATACAGCGTGCGCATGTCCCTCGTTTGTTGTTGTTCCAAATGGCGGAGCCACTTCAAATCTTTTTATTCTTTAAATCCTATGTAATAGATTGTCGTGGCTAGGTTTAATTTATAACCATAGTCAGGTAGCAGTCATTTTATTGTAACCTAAACTACTTTCATGCCTTCTTGCGTTTGATGTATCATTTTATTAATCTGTTGTCTTCTGAGGTTCAAATAACAGATTTGTATGTTCTGGAATTAACCAACAATATTATTTTATATTATATCTAGTCACAAACGGTCTCCCTCTTGCAACAAACACTTTTATATTTCTTTGATTTAGTGTCCCCAGGCCCATGTGGTGTGTTTGTACGACCTTGTGATTCCGCTGAAGTGGATCATTGACGCGTCTCCGATGCTTTCCGTCCCTTCCAGCAATCCTACTTCCAGTGTTCCTCCTTCCCACAGCGGAAACAAGTTCCCTTCTTTGTGGTGTCCTTCCATCCACTCTCCCTCCTGTGACCACGTCCCCGGCCACCCTCCACTCCTCTAGCTATCTCCAATGCAGACAACAGGTCAGCTATTATAGCTGCATTTTGGCTGTGCGTGTCCGGGGCCCCAGTGGTAGGGTGGAGAGAGTGGCATGGAATATTTTAGAGGAGACTCTGGATAGTGAGATCACTCCCGCAGGAGGAGCGGAAGCATGGGCAAGAACACGGAGGAGTTGGCCCCTCGCACACCACCTTATCATCGCTTGGATACAGATTAGAAAAGTTAGTCATGTTTTGTTCACACTTCCTGTAATTTTCTTGCTCTTTACTCCCTTTGCTAGTGTTTGACCCTATACTTTATTTGTTTCTCTTTTTATTTTTATTTAGTTTTTTCCACCTTGTCTTCCCTTCTGCCTGGCCTTAGATTCCTTACCCACTCCTCTTTTTGATTGTCCCCAATGTCATCAATTGCCTCTTATCATTTAAACCTGCTTAAATGTAAGTTTGATTATCAATATGATGCGGAAATGTCAAGTTCCTGGCCTTAGATTCCTTACCCACTCCTCTTTTTGATTGTCCCCTATCTCATCAATTGCCTCTTATCATTTAAAACATGCTACCCGCCTTTGAGCCTGTGTACAATTTCCCCCTTCTTCTCTTTCACCTGGGTGGCCAAATATTTATTGTAACGTAATTACTTCCCGTCTCCGGGTGGTAGCAGTCCTACTCAATGATACCCTTAGGCTTATCACATGATTTAACAGACCACATCACCCCCTTCTAAACTTCTGACGTTGGGTCGTCTAATGAGTTTTTTGTATCCTTAGAAGCCAGGAGAAAGGTTTTATGAACCCAATACCAGAAGACCTGAATGCGAAGCTTTTACTACAACAGAAGGCTGCAGCGCGCACTCACTTGGGGCTTATAAAGCCAGTCCACCAATATTGTTTTATTTCTCCTTGCTTCTTAGCACCCTATTCTCACCAGACGTCCCCTTTTAATTAGTTCAAAAATATTATCCACCCCCTTTCTTAAATGTAAGTTTAATTATTGGCAATGATGCGGAAATGTCAAGCTCTTAAAAATCTGCTTTCATCCGGGAGATCCACCTTTTTACCGACGAACAGACACTTAAGACATACACACCTGAAATGATTTCCTCACTGGGTCGGTGAAAAAACAAAACGGATCTCTCGTCACTCCTCTCTCCTCCAGTCAAACCTGGCCTCACAAAAACACCAAACTACACTCTTGCAAGTTGTAGGGCGGAGGGCTTTCTGTGAGAGTCCTGGACTCCCCCGTGCACGGTTTCAGGAAAGACACTCTGGAGGGGAGGGGAGATGTTGAGTCCGGCTTCGAAGGACCAATATGTTAGAAAAATTTACTCGACACCTTGAGGTAAAATCATAGATCAGGACATTTATTCTTCGAAGAAGGAACAGAGTCAGAATCACAACATGATATGTCAATTGCGTATCCTGGACTGCTCAATGAATGAGCAAAGAGTTACCTCTTAAATATATTAATGACACAATCACAGAAGCTCTCATGACGTCTTCAGATTCGCTTGCATCGGCATGGTCATGACAACAAGGAACACCACGTTCTTCACATAGAGACATGTAGGCATCCACAGTCTCAAGACTATCAGAAGGTCACTGTTAAAGCATACGTATGTTTTAACAGGAGAGTAGGTCAAATGAGAATCCACAAGCCTTTACACAGTATATGATTAATAATATAACTGTGAAACAGTAGTTGATTAAGAGTAAATATGTTTTTCTTCTAACAGGAACCCACGGACATATGTACAGTATGCAAACACAGTCATATACAGGTGCACACACACATGCAAAGCCACGGGCGCAGTTCTCACTGGTACAGCATTTGTTACATGATGGATGGTCAACATTGTTCACACCACTGTGAGACTGCAGAAAGCAGAACTGTGCTTCAACTTCTACTCTCTCATGCAGCAGTAAACACTGCAGCTGAGTCCTACTCATTCAGAACATGGAGTTAGAGGGGGTCCCGCAGGGTCATGAACGAGTGCGAAAAGAATCGTGTGATTGATAGGAACGGTGTATGACAGTTTTACAACTCAAGCACCATGCATTTTGGTACCAGACCTTGGGAACGAAGAAAGAGCTAAACCACAAATCAAAGCTCTTGATTTACTGACCGATGTCTCGTTTCGACCATCACCTATACAAGCACCTCGAATGAAATGCCTCTGAAAGGGAGCTGGTCCTAATCTCAGAGACAGGTGTAGGAATTTTCAATTTCAGGGGACCTTGATATCCGGCCACTGCTGTTTCACACTGAGGGATAAACTATCTGAAGTGGGTTGAAGTCCAAATACAAACAGCCTGGTGGCAGGATACAACGTGGTACACCATTTTGTATCTGCCAGGTCTCCTTACACCGCTGTAGTCCTCACCTGGACTAAGTGATAGATAATGGACAGATCAAAGTGTTTTTAACTTTAATTTGATTGTTGCTTAGTCAACTATGAATATTATATATTTTCAGGCACTTTAAGTTGAACTGAAATTACCCACAAAAAAAGTGCCGCCTCACAAAATGTGAGAGATTCTACCTTTCATGCCTCTGTATAAAAAGCAATCAAGCATGCTGTTTGTAGGTTTTTAATATAGCATTAATCCATGTTAATTGTGGTCAAATAGCAATTGTGCCAAATGGAATTGCCATATATACAGGCAAATTAGATAGGTTTCCAAATCAACACTTTAACCAGCTCGATTTTCCATCGCAGTGTTGTTAAACATGGAACCAGATAGATGGAAACTGATTTGATCTGTTATAAAGACTGCTAACTGTGTCATGAATGGGCTGATTCGAAATTGTCACCTTGAATGCATGCAGTGAGAGCCAGTTAAGTTTTACCTTTAAGCATGGAGTCCCTTACTGTCAAGTCAGAATAAAAATGAGATGGATGAGGATGTCTTTCCAGAATAAGACATAATATGAGCCTCTCATCTCAACTTGTTCTTCGTCACCGCTTTGCTAATACTATCCAATCCAGCCACATATATAAAATGGTACCCTAAAATGCCAAACCATAATAGCCAGTAGTGAAAGAGGTATTTTGATATTTTACTCATGTAAAAGTACCACTACAACAGTGTAAAAAAAAAAAGTCCTGCATTTAAAATGCACAAACACAAATTTTGTATTGATTGCAAATGTTTTATTTGTTTGTGAAATATTGGATAATTTGACCTCTTTGGGGAGACGGGTCTAATTACAGCTGCGTTAGATCATTGGTTTAGTAGAACAAGAACATCAAATGAGACAACGGCTAGCATTAGATAGAGAACCATCTGTGCATTGATAAAGTAGAGAAGAAGTAAAAATGGGCGTACTTGAAACCTATGAGCCGATCAAAGTGGTGCCACAGCTGCAATCAGATTCTACTGTCTTCAGGCTTCTAACTGCTATTTAAATGAAACAATGTGAGGAGTTTACAGGAGAAATGTCTCTTTGGTGAGACGCCTAACAAACTCATAGAAACATGACAAAGATCCCTAACAAACGCACAAAGGAATTCTTTACATTTCAAGTCAAAAGGGCTGGCAAGATATATAAGAGTATATGTGTAAAGTAACTTAAAAACTGAACTGATAAAAGCATGATCATGTGATAATGCAGGTGGCAATTAAAACCATAAGGTATATATGAGGTATATACTGTCTCATCTTTTTTCTCAGCACTATGACTCCATGTTCCTGTTTATAGCTGCTTTAGGTGAGAAATTATCATCTCTTTTTCCCACTCTGTTCTTCAGTATCATGCAGAAACATCTGTTTTTGACAGTTATATTGGATTCTTAATTCAAACTAGGGAGGATCATTAGAGATTTAATGGAGCACAATAGACTTGGGGAGACTAGTGAGCTCCTAATCGAAGGAGGCTGATTCACTCACAGAAACAGAATGAGTGGGAGGTGCTGAACCAGTTTCACATTAGGTTGCAGCTTTTGACCAAACTCTACACAAATCACACATTAGGCAGCCAGTGGGGGAATACAGTAAAGCTTACATCAATGAAAAAAAATCAATTTTCCTCATTCTTCCCAAGGTTGCCTGCACTCTTCTCAAAATAGTTTGTTAGTTAAGTTGCAAGATTGTTTATATGAACAATAAATATCTTCTGAAGAATAAAACAATGTTGGTTTGCTGTGTGATTGATGTGCTTTTAGATATATGACAGAAATCTCGGAGGCTCCTTCATAATGTTGCTTTTGTTACAGTGTTGCACACAATTCTGGACCTTTTCTACTGAATATTTTTGGCATCTTCAGTACACTGAATATTTATAATTGAGTAAGTAATTATTTTCTTTTGGGATGGGATGCAGTAAACATTGAGTTCAACTGAAAGGTTACAGGGACTTTAGCAATTAGCGCAAGTCACCAGCTTAATTACTTCTACTTGATCACATTGCATTCTTGATATTGAATTCTTTACATTTCAAGGAAAACTTTCATTTGAAGAATTCCAGATTCCAAAAGGAAATTGCAAAACGTTCTTTTCCTTTAAAGCTAAACCCCGTAAGTTTATTGAAAAATAAAGGACAATTGGGGATTAATGTACCCAAGCCAGCTAACTTTACTTGTTTATGCTTACGTAAGGATACTGAGTCCACAAACTAAATGTAAAAATAGTGTAATATACTATTCAGTCTATACTCTCAGTCGGCCTTGACATGTTCTAAAGACATGTCTGTGGAGAGCTGCCTGGTCAAGTGGAGCCACAACATTTGTATGTACACAGAAGGATGTTAAGGTGACGTGTTTTCTTGCCCTGAATAAAAATACTCCTATTGAGAAAAACATTCACTCAACCATCTGCTTGTCAGACATATTGTATATACTATCATTACCAAAATGTTCAACATCTGGAACCCTTTTTTTGGAAACTGCTGCTACTTGAAGCCCCAACTCAAGAAAATAAAACCACAGAGCAGCAAGAGGGTGTTAAGAGTAAATAAAACTGACAGGAGTGCTAGCATCAAGCCTTGCAGTTATGTTGTAATGTCTATGTTATAATAGAGAGGTGGGCATAGTGTCTGAATATGAGGCACACAAGTGCAACACATATATTTGTGCTCTATGGTTTCAGTTACTTTAGTTTCACAGTGCTGTAAAACCGGTTTGATTGTCCATGAGCCAAAACGTCCCAGTAGATTTACCCCCTCCTGATGAACAAGCTTCAGCTCCAACAGAGGGAGATGGGTTTAGTGCGATATGAGTTTATTTTTAATATCACAATGTGCAAGATTTCAGAGATGCACTTAGTTTCTCAGATTCATTGAGATTTGTTGCCTTTGTGTGTTAGCGATCCTTTCTTTGTTCAATTTATTGTATTTTATTGAAAAATATGTTGAAAAGCAAGAGTGAGAGATGCATGTCTGGTGTTCGATAAATATGATTTACAATTAAGCTTCTGTAAAGGATAAGCCGATTTTAAATATTTTTGTTATCAATAAATCTCCAACCAAAAATGTGTTTTGTGTATGTGTTTTTGTGCTCGTTAGCAGGATAGTGTATGTGTCGTCAACTCCAAATAATTAATGTGATGTTTTTTGGATGGATAATTAAGATTTAACAGGCTTTGGCAACACGGACAACACTCGTTAGATTAATTCACATTGGTGTTGGTCTTTTCATGGGATCTGTAGACGACAGAAATGCTGATCAAGACCAGTTTAAAGTTCAAATAGAATGAAAGGGCGTTTTGTCTCGATAGGCTTTTGAGTTTCAGTGTGGTGGAAAAAACAGCATCTTGTTCATTTTTCTTTCTAAAGAGCAGCATAATGGTCCGTTGAGCCCATAGCGTTCTAATTATGGCACTTCAATATTTTGGGTGTGTGTTGAGTGTTGCGGGCAATGGTCTGAACGGACCACACAACCATGCAACCATTTATGGTTTAGGATTGGTTGGTTCTTAAATGTTATGAAAAAGGATGGCTCTCCAACAGCTTTTCCCTCTCTCACACACACACACACACACACACACACACACACACACACACACACACATTTTTACAACAGAGGTGTTCATTCATACACACATTCATTCATATATATATATATATATATATATATATATATATATATATATATATATAAATATATATATATATATATATATATATATAAATATATATATATATATATATATACATATATATATATATATATATATATATATATATAATACAGACAGCAGTCTTTCTGCTAGACTGCGTGGATGTCTGCAGGTGTAGAACATCTACAAAATCAAGTGGTGTAACAAGCCGGTGGTTCCACACCAAGAGCATAACAGTGACTGCAAAGAACTTCACATCCTGTCAAACAGTGAAAGTGTGCTAACTGAACTCAGAAGGGTGAGTAAGGCAGACTAGAGCGTTTACTTGATAGCTATTGAAAGTGACATAAAATCTTGCCTCCACAATAGTACCATTGTGAAGCAAACACACAGTGATCTGATCTTTAGGTTGCTGTATGTTGTGGGACACCAGGATAGCTTCATCCATTGTGTATTAGTTGGTAACTTCACTTGATGTGTTGGCCACTCATTATAACTGTGTGTGTTTCATTAGCAGCTCCTAGTTTACATAATAGTTTTAATTTATCGGCATAACAATATATTTTTGCACAAGTTTCTAAATGCAGTATATTATCTCTGCAGTGCACTTACAAATATATATATCCAGTGATTTGTATGTATAAAACATTCTCATTGTATCCAGTTTACTTTAAAGTACTTAGCTCTAGTATGTGGAAGAGAGTTCAGTTAAATCAACTGTCTCTAAAACAAGTCAAATCAATTGCAAATACAATTCATTTTTTCTTTTGTTTGTTAATGTTGCTTTGTTGCTCATGTTTTTGCTTTCAAGCCTCTGTTACTTATTACACTAGATTCTGGAATCTGGATTCTGGATTCTAGAATCAGGAATATGGAACCTGCCTCACCCTTTTCCTGCCGCATTCAGCATAAACAGTTGAAATGTTTAACTTCTACCACTCTAAGTGGTGAACGCAAACGTAATTACATTAAGCTTTGGCAGTTCAATTGTACAGAACATATTGTTGCAATATCAAGTTTTCTATCATCAAGATTTAAATAGCATGCAGTTTAGAATCCATTCATAAGAACCCTTTGAGTATTTATTAGGCAGTGGCAAATGGTATGTTTGGATTCCCCTCTTGACGCTTTCAGGATGGACTGCAGATAAACCATTGAGGCTGCAGGTACGACTAGATAGGCATGACTATAATGACTCTGATCTATGCTGACAGACAGAAACTGCAGACAGGACTTCAGTGCTTCCCAGAGCAGACTTGAGTACCAGGACAGACAGACAGAGACACTGAGAGAGTCAGACAGGAGTGTGGCTCCCCTTGTGCTGAGCAGACGTTCTCAGGGCTGGTCACATTACCTCAGCCTGAATGGAGTTTGTCTCCCAGCTGCTCAGCTGAGTCCTCACCCTGTCACTCCCCTCTACTGGGATCTATTTCTGTCTAAGTCTATGCTGGGAGACATCTGTCAACATGTGTAACGCACCCCAGGAACAAAACTAAAGTCTGTACCATGTGGGACTTAGCTATCAGTGTCAATACATTTCAACCTGCACAGGGAAACATGGTGAGAAACAGGGAAAAGAAGAAAGAGAGAACCCTGCATTAATGGAAAAAAACATTGAATGTTGAATTGTCACTTTTCTTTTAGATAATTAAATCATTCCTTTGAGCTAATTCAGAGAAAAAGATACCACAAACTGCAAATAGAAAATATAATCCTGATCAAAATGAAAAAAAATGTAAATGTTTATTATTTATGTTTATGGTTCTTACAATATGTACATAATTTCCATAATTTGTCATATGGATTAACATAAATACATCTGCACACAATGTTCAATAATCAGTATTATGTAGCACTATTTCGCCTGTAGAATTTCTATACTCATTTTCTAAAAGTGGTCTGAAAGGGAAATGGTGTGTAACAAAGCATACATTCTGTAATGTCAAGATCCAGGGCTATTTCCAGTCTGCCATAAACCAGCATCAAAAATATTGATGACTTCAATGTGCTCTGTATGGATAATAAATATTCAACAATTCGATGAAAAGACCTTATAACAGTAAGTGGTTGAGTGATGGTCTGACCCTTTCAACAACCTGAAATCTCAGCGTTTTTTTTCTTTTTCTTCCCAAGACTTCTGCCTGGTTCATTATATTAGTTCATTCTGAGTGGCTTCTATAGCAAGGCTGACTAAATGCCAATACATCTAATCAATATGTATATAATTAAAGCAGTTAGCATATCCGACTATGCAGTACACACACATGTTGTGCACTACCTCAGAGGATGAATGTGAACAATAGAGAAGAGCATTGTATACGCTGTTTGTTTTCACTGCTTTAAATTCCGCTGATAAACAGAAACCGTATCCTTTTCAACAGAAAGCCACAGCGAGGTGAGCAGTAGTAAGAATGTCAACTCACATTATGTCTGAAAAAATAGGTCTATAAGCTTCTCCATGTTCCTCATATTTACTCATTAGTGGATGCATGACTGATGACTCCCCTCAGGGTAACCTCCTCGCTGTCTTAAGTAAAATACTTCAAGTTCTATTTATTTATCCATTTATTTATTTATCTCAGAGTCGAGCATGGGGTTGTTAAGGATGTAACTGAGGAAATTACACTGCTTGGAGCTAGTGTTTTCTTTCATTCTTTTTCATTAACTATTTCCATGATACATATGACCTTTGCTGTACAACAGTTATTGAAACAGTAAAATTCATGCTTACTTATCATTTCATGTTCTGACATGACATATTTCCTGAACTATAGTATCAGCCACACACAACCTATAGAATTCCTTTATGAATAAAATCAGCAAAAAGACATGGTCTATCATGAAAGGCCATTATGAATCAAAAAGGGGGATATAAAAAGCACCAGAGCCTTGAAAGCATTGTTAAACTTTGAGATGAGACATGTTCCATTTAGGCTGATGTTTTGAATACTATCTGCATATGAAAACATTCATCACATGCCGTAGTCATCTAGTTCTTAAATACCTTTCATGAAGACTTGAGGGCTGGCTACAATTGCCTTTTTATTAAACAAGATGTAGTCCATCATAATTACTTGACACCAAAAGGGATTTGCCACATTCAATTCATAAGAAGTAGTAAGTAATGGCAATGATAAAACAAAACTTTATTTTCTGAGCTTCAGTGCGATTCTGATAAAGGACTTAATAATTTGTTTGGGTGCTGAGGGATGATGTTTTTGTGCTGCCCAGTACATTTGTCCTTTGTCCTGACAGAATGAAGCTTGCAGACAGTACTTTATACTGACTGGTTTCACACAGGCCACGTAGCACCTCAGATTTGTCTCTAGACTCAAGGAAATTGTCTGTCCCACAATGGTGCTTGAGGGCTTTATATAGTGTATTGTCACCTGGATTAGTGGGCTATGCTATTCTGGGAATGAGCATTTGGCCACCTTCTGGCTGCAGGAAGGTTTTATGGGTAAGGACACTGTCCCAAACAAGGTCACGGGTAGAACGCATATTACAGCTGGTGTCCATCCTCCTCAATATCTCCTGGACAAGATCTCTGACACTGAAATCTCAAAATCAGTTATACAGCATATCTTTGATCATGTTGCATACAAATTGTCATAATTAGAGATAGCACGATAATTTAGTGATGTCCTAATGGACAAAGGGTTTACGATGCTGTCCATGTCATCCCATCCCCAGTTTGAGTCTGGCCAGGGACCTTTGTTGCATGTCATTCACCATCTCTCCCACCATTTCCTGTTTGCTTCCTACTGCGTACTCAAGTAGTCCCAATTAACTGACAAAATTAATTTTATGATCTTACGATCATATCAGCAAATCACTGTTGAAAGAAATCAGTTGTATGATGTGACAACGCTGTGGTTAAGGTTTGGTTACGTTTAGGCAGGAGAGCTGAGCAGACCCTCATCATCATGGTAACAATTAAAACATGTGGTTAGGGTTCGGGGAAGGATTGTGCTCATACTTCAAAACAAAAAACGTTACTGTCAATTCAAAATCTTTTGACCTCCTCCCGACAAAGACTTTAACATCATGAGCCGACTTCCTCCATGTACTACAGTCAGTAAACTGAAACGTATGTCATCATGAAGTTTAACAGCTGTAGAGCGTACCGTGTTCATCATTAGCTTAGCATGTTAGCATGCCTACTTTTGCCAATTTGCATCAAAGTACAGCTGTTGGGGATGTCATTCATTTTGCAATTATTTAGTCATAAACCAAATGTTTGGGCAAATAGATAAAAAATCCAAAGATCAACAATTGTATTACAATTCATCAAAAGGGAACAATTAATATCCACAACCATTGTCATGGCAAGCCAAACAATAGCTGTCATGGTGACACAAGAGTCCAGAATCCAAAGTCGGGATGATTCATCCCCTGGGAACCACGAATGTCTGCACAGACTTTTCTGGCATCCATCTAACAGTTGAAACCATTGATGCGTGTCTTATTGTTCTCTGTGCATTGTATAATTGTGTCAGCACAGATGTAATATTGTGGTATGGCAGTCTGTGATACACACTGTCAAGAGGAATGTGCATGTCTTTTGTATGATTATTGTTTGTAATTGTAATGTTAAAATGGGGAAAAAGCAATAAAATCATAACAAATATATCTTCTTAATCTACACAGTTTACAGCCAGATCTGAATTACTGATAACTTTTGTGTTACAAAACAAGATTGGATGTTCAGTATGTGGTCTCTTTTTTACCTCTTGGCCCAGGACAGACCAAATACTTTAACTTCTCCCAAGGGAGCGCTCTCTAAACATCTCCTGCTAATACCATCAGGCCGCCAGGTAGAGTCCAGTCAGATTGTATAAGCATAGCTGAAATCAGACACAGAGCTTGTCAGTGATGACTCAGACAGTCCCTCAAGCCCAACACAATTTGGCGCACAGGACAGCCACCATACCTCAGCATATTCATGCAGGGTGTGCTCTGAATATTGAACACTTGTTCAGCACAAGAAGGTTTGGGAGTCCTGCATGTTAATTTGTAATGATATTTGAGGCCACACACCCTCTCTTCCATGAATGACCTGCACTTCATCAGCAATAAATAAGAGCCAATTAGATACCAAGCATGGGAACCCTTGTATAGTAAATGAGAAGCATCTCCTGGATAAAGCTCTCTGCTGGAGAACAGGGAGAATAACTCAGCCTAGCCCTGGTTGTTCTTAATGTGATTCATGTTTGGTCTGCTGAGAGTTCGGACAATTCGATTTGCATTCCTAAAAGGATATTTCCCTGCTTTTCCTATTCCTTAATGGACGATTTCTAAACTTGTTGACCCAGTCACTACTGAAAGTATAGAGCTCTGATAATCCTGAGATGTGCTTGTACTGATATGTGCACATTATGTTGGATTAAGAGGGGGAAATGAACTTAAACGGCAAGGTTTTTAAAATATATATATTTATGAAATATTTTAGTTGAGATTTCAGACAGTTACAGACTGTGTGTGTGTGTGTGTGTGTGTGTGTGTGTGTGTGTGTGTGTGTGTGTGTGTGTATGCAGGGGGAGAGGGGGGATTAATTGCATTATGTTAACGTATTTAATGTATTTATGGTCATGATTTCTTTGTATGAAGATTTATCTTAGCACCTACTGTATATTTAATAATTACCATACAAAGTTACAACCTGATAGATTTGTGCACATAATTTTGTATTTCTTTACAAAAGACATGGAAACTCACTGCTGACATTTTGAAGATCAGTAATGGCACTTTTTCAATCAGGTGTGCCAATTTGTGAATTTGTGAAGCTCTGCGATTGTGAATGTACTTTTTTTAATTGTAATATTTGTGTTATCAATTCATTTACTGTTTACGTCTTGTTAATACTTGTAAGATTTAAATTAGACTTTGTTTGTCTTAAAAACAGTTTAAACCCAGAGCAATGGATGCAAATAATGCTTGTATTTGAACGTTACAAAAAGTAAAGAAGCACTGTAGTACCATCTACTGGCTTTAAAAAATAAAACTCAAATTATTGTGTTGTTCAGCTCATTCATTCTTTTTATTAATGATGTTTCCTCTGCTTAGGCTTGAAAAATGGAAACATACTGTCAAGAGTTTTTCCTGCGGACTAACTTTAATTAACCATAATAAGTTATACAATCAATTTCATAAGGCTCTCACAATGATTTCTATTCTCTGTGATGGCTAAAATTAAACTACTAATTTACTTTTTGCAATTTATTTTTGAATTCGTAATAATAATTTGTCTCATCGGAAGCCAAATATGATGGATATTTTCTCTTTGCACTGCTTTGTGGAAAATTGGGTAATTTATCAGTTTCACTGAGCAATTAAAAAGCCATGGGGAAAATATGATGGGATATACTACATATTTAAAACTGTTTAACTCACTTCTGTATTTCATGGGACTGGAGAGAAGGTTTTGGGTGGAATTTCATATAGGGGCTACCCTACCTGGGTTGTTCCATGATTCATTATTTTCTAATTATGCAGCATACAAGTGCTCCTTATACAAAATGCTCCTTTGAACATTTACTGCTCACCAGATATGTGACTCCCATGTCCCATCTCTGAAATCAGTTCAGTGGACAAAGTTTGGGATTTAAAATAAGAGAGTGACACTTAATCAAGGATGTTTAACTCTAGGTACTTTGGCTGCACGTTCAGTCACTTTGAGATAGCACTGCAGTGGAGTTGAGGTTGCGGGTAAAGTGAGATTGAAGGATCATTCTTGACTTTAGACAAAATCCGTCTTCCCACAAGGTCCACTCAGAAGCTGTCCTGCAGCTTTCGATCATATCTATCTACCTCTGCAGATGGTGTTTTTCCAGTCGGAAATACACTGTCCATGTTCAATTTTCTGAGCACTTAAATTACTTTTGAGAAAATGTTTGATAATTAGCTGTTTCCCAAGTCAAGATTGCCCACATTATCACTCTCTAGACTGTAATACAGCAACAGGATTCCTGTGATTAGCCAGGCAGATAAGATGCAACATAATTCACCTTGCTCACACATCAGGGTTGTAGGAGAAATGCACGAGAAAGTGCAAATAGCAATTGTATGTATATTGCTCAACAGAGCCAACCACTTGCTGCCACCAAGATCTGAACCTGTGTCCTCCATTCTCTCTCAAGAGAACAAAAAGCTACCGCTGGTTTTTGTTTTTTCCAACCTTGATCCTTTTCTCCACATGTTCCAGGGAAAGAAGCAACACATGGCTGTGCTTTCCTAGGTAAGTCTTTCTTGTGAATGTCTTCTTTCTTGTGAACATCTATGAACAAAAAGAAAAGCTTGGTCACCACCTATAACTCAACTACTTAATGCTCAATATGAGAAAATTATGCTTTTATATTATGTGAAAATTATCTGGCATTCAAGGAGAGAGCACACAGAATATAAGATGCTTGACAACCCACAGTGTCACAAAAACAAACGCATAGTGTATCTGTTTTTTCTGTTCAAGCCGCATATGAATCGAGTTGTAAACTGTTATATATGAGAGAGTTTAAGAATTCAGTACTTTCTTTTTATGTAATAAGAAACTTAAGAACTGACTTGTGTGCACACGGAAGTGACAGATCACATCCTTTCTGAAATCCTGATGTCTTGTTTTACATGTAATCATTTAATGTACATATTAGATTGTAGAGAATTGTTACATATTTGTACCATTACGAAAATTTAACATTCTTGGCTATGGCCCATTCACAGTTTTGTTTTCATATTTTCAATGGTTGCTGAACTTAATAATTGTAATTTAAATTAAGATGAAAGAAAATAACAACATTTATGCGAAAAGGGACAAGCAACCTTTTACTTACAGCGGATGCTGTGGTGATTGTGTGATTTTATTTTTTCTCGATTTGAACTCTGCATTCACTCTATTCTATTGGATCACCTTGAATAGTGGGTAGGCATTAGGAATTGGTTTACACATGGTTCAAATCTCATTCATCAAACCCTTTTTTGTTCTGTTCACCTACATGCTGCCATTGGGACATACCATAAACATACACAATCCAGTGTTGTTGTTATGCAAATCTATATGTCCAATTAAAAAAGCAACCATTTTCTTTGACAGTCATTCATTACTTTTGTTAGGAATGCGGTAAATTCATCCTTGACATGTCTGATGCAACAACCATGAATTTACATTATGTCCCACTTGTAGTTCATTTCATTACTGCCATCTTGTGGTCAAACACTTTACAGTTTAAATCAAAATGGACACTACATCCATGAAAAAATACCTGAAATATCCACAGGTATAATAACTGATGTGAATTTAAATAACCTCACAGTATTCAAATATAACATATTTGGAACTGACAGCAGGATTCAAATGAACTATAATGATATCACAGTATGTTACCTGGCCAAACTAACAAAATAAATCTATATGACAGCAGGCGGCACGTGAATATATTTCTTGATTTATTTAATTTGATCTCTGGAGCTTGATTTCACATGATTTGATGATACTTTTACATTTAAATAGCTACTTATACCGGGGCCATAACATGCTTTCATGTTTCACATTATGTCTACTGACATGTTATCAGGAAAGATTGTTTATTCAGCAAGTTTTAGATATTCAATCTGAGTGGTCCTTGATGCAGTTTGAGTAATACATCCCCAGTTGTGCATATTAGTAGAGGAGCAAGATGCAAGAGCAAGATGCAATATTGAAATATTATCTTGATCAAGCAGCATTTTCCTAATTGCCCAATTCTCAGAATTGAGTGAGTGTGACGCAGGACACTCTATAACAAGATCACAGATTAGAGAAACAATGTGGATTAAAACAACGTTTAAAAACAAATACAAACATTAATCCATCGGTTCATCCATTAGATCTCTTGTGCTTCATGGCAAGAAGAAGCTGTATTATTGCGATGATCTCTCTACTGAATACCGAAGGTCCAAGCAAGTTTCAAATAATAATATTAGTTCAGTGAAACTCACATCAAAAGAGAAACGAAGCAAACCAAAAGAAATAATATCCAACTTCACATAAACCCCTACTGGAAATGTATTCTTTTCTTCGAGTGCAACGCGGGCCTTCACTGACTTTACTGGCACACTGGGCTTAATTAACTTGGAGTGGACTGTTTACTGGCTTAATTTTGCTTTTGATGAAAGATTGACGTCTCTCAGGACTGAAGCAGCAATCGAGTGCAGGCAAAGAGAAAGGTCTAGTGCTCCCCAGACTAACAGGGAAAGTGACCAAATAGACAGGATGAAAAGAAAGTCTTTGAAAGTGATGGGATAAGGTATATCCGAGTGTGTCAATAAGAGTACTTTCAGGAGTAGTCTTTTAAACTACATTCAGTGATTCGATAATCTACATACTAAATAAATAATAATCTAAAATAATCTACATACTGAATAAACAAGACATTCAGTGTTAATGTGTATTTTTGTCAAACTCCTTTCGGCATTCATCAGACAACAAGCAGAATCTGACATTGTGGATTTGAGGATGTGAAGCAAAATTAAGACTATTAAAAAGGCAGTGGGTCCCAACGTCGAGGTGAGGACTTCACAAAGGCTCGCAAAATAAATTAGTAGGATCATTTAAAGGGATAGTAAAAAATGTGTGGAAATATGCTTATTGACAGAGAGTTTGACAAGAAGATCAATACCACTTTGTCTGGTAATTATATGGCAAGCAGCCAGTTAGCTTAGCACAACGACTTGTTGCCTGACATTTAACAGTATTGATCTGTTCATCTAACTCTCCAAATGTTGAACTATTCCTTTTAATTCAATTCCCATTAGAGTATGTGTAAATGTTAAATGTTCTCTACTTTTTTCTCTTTTTCTGTGTTTCAACTTGTGATCAGTAAGTTAACGATGCGGATTTCATATTGCCTTCGCACTACACTGCTCATAAGCACTATAAAAGTCCATGAGTTAATTGATAAAGTGTTTGTATTATCTGAATTATGTTTATTACGACCATTCATCATGCACAATGCGTTACCAGTCTGGTCTTGCGTCATAGTCATGTACTGGCAGACGGAGGAAGTGACTCATGTTGCTCAATCAATGTGAACAATAACACGGATGTTGTATTCTCAATATTACACCCAATACACAGAACTTCTTAAAAAACTGCTACACCTCACACCTTCTAATCCACTGTGCAATAGCCTGAGAAAAAACAAATGAGGTCACGCAATAAAGTGCAGACCTCATCAGATCCAGATCTGAAAGTCTCTGGAAACAAAGCCTGAAAGGTTTATAAACCTGCTCTGAAAGAAGGGGAAATAGTTGTACATCTTGTCCTATGATGGTGCTGCAAGAAAGGTTAGGTCAGGTTATCACTGTAGACATTAGGATTTATCCTGTGGGCCAGATGAATATCCAATGAAAATTCAATGGAAATCTTGCTATTACAGTAGTTTTTAAAAGGTCATGTATTCATTAAAATCATTAGGAATACTCTGCGGACCAATATTATCTGAAAACTTCATGCAAGTAGCCAGTACTCTTTACATCCCCATACCAGTGAGCAGAAACAGGAAGAATGAGTGTGAAATCAACATATAGGTCCTCAATAAATGGTTTAATGTCACACTTAATTAAGAATGATACTCCATGCTGGCTCATAAACCATTTGGGCATCAGGATGGCAGACTACATTTGGTTTGAGTGCTGTGTCAACAGACATCGGTCCTTGAGTTAAAAAAAACTGAGTGTGTCTCTGTGCTGGGACATCCCCGGAGAGGAGGGCGAGACAATGTAGTCTCCCTGAGATTGTAAAGTGGTGACTTTAAAATCCAATAGGTCATATTCTGTTGTGATGGGGGTCACTTTTCTAGAAGACCGTTTCCAAAAGATAAAGATAAAAAGGCAAGATAAAAACAAAAATCACCACGGTAAGTCAATATTATCAGATGAAACGTCAATATCATGAAATAATAATTCATGAGAGAAATTCAAGCTATGCGATGTGCTACAATTGTCTCAAAATTTTGAGTACAAATTATGGATGAAAAGTCAATACATTTAGATGAAAAGTTAAAATCATGAACAGTTTGACTCAATATTTCACAACTCAGAAGTTAAAATATCAAATAGTCAAAAGTTGACTGATTTCTTTGTATTATATATATATATATATATATATATATATATATATATATATATATATATATATATATATATATATATATATAATATATATATATATATATATATATATATAAATATATATATGTATACTACAATGAAACCCCCAATATTCAACATTATGAGAAGACTTTTCTGAGATTGTCGAAATCTGTAATTACCATCCTATTAAGCCGAATTATTAAATCACAATTTTGACTTTGTGCTTAAGTTTTCATCGATATGTTCCTCTCCCTGGCGAAACAGGTGCTTCTCTTGGTTTCTCTATTGCCAGCTCAGCAGTAAGGACGATCCTTGATTTGTCTCGGCACATATCTAAATGCCACGGTGAAGAACAAACCCTCCGGGCAAGACACCAGACATGTTATTCCGATGAGAGCAGATTGCGAAACGTTCATGAGTTCTCCGTACGTAACGTCGGCAGGGCGTGCCGATGACGTGGGAGACGACCCCATATAAAAAGCGGCTTCCGCATGACGTAGCTAAGCAGTCAGCATTCTTTCTCTGCTGTAGCCGGTTGCTAACGTCGTCTGAACCGTCGTGTTTCAACAAAAATACTACCAAACTGCATTGGCGTAAACACGATTTTTTAAGCTCAATTTCCCATGTCCTATTCTTTTCTCTCCTGGTCATCAAAACTACTGCTACACTGACGTTCTTTTAGTAAAGGTAAGAGGTCTCGATGTCTTTCTAGCCCGACTAACCCGGCTAACCTGGCTAACGCTCAAGCTAACCCATCGGTCCGGGAGGAAGTTCGTCTTCCGTTATACAGTTACGTATTATTCGAAGCGGGGAAGTACGATGTTGATTTTCATGTTTGTATCTGGCTGACCTCGTTGACATTAAGACGTCGAACTGGTTTTTACGTCTAGGAAAACCCCAGCTTGTTTTTGAAACGTTGCGAGCAGCGTATTAGCCGCTAGCTACCCGGCGGCCTGCTCAGCGAATCCTCTCAAGATGTCGCTGTGTAGACATCCGGTGTCTGAACAAAGACCTCATAAAATCAGCTGATGGGATTTTATTTTTGCTCTATATTTAAGTCATTTTATGTCTAAATTTATGGCGTTTTTTTTGCTTAACACAACATACGTACGTATTACATTAGTTTGAACACCCAGTTTGGGCTTTTTTTGTGAATTGTGTGATTACGAGTAACGCATTGAGAAGTGGTTTCACATTTTATTTAATAACAAATTGACGCAATTTAAAAAGGCGCCTGATGTTAAATTCCATGGAAAATTCCAACGAGGCACGTGCTGTCCTGGTTTCTCCTCGCCCTGGGATTACGGTTTAACGGAAGGTTATATAAGGTAAACCTGGGTAACTCCGGTCAGCGTTGGATTATGGTTACAAGTAGAAGAAGACGACCGAAGGGAGGTTTATAGTTAGTTTAAAGTAATCGGAAGCACAAAGCGACGCCAACGTAGCGGCATAATTTAGCTACAATATCGCTACGTTAACATGGTAACGATCCAGTTTCACATTCATTTGTACGGACAAAGATACGGCTGAAATGGACAAAATGCGTAATAAAGAAACTACTCGTATCATGGCAGATATTATTAAAGCTTGACTAATATGCTTGATGACCCGCAAACGTTTGCGCTTTACACCCGTTAGCTGTGAGCTAATGTGTTTCTTTGTACCCGCCTCTACTTCCAGGTCGCTCTTTCCTTCCTTCTCCCGGAACATTATTCTTTTCAGATATACTTTGTCAAGCCGCCAAAGTGGAGAGTGTCGTTGCATCAGGGGGTCCTTCTCGTTTCAGGTATTGACCGTTACACTTGGCCTATTGATACTGCTGAACCCCGAAAGGGCTTAAATAAAGGATTAGCCTCACCTTTTTTCTTTTTTTTTGCATCACAGTGTAGGGGGAGGAGGTGGGGGTGCACCTCAGCACTATCCCAAGACTGTCGGCAACAGGTGATTTTCCAAAGTTTCCTTTCTCATGGAACACCTAGTCATTAATCTTTATTACATATTAAATCAATCTCCTATATAGGCTTAAGTTGCACTCCCACATATTTATTTTCAACACGTCTGGAGAACAGGGATTTCTTTAAGTGCCTTTTAGCCATTGACTAGATTGGTATGTGGCTCTATACCACTCCTGGTGGTTTCCAGTTATACTGATAAAATACGTAATCTGCTGTTTTAATTTGGCCTTTTACCACTTCGGCAATGGTTCAGGTTGATTCTGTGTTGTCGACTATTTTGACACCAGCTCGAAGCATGTAAGCTACAGGGGTGTAATTGTTCTCAAATTACTTGTAGGGAAACATTGCATATTTTCATCTGGCTTTGTATTGTTGCAGTACGAACAATTTTCAACATCCCTCAGTGTTACCGGAGCCGCCCACGCTCACCCACCAACAAAAGTTGTTGTATACTGCAAAATGACACGTTTTGCGGTATCCAGTGGATCTTTGTAGGGTCTGCCGGCGCAAATGAGTTGGAAGCTCAAAAAGGGGAGCCTAACATTATTAATTTTCACGTGCCACACATGCTGCAACAATGCAGATGCGGTTGAAAATGGGCAACATATGGCGTTAAATATATATACCGACATGTTGAGTCGGGTTCGCAGTTGTGCATCTGTAGGTTGACTCAAATTTTTGTGACATCGTTTTAAGATAACGGAACCTTTGTAACTCACCCACAATGGATCAGGGCTAGATACCTGTTGAAAAGGTAATGTTTTTCTGATCTCTGTATTGACTTTGTTTTGTGTCATTACAGCGAGTTCCTGGGGAAAACCCCAGGTTCTAGCGTTCAGAGATGGTTACCTTCTCGAAGCACTAGACGAGATGCCAACTCCAACGAGAAAGGGCAAAATGATGCACTCTTTAGGAAAGTGAGAGGGTAAGTTTCTTTTTAAATCCATATATACTCACGGTACACACATTTTAATAATTCTTGGAGTATTTAAATTGTAAGCTTGGACCCGAATCACTTGTATAGTCTGTTCCACTCATGTCCTTCCTCTTCTCTTTTTTTTTTTTTAGCATACTTAATAAGCTGACCCCAGAGAAGTTTGACAAACTATGCCTGGAGCTCCTCAATGTGGGTGTGGAGTCAAAACTGGTCTTAAAAGGAACCATCTTGTTGGTGGGTATTACTCATAACTTATTAAAATGGTCACCTAACCCTTCAAACATTGTGATGGAAGTATATGATGGCCATTCCAATGCTCACTTGAGTCTCATAAATTGTTGTAATTAACTTCTTTTTATCACCTAAATACCACATTAAGTCACCAGGAACTTTAGGGACACCATAGAAAAATCCGTGCCATGATTTTGGTAATGTTGGTGATTCGCTGGTTTATTTATTTTTTTGTATTTTAGATTGTTGACAAAGCCCTCGAAGAGCCAAAGTATAGTCAGTTATACGCTCAACTATGCCTACGCTTGGCAGAGGATGCACCAAACTTTGAAGACCCAACAGAAAATCCAGTAACAAATAAGCAAAACACTGTAAGTTTTGCCCAGGAATATTATATATTTGCTTTACTACTTAATGGTATTTTCTGTCTGGAATTTGAACAATTTCTGTCTTACAGACCTTCAGAAGGCTTTTGATTTCCAAGCTTCAAGATGAATTCGAGAACCGCACCAGAAATGTTGAACGTAAGTGATTAACAATTGCTACACGTGGTCTGTTACTAAATATGCATGTCTTGCATAAATTGTTATATTAAACTGTCTTGCCTCATTTTCCTTGTTAGTCTTTGACAAAGATGACAATCCACTCACCTCCGAAGAGGAGGAGCAGCGTTCTATTGCCAAGCTCAAGATGCTGGGCAACATTAAATTCATTTCGGAACTTGGCAAACTCAACCTTATCCATGAATCTATCCTTCATAAGTGCATCAAAACAGTAAGTTGAATTACATTTACTTGGTTGTGTATTGCAAACCGTATTAGTAATCACGCGTAATCCCAAACTCGGATGACACTAACTGTTGTGACTGGGCATCGAACTGCCTAGATGGCAAAGAAATTGCACTACTTTGTATTCAGTGTTTCCTCTTTCCTTTTTTAAGCTTTTGGAGAAGAAGAAGAGAGTCCAACTTAAGGATGTGGGTGAAGATTTGGAATGCCTCTGTCAGATAATGAGAACAGTTGGGCCTAAACTTGATCATGAAAAGGCTAGGGTGAGTGTGTAGAAAACAACCCATTTATAGTCTTGTCTTAAATGCCTACTTCATTGTATAACAATACCGTCTCCTTTCAGTCCTTGATGGATCAGTACTTTAGCCGCATGAAGTCCTTAACAAACAGCAAGGAACTGCCATCTAGGATTCGTTTCCTGCTGCAGAACACAGTGGAGCAGCGAGCAAACCACTGGGCCGCTCGCAAAGCGTATAGTGATAATGGACCAAAGACGATCAACCAAGTTCGTCAGGATGCAGTAAAGGTTAGCTACCTGTTCCAATTTGATAACTGTTTATCTACTCATTATTTGCAATGTAATTATTTCATTACTGATCTAGTACTTGTAGTTTCCCTGTACCTCAGATTCTGACTGATTTTCATATTTGCTTTGCAGGATTTAGGTTGTTTCATTCCACCATCAAACGATGGAATGAGGCACGAATTCTTCATGGAAAACTCCTCCTTCCTACCAACAAGGATTAAGTTTGACAGAGAAACTCTTGGTGGGCTGGCTGATATGTTTGGACAAATGCCTGGTATGTCATACCTTTTTATTCTCTCTGGAGATAACGGTTACTCCCTCAATAATCATTGATCCTATTAGGAAACGTTTTAATGTTTGCTTTCTTGTTTTGAACAGGAAGTGGCATTGGTACAGGTCCAGGAGTCATTCAGGACCACTATTCCCCTACCATGGGACGTCACCGCACTAACCCGCTCTATAATGGCCACATTGGAAACAGCAACGGTTCACACCAGCCTCAATTTGAAGTGGGAAGCAAACCGTATATAAAACCAAACCAGGTGCCCATAGCTACACTGTAATTTTCCAGTACTTTGTAATCAAATGTGGAGAGGGAGATGTAATTCATGTCCATTTTTATTTTAAAGGGGCAGAGTTCGCCAGTTTTTAACCACAAACAGAACCACGCTGTGCAGATGCAGTCTAAGGATATGGCTCCACGATTCGTCAAGAAGGGGAAGGTCAATGCTGATGAGGTACATTGATAAACATAGATGGTTTTGATTTGTATGGATCCTATTGTTTCAGCTCATTTATTTACAGTATGATTTTGTGTTAACTCGCTTTCTTCACCCTTCTAGATCAGTCTGAGGCCAGCCCAATCCTTCATCTTAAGTAAAAAACAAATCCCAAAGCTGCAGCCACAGATGACTATGATTTCTTCAAGTGCCCAAGGTGCCCCACTCGGACAGGTAACTTTTACATTTCTAAACGTATGTTGAACAGGTATGTTAATCGCACGTTCCAGAGAACATGCATTCATTTGGAATCATTTGTTTAGTCTCCACAGCTTGGCCTGAAAATCAATCCCCCTCCAATTCAGGAAAAGCCTGCAAAGTCTACCAAAAAGGCTCCGCCTACAAAGGAGGAGTTGCGCAAAATGACAGTAAGTTAATTAAGCACTCTTTCTTCATGCACATTATCCTATGTGTAGCATAATATATCTGACAATCCTTTGAGGGTGAATGATATTTCAAAACTATCTATTATCAGGTACAGTTCTTATCGGTTTGTTTTAAAGACTATTTTACAAGTCACTCAAAGATACAACCAAAAATAATTTCTAAAATGGTCCTGCAAAGTAACCACCGCCACAACAAATTATGTTGTCGCGCTAAAGTTTAACATTTATTTTACATTTGTATCAGTAACCTTTTTAGAAATCCACATCAAACAATATAATGTAGGCAGGTGTTTTTGGTAAATGTAATTTTTTTGTATTTGCGGCCAAGCCCATTTGTAACTGGTACCAACAACACTATCTTCACTTCACCGTGTCGCCTCTGCGCCATGTGTGGTGGCAAATGTAATGCGTTTTGAGGAGATTTTAATATAGCAGCTGTGCCTCTGTATGCAGGGGAAACACTGGAGTCATAGAACTGCAACTGGTGGAATGTGCCCTTGTAGCTTGTCTCTAAAGGCAGACCGGGGAGTCATTTGAATCCTTCTTAATCTAATAATCATATTGCCCACCTGTCTTTATTTTATTTTTAGGAGACATTGGTAGCGGATTACCTGAACAACAAGAACATCGATGAGGCAGTGAATGCTGTCAGGGAGATGAAAGCGCCAAAGCACTTTTTGTCTGAGATGCTGAACAAGATCGTGGTCTATTCCCTTGATCGTTCCGATGAGGATAAGGAGCATGCAAGCACCCTTGTCCTTGCTCTCTGCACAGAGGGTCTTGCCACGGGTGAAAATCTAATGCAGGTCAGTATTTTTATTTTTCAAAATATACAATACTTGCTATAAAAAAAAATCTGACTATCAAGTGGTTACTCTACTCCAACTACATTTTTTTTATTTCATAGGCCTTTTTGAGTGTTCTGGACCAGTGTCCCAAGATTGAGGAGGAAGTGCCACTAGTGAAGTCCTATCTGGCACAGTTTGCCGCACGCGCGATCATCACCGACCTGGTCAACATTGCAGATTTGGCCCATCCACTGGAGAATGGTGCACATTTCCCTCTATTCTTGCTCTGCCTGCAGCAGATGGTCAAACTGAAGGACCGTGACTGGCTTGCTGAAATGTTCCAGCTGAGCAAGGTCAACATGCAGAAGATGCTACCTGGTATGTCCAAAATCCACTCTGACAATTTGGTTATTGTCATTAGTTACAGATGTTAACAAATTTCTTTTTCTACTAGTGATGTATGTTTTTAAATTATTTTTTTCTTCCAAAGAAATTGACCAGAACAAGGACCGGATGCTGGAGATTCTGGATGGCAAAGGTCTCAGCTTTTTGTTTCCCCTGATGAAACTGGAGAAAGAGCTGCTGAAGCAGATCAAAGTAGATCCCTCTCCACAGTCAATCTATAAGTGGATCAAAGACAACATCTCTCCTAAACTCCACACTGACAAAGGTTTTGTCAACATCCTCATGACCAGGTACAGCAGCAGTAGACTACGCATAACTCTGTTAATAAAATGACTTTTATCACCCAGTGATGTGTTTTTTTAAAAAAAAAAATTTTTTAGAATCTAACCCCAAACAATATATATTTCTCAAAGTTAACACTATCGATTGTCTTGTCTGCCAGCTTCTTACAGTACATTGCTTATGAGATCAACCCTGACGACGATGAAGAGCAGCTTTCAGCGCCCACTAAGGAGCAGCAGGATGAGGAGAAGCAGCAGCTGCTGGCTTTCAAGCCAGTGATGCAAAAGTTCCTACACGATCACATTGAGCTGCAAGTCGGTGCGCTGTATGCCCTGCAGGTTCACTGCAATACTAAGGGTTTCCCCAAAGGTACGTATACTTAAATATAGTCGGAAGGTATTAAACTTTGATGCAGAGGCTTAATAATTACACTCCGTTTCCAGGTATGTTACTGCGCTACTTTGTTAACTTTTATGACATGGAAATAATCGAAGAAGAAGCCTTCCTTTCATGGAAAGAAGATGTCACCCAAGAATATCCAGGGAAAGGAAAAGCATTATTTCAGGTAATATTATGTACTTTTTTAATACTGTGCATGTAATGTACTGATTGTCTAAAGCTGCGCCAGAATTTCAACCCCAATTATGTGTTGTACTCATAAATATCTTTGCCTAATGGAGATGCTGTGTTTATGGTGCAGGTGAACCAGTGGCTGACCTGGCTGGAGACTGCTGAAGAAGAGGAATCTGAGGATGAAGATTTCTGAGGGACAGGCCAAAGCCATGTGTTATCAGGATGCAATGAATACTTTTTTACTTGTCTCCATATGCCCTTCCCAGTCTCGACCCTAACACCTTCCCTCTCCTTGTTAATGAATATTTTCCAACCACTGTTACAATTCATTCCTCTATGAAATGTTTCGACAGATCAAGCCAGCATCACCACCATTGTATTTATGCTTTTCTTTCTTTTCGATCTAAGTTGATGTCCTGCAGCCGAGGTTTTATACATTTCAATCTTGGGTTGTGTTTTCTTTAACAGTAGGCAGTATTTTCTAGGAAACTGTACCAGCACCAACACCTGACCCCATTGTATCACCTTTTACATTTGGTAGGAGTCACTAAGTGCTGCCATAACTATTTACTTAAAAACTGTTTACAAAAAGAGAAGTCTCTAACATACTGCAATGAGATTTTCTCATTGTTTTATCTGCATTTGTTAAATCAGTTTTTAGATGACCTTTGCTCAACATCATGAGGCGTTGCAATAGTAAGATACAATTTCCTTGATATGTTAATCCTGAGTTGCGGTTTTGGGCTGCCATAATTATAATGGTTTTATGTGCTTGAAAGCAGACTATTCTTTTCCGGTAAATTCGTAAAGATTTGGATAATGGGCTGTTTTGATTTGCACAGTGTGATTTCAGTTACCCACATTTAGATTAATAAATCAAGAGCTTTTTTTATGTACAAATCTTTTGTGCTGTTGGGGATGAATCTGTGTGGCCTTTTTTTAATTTATCAATTCATATGGATATACCTCTTATGTATCTCGGACTATACTTGAATGTCTCGGTTCCATAATTGAGACAGCCAAAGCTTAGTTTCCTGTGCAACAGTTGTTCACCATGTGTGGAAATTCTTCGTCGGTTTGCCATATTTGTCGAGTTTTTAAATGGTCTTTTTAATCTTCATGAAATTACAAAGAATGTACTGTATGTGTACACTTTTTCCTTCTTTTGGGATGTCACTGTAATGTTAAGTGCAAGAAGTTCAGTGTACAACTACAGATCAACCTTGAATAAAGTTTAACAGTTCATTTCCTTGTCCTGAAGATTTGTTCCCCCCTCAATTTAGTTTTCACTAGTCTCAAACTTCAGGTTGAAATTTCTTTTTTGCCATGTTAATTTTAATCATTTGAAACTGATCGGTTCTTGGGTAACTTGGTTAAAATCCACCTGTTGCACAGTCCTGTAGCTGTGGGATTTCTTCTGGCTTTTCACAGTCCAAAGACATGCTAGGGTTAATTGACTCACTCGTGTGTGTGAATGGTTGTCCGCCTGGCAACCTTTCCAGGGTCTATCCTTCGGCTGGTGGACACCCCTCCCTGAACAGGGTAAGTGGTTACAGAGGACTTGATGCTGCATCATGTCGGGTTGCACTGAGGTTCAGTGATGTGGCTTAAAACTACATTTAAAGGGAGACTTTAGTTATCACCAAACTTCGATTAAGTCATTTTTTCAGTTTGTACATGCACCTCTTGTATGCCAGTGATATTCCACTATTCTAGTCATTCCTTTAATGCAAAAATCCCATCAACTATTTGGCGGTGGCTGTAGCTCATAGTGGTCATTCTCAAACTACAATGTAGTTACACTGGCGCCCCCCCCCACCCCCCACAAAAATGCAAAGAATAATTTCTAAGTATTAAAAGATTCTTTGGTTTCTTCTGTTGGTCTGATAGATGGAGAATGAAACAATCCACATCTTACACTTTTATTTGACATTTCATTGAAGCATCTTCTCATTTTTGGTCTGCCCATCTTTAATAGAAAATAGATGTTCAACCCTTTGATCTAACAAAAAAATCTGAAAAGACATTTCCAGTAAGATGAGTAATACACACGAATGCTGGCCAACCCCCCCAAAAAAAACTACACTTTAGGCTATTTCCCAGATATCGCACAGACGGCAATCCCTGCTTTAATACAAAATAAAAATGAGTTCTCTCAGCATTACATGGGAATAGTCTGGAAGGTTTAATCGCTGTCATTGTTGGAGACTTCAGGTTCAGAGCCTTCGTTGTCAGAGCGCCGCGGGGAGCCTTCGTTGTCGGAGCGGCGCGGGGAGCCCTCGTCTGACCCTGCGGCGGCCGAGCGAGGCCGAGACTCGTCGTCGGATCCTGACCGACTCCTTTTGCTTTCGTTGTCCGATTGCTCTGAGTCAGACTGCCGCTGCACCCTCCTCTTCACTGGACGGTCGCTGCCAGAGTCATCCTCGGAGCCTGCAGAGCGCCGTGGGCTGCCCGCCTCACTGCCAGAGCGGTTCCTTCCAGCATCTGACTCGCTGTCAGACGCAATCTGCTTCTTGTGGCCGCCCTCATCAGATCCTGAACCACTGTCTCTTTGTTGTCTGTGTGGGGGAAAGTGCACTCGTTAATTTTCTGATGTATTAAGTGTAAATTCTCATTAAACTTTAATGCTCTTACTTCTCTTCAGCTATTTTCAGGCCATCCTCATCTGACGAGGACTCAGAAGAAGAGATGATAGCCTTAGACTTGATCTTTCCTTTGAGAGACGGTGGAAGACGCTCAGGCTGCTGCTAAAAATTATGAAAAGATATTAACATTTATGGAAAATCAGGCGAAAAACATTTCAATAAAATTAATAATTAACAGAGGACAAGGAAAACTCAAAAGGACCTTATCAATCCTCTTGCGTTCTTTGGGTTTACGCTGCTTCTTGGGTCGTGATCCTCCTTCCTCGTCATCACTATCATCTCCTCTAGCAGGTCTGTAATGCAAGACAAAATTGGCTCAGAGTGTCTCATGTGCCTCGTTCAGCAGTCCAAATAAACATTGGTAACCGACTCACTTCCTCCTCTTCTTGCGTGACTTCTCTCCGTCCGCACCCTCATCCTGTTCGCTGCCACTGCCACCCTTTCTCCTCCTCTTCTTCTTCATTGGCAGGTCCTCATCAGAGTCGTCGTTGACAAACTCATCCATATCGCCTCCTTTCTTACGCTTAGAGATAAATAAAAATTACAAGTACGTTATCTACACGGCATTCTGAGCAAATTAGTCTGTTGATGAGTTTGTTATCAGACACTCACGCGTCCACCCTTCTTCTTTTCTTTGCTCATTTCCTTTGATCCCTCTGCGAAGGTGAGCAGGTTCTTGGTCTTCTCCACGTACAAAGCTCTCTGCTCCAGGAGCTTCTTCTGTCCCTCCACCTCTTTGTTCCGCTTGTCCTCCTAACAAGGATGACAAGCCAAGCAATTAATAAGAAGTGTAGCTCACAATGTAATGCAAGACACCTAGTCATGACCAGTAACTACCAAAAAGATTCTATTAGTACCTTTTCTTTCCTCATCTGTTGACGCAGCAGGTCCCTCTCCTGTTCTTGTTTGGCCCGAAGGTCCTTGTCCTCCTCATCCTGCTTTCTGGCTCTCGCCACATGGTACTGAGCCTGACTCAACAGGTCAGAGCACTGCCTGCAATCCCACAACACACCAAGCAAAGTATTAGGAAAAAAAAAAAAGGGAAAACATTTGTCTCAAAAAGCTTAAACTGCATTTGTGGGAAAAAGAAATTTAAAACAAAAAAAGATTAGAGACCTATATTTGAACTTTTCCTTAAACACAAAAAAGCCTTTAGCTTGTTTTTAAGCTGTGATGCAAATAAATTCAGACTGACCTGGTCTCAGAAGAAGCAAGAGCAAGATCAAATCTCATCTTGTCTCCAGCCTTGCTGAGGTAGCTGAAGTACCTGTGGGACGAGGTGATACAATTGCAGGATCAAGGAAGCCACAGGATCAGACTGGGAGGAGGAAATATAAATCAAGCTTCATACCTGTGAGCCAGTTCAAGCTCTTTGACAGCGCTGAGCACAGCCTTCAAGTTGCTTTTCTCATCTTTCAGTACAAGGGTGGCCAGTCTCTGAAGCACCAGGGCCACATTGAACATGAGCACCGTGTCACTGGGCGCCACGTGACGGGCCTTGTCCAAAACACATCAGAAAGACAAAGCTATACTCCCTTCATATTGCAGCAGAATATAACAGCCTTTCATGTATTTCTTTAAGTTACCTTCAGCAGCATCTGTTTGCAATCTTTGAGTTTGCCACATTTGAAGAGCGCCCTTGCGAGGTATAGCAGCACCTCAGTATTCTGGTATTTGTAAAATTTCTTTAGGCAGTTCTCATACTGTAGAGCAGAAAACAATACTCAACTGTCAGGACAAAAACATGAACAGAGACAATCATGTCTATAAGTAATCCCAAGTGAGGCCTTTACCATCTGCACAGCACTGATGTACTGCTTCTGTTCCACATAGATGTGAGCCAGATTTAGCCAGACGTCACTGATGTCGGCTGTGGCCTCCCTCACCTGCGCAAACACATCACGAGCCTCTCGGAAGAAGCCCTTATGAGCCAGGACAGCACCTGGACACAAAGAGTTCATGTTAAATACTTCATACATATAAAGTAGAACTAATAAAAAGTAAATAAAACTCAACAGACCGATGCCATTGGCAGCGTAGAGGTTCTTGGAGTCATTTCGAAGGACTTGTTTGTATATCGCCAGGGCTCGGTCCTGGTGTCTCTTTTCCTGTCAAGACCAAAAAAGAAGAAAAAAAACACTTACTCCACTTGAGGACCTATTATTTCCCTTCACTTATTCAACTTCAGCGAAAACAAGTAAAAGAGCTACATCAGACCATAAGTGAGGCGATTACTGAACTGCACCTTTTCCCGGTCTCTTGTGGGCTGGTGCAGAGTCTGCAGCCACACATTACCCAGAGCCAGCATGGAGTAGGTGTCGTTTTGTGTGGACGGCTGCTTCAGAATACGCTCAAACTTCTTTTGACCCGGTCCCCATTCCTGTTTGGCCAAGTGAAGGTTCCCTATCAGGGACCAGGCATCCGGGTGATCCTGCACCAAAAAGAATAAACATCAGATAATGTTGACATCTGATTTTATTGGATTCAGATTTTATTATATTTCACACCACAAGTGACAAAGTACCTGATTAATCTGCAGGGCTTCTTTGAACCAGTCAGAGGCTTCATAGAAGTTTCCTTTGTCGCGAGCCATCGCTCCAAGACGCAGATAACCTGTTAACCAAAAACTCTCGCAAGTCTTCACACAGTACAACATCTTTCTTCTCGTTCTCACTTTTGAAAATTGTATGATATTGCATGCTTACAGTCCACATAGTTAGGGTGCTCTCTCAGGATGTTTTTGTAGAGTTTTTCAGCTTCATGGAATTCACACATTGCCTCGTACAGACGGGCCAGATTGTAGGAGGTGGTGACAGAAATGGCATTGTAGTAATGCTCGTCATGCTCTCCTTCAGCTTTGGCCCGCTCGAGAGACGCAAGAAAGTATTTCTGTAGGAGAGAAGACCGTCTTAAATATAGTGTTCTGCTCACATCATGATCGTGGATACAAATTACTTCAAATACCACAGTGAAAGAGACATGTCAATGTACTGTATTGTATATCCAACAAATTCCCAGGTGAATGTAGCTAATTTCGGTTGTTGTGTTCATACCAGCTGTGCTGTATATGGATAGCTACCTTGGCCTCTCCAAGGTTGCCCAGTCTGAAGTGAAGAGCCCCGAGGTTGTTGAGGATCTCGGGGGGTACGTCAGCCTGCACCTTCTCCTGAAGGATGCGGGTGGCTGTGCCGTATGCAGACAGCGCTCCTTGAATATCAGTCTGCTCCAGAATCTGAGCCAGCTCGATCCACGCCTCCACATCATCTGGATACTGCTCTGTTACCTTCTTCAAATGACCCTAGGGAACGAAGACAGTAGCGTGTTTCCAAAAATTATCCTTCAGCATATTACTTAAACTGACTGAAGATACTAGTGTAGACAGATTGGTAAACATCTAAATAAGCCATATCAGTACAATAATCTAAACACAACACGTACTTTTGCAATGTCTCTTTTTTCCTGATCTTCAGATGTAGCATAGAGAGACCCCAGAATTTTCATTGTTTCGTAGTTGTTGGGGTAGGCCTTTAAGACCTTTTCGAAGCACTGTGCCGCGTTCTCTTTGTCCCTTCGATACACATACATCTGCCCCAGGCCAAAGAAGGGCAACACAAAGGTGGACGAGGCAAACTGAGTGGCCTGGTAGTAATACTGAAACGCTTGGTCGTAGTCCTCCTGAGGAGAAAGAGAGATATCAGAGAATTGAAATCAAAATGAATTTTGTAAACTGCCTCAGGATTAGTTCGGATCTTACCTGCACGTGAAATGAGCGAGCTAACTGGTAGCAGCTCTCAGCCTGCATGGCCTCGACCTCTGTGTTGTGGAAAGCGTGGAGGGCCAGATGCTGCACTTTACTGTAATCCTGATAAACACACAAAAGGTGTGACAGTTAAATGACAGACACTGGGTCAGAACTGTGCAAGTATTTCAATGGCAAACTAGCAAATACCTTTTTGAAGAAAAAGTGGTTGGCGAGGTGGTTGAGCACCATGGGGTTGCTGGGGTCGATGGTGTAGGCCCGCGACAGGAGCTGCACTCCGTTCTTGATGGAATCGGCCTCCTTGTTGTTGAGCTCTAAAACTGCCAAACCAACAAGAGCTCCCACACATTTGGAATTAAGGTCCAGGGCTCGGCTAAACGCCAAACGAGCCTTCTCCAGTTTGCTGAGCTTGACAAAACAGTGGCCCATCCCCAGCCTTACCTCAGCTGGAAAGAGACACAAGAATAAGACAAAAGATAGATGAGGCATATTCTGCAACACATATTTTACAGGGCTCTGTTTTGAGGAGGATACAGGTAACGTGTTTACCTGGGCAGCCGGGGTTTGTACGGAGAGCCTTTTTGTAGTATGCCAGTGCCCCTCTGTAATCCTTTTTGTTGAAGGAGATGCAAGCCTTACCTGTTGAACAACAACCATGTGATTATTACAGTGAATCAATCACAGTGGTCAAGATAGATAGATGTCTTATTTTGTATAATTATCTTGCCAAGCAAAGCAGGGATGTTGTTGGTGGACTGATTGAGGACGAAGTGGAACTGAGCGTCAGCCTGGTCCATCTTGTCTCCTTCCAGCAGGCAGAAACAGGCTCGTCCCAACAGATGGTTCTGAGTGAGCCAAGAGCATGTTATATTCACTTCCAAAATGTGTGGTGAAACAACGATTTTCCCTCCTCATAAAAGTGTTTTTACCTGATCATACATGATGATCTTGTCTGCCATTGTATAGAGCAGCGTGGCCTGCGTGATAAGCTCTTTCTTGGCATCTTTGTTTTTCTCTTTCCGTGCTTGCTGAACATAGTAAGCTGCCAGTGTGTCGAGACAGGTCATCTGGTCCTTCTCGTGGTCTCTGTAGTCGAGGTTTCCATCAATACGAGCTGCCTCTAAGAGCTTGACAAAATCCTCTGTTTTGCCCTGTTTGAAGTACTCCAACTGAAAATGACGGAGAGCACACTGTTACAACTGATGGGATGAACTTTTACATCTGGATTATGTTCAAGTCATTCATCAAACTAACGATAAAAAATACGACCACTGACTCACCGCCAAAGCAATCCAGATGTGCAGCTGTGTGTGTTCCTGCTTTAGGATACTGATGACCTCGTCTCCTTCCGGCAGCTGGTCAAAGTCAAGCTCGATAACCTGCAAGACACAATTTATTAATCAAGTCATTGAGTCTGACAAAACTCTTAAGCTCTGTATCATTTAAGACATGAATGACTATAAGTCAATATAATGATGCATACAGGAGGTCTAACTATTTATAATTATTCTGTGGTAGCTATTTATGTAATATGTCTGGGTATATTAGGCCAATGTGGGTGATCGATGCTTTATGGAATTATTGGATGTTCACATGACTTTTGCATCAACATAGTAAAATACCTTGTTTCATCCGATATTTAGTTCACTGGACAAAACAGGCATTCCAGTCTGTCTTTTAATATCCATTACCAGTTCCACTGATGTGCATGCATGAAGACACTTTAAATATACTTTGATAAGTGCATCCACTGCTGTGAATGGTGCTGCTGTAGTTTGAAATACAACATATGTGTTATTGTAAAGCCCTCTGAGGCAAATTTGTAATTTGTGATTCTGGGCAGTACAAAATAAACTAAATTGAATAATAGCCACATGATAACATATAAACTCGTTTAAAGTTATCACATCTAACATACAGTAACCGTTGGATTTAAAGTGCATCGCTGCATTATGAAGGGCAATAACAGAGAACATCACAATAGCTTGAATCAGAACCGGACCTCATACTTCTGCAGACAGTAACGTCAGCATTGTTTGCTCAGTACACGTTACTGTACGAGCTGCTCCAAACGTTACTGACGTTACGGTCGAGGCTCGGTGTCGTTAGCATTGACGGCTAACTAGTAGCACAGCGAGGTTCACTTAACGTTGAATTCAAGTCAAACAAACGCAATAAAATGTTCGCATCAGACGAGTGTTACCTCATCGGTGTCCCGTAAAGGGATCTCGATGGAGCCCCGAGACATCTTGACTGAGGAAAAGTCCACTTTGAGTTAGATGTATACAAAAAAAACAGGAGACGTCCAGCCCGTTGTCTTTCGGTCGCTACTTCATGTTTCCTGCAGGAAACAAACACACGGCCGGTGCAACGGAAACTGGGTCCGGGCAGGTGCGTGGATAATCCAGAAAGTGTTCCTTCTGGAGGGGCACGCACCGCACGACGCTCTTGGATGGAAACGAGGTTAAAACAGTGAATTACTAACAAGCACAATATTTGCATGAAAAAAAACTAATAATATCATTTATTAACGAATAATTGTAGTTGGTTTCCAGTAAGCCTGATGGGATGCGGAAACAATGTTCTCACAAATGAAATGCAACATGTGCCTTAGCTGAAAGTTAGACAATTTGAAAGAAGCATCCGTTTGAGTGGCAATAGCAGTATTTATCAATGTTAAACCCAGGGCATTAAATCGAAATCATTGTCGCAGACGTCAGCAGGAGTGAGGTGAGGTGGGGGTGGAGTGGGGTCTGGGGGATGTCAGCTGGTTTTGATGTGAAGCAGTAAGAACAAGCATAAGGGCATTTTGAAGACGTCTTCTGCAAACATCACAGTGAGTCAAAGTAAAACTAGAAATACAAATTAAGCTCCTGAATTAACATTATACAATCTTGTTTTAATTTTCAGAGGAACTTTCCCGGATAGAGAAGTAAGAATCTATCTTTATGACTTGTTTCTCTGTTTAAAATAATATTTGATGGTTACGTAATTATGAGACAAACACAAGTGTTTTATACTCTCATTGTATACGTGATTTAATGGAACCCTGTCATCTCTATATATTTACCGCTGTTGTTGTTGTTGTTTTATTGTAGTGGAGATTTGTTTTAGCTATTTTGTGCTCTTCCTTAAAAACATAATTTTAACACAGAACCAGCTAATTACGGCCACATTGTTCTGCCTCATAGTAGGATGAAGAAAATATCACTGACAAGTGTTTGAATCAGTGAGCTCTAAAGATGAGTTATTACAAGCAGAGAAAACTTCATTTAAGATCTTAGATATGAATTGTTTCAACGTGAGACTCAATTTCTATATGAGTTTTGGTCCTTATACATAATAAATGGAGAACAGATCTGTATTTGATGTCAATTGAAAATCAGGTAATGTAGGAACATCAGCACATTTGCCCTCCAGGGATTCAGGGGAAACAAACACAATGTCTGACGGCAATGATGGTAAGTGTTGCAGTTAAGTTGTTCTTTCATCAAAGTTTCAAACATATATTTAGAAGTTAATTGTCTTTCTTTGTATGTATACTTCCTGTACATTAATGTGCTCTAACGTTTGCCCCTCTCTACATGTTTAGTGTGGGAGTCAGCCAGTAGTGGGACGAAGGATACAGACGCAAGTGGATTCTCTGAAAATGAACTCCTTGACATCATGTATAATACATGTAACACTGCCAACACAGGTACACAGGCTTATATTGTTTTTACCAAAACGGATCTGAAATAATCATGTGGTCTGTGAATCATTGTTCCTGCGTCTCGCTCTCTCATCTTCAGGAGAGGTATTGGCCTCCACCATCATGCAGTACCTGGAGACCATGACGGCTCAGAGTCCGCAGCAGGACGGACTGGCTGCCCTGCGACGGCTACTTGACCCTGACTGTCAGGACCCTCATGTGAGCAGAGAGATTTTCCACGCCACCATAAGGGAGTGGATTGCACAGTGCAGCCAGGACAGGTGAGACAAAACTGCACATCAACTGTGCATCATTCTGTATGACATGTAGCATGTGGCCTACTTTACAGAAGGACTTGAGCATTATATTCAGGACTTCAAACCTTGATTTAGCAACCGCCTTTTTCATGAGAGTGACTACCTTGACATTGCTTCAAGGTCGTCATCTAAATGTATTCTTCCACTATGCTCAATATGCAAACCCAGATGATTACAAAGCCTTTGCAGTGTCACATTTTTATAACAATTATATTGAATTATATTTGTGAAATGCAATCAACCGATACAACAGCAAGATCTTTTTATCTTAATAAGTCTATATTTGATATCACTTTCTCATAAATCACTGCTCAGTGACTCACCTCAGATTCAGATTCTGATAAAACAACACATTTCTTTAGCACTTTTCTCTACAAATTGCTTTAAAAGGAAAGATGGAGCAAACAGATTATAAATAGATTATAAATTGGTAAGAGTGAAACCATAAGCAGAAACATATTAAATATTTAAAAGGTTGACAATTGTTTTCATCAAATGTGGATGGGAATGTTCTCAAATGCATTGGAAAGCAGAGTTAACAGTGACCCTTTCCAACTAAACTTACAACTCTGTTACTTTTTACTCCACTCCATTTATTTATGAGCCTAAATTACTGGTTTGTCTTCAAATGGAGGCCGTCCATGTAAAACATATCATGATCTTAAAAAATATGATGGACTATTATAGATTCAAATACTCAACTGTTTTAGTTTTATAATCAGTTCCATCTTGAACGCATTAAACATTGCTTACAAGTAAATGCATAATTGAAAATAGTCAAATAACGTACATTATGATACACATAACAATCTGAATAGTGCCATTTTAATGCTATTTTGTGAGTAATACTTCTCTACCATTTAAGTACAATTCTGAATGAAGGACCTTTACTTGTAATGGAGTTATATTATTCATACTGCGTTATTGCTACTTGTACTTAAGTAAAATATGTCTATGCTTCTTTAACTATTCAGGCAGCAACAAGGTAGATTATTCCTAAAAATGAAAGAGGGCACGATGCAGTCAGAGTTATTGAATTCCCTCATACAATTATATTTTCTGTAGATTTTCATTTAATGACTCTGTTTGTTTCAGCTCTAATGTGGACAGCAGTCATGTATCTTGGCCCGACTCTTCTAAAGTGCCTGTAAACGGTAATGCGTCACTGTTTTGTTCAGCGTTCTGAGCCATGTCTGAATCCCATCAGACGGCGATTCACTAAATCTGATTTCCTTTCAGGATTGGATTTCTCCGCTTCTCAAAGCAAATCTGCCTCCTCAGAAAGCCACCAGTGTCCCTGGTTAGTTATTTGACTACGTTGATCACTGCATGTATTTATCTCCTATAATGTGTTGTCGTACTTCAACACACATTTTTGTTTGGTTTTAGTGATGGAAAAGACCTTTTAGGCACAGTGGCTGACCTGAAGCACGCTCACCGCAAACTGAGTGAGCAGAACAGCGGTCTAATGAGGACGGTGGCTCAATGCGAAGACGTAAACCTGCAGCTCACTCTTGAGGTCACTGAGCTGCGAGCAAAGCTAACCAGGTGAGGTATTAACTACTTTCTTCTTTAATCTTTGCATCTAACTCAATAAAGTGAACAATACGTTAGACGGTTCTTGAACTGCTTACAAATCACAAGGCACATTAATCTGTGCTGGAGACACAAAACCTTTTTGCACTTTACACGGACGCTTTGGCACGAGCAGTAAGAGAAGACTATACAAGACATTTTGGTCAATAACAGGAAACACAAAATACAGTTGTATGCTGATGCAGTTTTGCTTATATATTTTGCTATATTTGTAACCCAGATGTCTGCATTCCTGCCCTTATTTGGCACACATTCGGGCTATAAACTCACATTTTGAACATTTTATGTAAGCATTCCCTATTGACTGGCCTTAAAAAGCAATCAACTATCGGGGAGTTGGGACAACACATCATCCTAGTGTAAACAAGAACATTTAAAATGGATTTTTGCAACTGGTCAACATCACTACTGAACTGAGAACTGATAGAAATTAGGAATATTTGTGCATATCTTCAGGTAGGGTTGACATGTTTGATGTGCTGGTCTAGCACCGTTGTTGTAGTAGCGTGGAGCGGTAGCCTTGACCATGAGCCCCTGGGAGGTAGCCCTGGAGCCCCCGTGGCTCATTTGTGCAACAGTTTATAAAGAAATATTGTGTTATGCTGAGCAAAGATCATCTGTTTGGACCATAACAATGCAAAATTACACAAACAGACAAGTCGAGAGTTCAGACAATGAAAGGAGTGAGGATGTTGAGCTGGTTTACCAATTCCCACACTACCTGCAACCAAGTCAGAGAGCTGTAGGTATAATGGTGAGGACACCCATCTTGAATATATATATAGGATATCTAGTCACCGTGGAGGTTATATTTCATGTGTTTATGGGGAAATGGTGTTCATTGTAGTTATAATTTAGGGCTGTGAATCGTTAAAAAAAGGCTGACGCCAATACCAATAACAGTACCCAAAGTGATTGAAATACCATTGATATACATCTTGTAAATGGAAGCCGTGTGTGCACCCCACTGGATAGCCAATAAAGGCCCCACTTCACAGTACCAGTAACCAGCCCTAGGTAAAATTGTGTTTATTGCCAGTCATTATTAGGTAGTAGTCCCAGTGGATCACCAGTAGGTGTCAGTGTTGCTTGCTACATGACAGTGTATGTGCAGGGAAAGCCACTCATAAGTCTTGTCTGAATGAGGGAGATAATGAGAATCTCTGTGTACAAACAAGATGGAAGCAGAATACGTTGTGTAGCGAGTGTCAACCTAAAGTGATATTTTTGATTCTTAATCAGCAATTTCAAAACGTTTATCAGGGAATTGTAAAAGATAGATTAACTACCACAAACTATGTCATTCAAAACATATTGTATCTACAGACCATGCTTGTTGGAGAAACTGTGGGGATGATGAGGTAACTCACCACCACATTTGTTGGGATCTGCCCAAAGATACAGTTGTTTTAGAAATTTTTTGAAGAATCTTGCAGCAGATTCTTGGGGTTCAAATCCTGTTGATATGCATGCAGCAGATTCTTGGGGTTCAGATCCTGTTGACATGCATGCCCCTTTATTTGGGTGCCTGAAGGAATAACAGGAAATGACAGCTACCCCATGAAAATATTTACAGTAGCAGCAAATAAAAGCACTTCCTCGTAAATAGTTACATGCCAATCCACCTCCAGTAGATGACTACCATGAAATGATCAAAGAAGTTCACGAGACGGAAAGACTGACTTTCTTAATACGATTTCAAATGTATTTTTACATTGTAAGATTCTTAAAATGTAATTTACCTGCTTTTTCTGCTTTGACAATCATGGAAAAGTATTTGCAAATTATAAAGTGCTGTATAAAGAGACCCGTAATCCATAATATAGAATATATATTTATCTGGATATTGTGAATTTCATAATGCAATTTTTTTTGGGCTGTTTTGTGTGCGTAGAGGTAAATAAAACAATAAGCTCTGATGTGTCTTTGGTGTGTGTAGTGCTCAGGGGTCAGCAGTGAGAGCCAAGTCCCTGACAGAAGAGCTGGAGGAGACCCGCCGGGCATTCAAAGAGGCCCAGGACCGAGCCAGCCGCACTCAGACCACCTGCAACCAACTGGTACATCACAGACTTAACAGTCTCCCAGTGAAGCTACCTTCTATGTTAGATTCATTTTTCACCGCAACTGTTTACATGTCAATCTTTTATCATCATCAGAGCAAGGAGCTTGAATGCCTGAAGGTTCACATTAGGAGGCTTGAAGACAAGGTAATGTTGTTTAAGTCTAAATGTGTGCATGTTTAAGGCTCCTTTATTGTCATTCTACAATTAAGAGGTGCACAACGAAATGCAAGTCCCTTTATGCTGCACGGGTTAAATAACAAAACATTACATCTTACACTCTAAGGAAAGAAGCTCCTTGGAAGTCCGGTTGTGCAGCAGCTGTTACTTCAGTTTCTCTTGCCAGACGGCAGCAGGGTAAACAGGTCGTTGCTAGGATGCTTATTGTTTTTAAGTATCCTTTGGACTCCACGAAGGCATCTCACCCTACTGATATCACTGATGCTCAGTAGATGGATACCAATGATGTTCAGGGAGGTTGTATTCACTTGCTGTTAGGGGTAGGCGGTCTACGGGTTTCATCACCGTCACCTGTGTCGCATTCGGCCAAGACATGGATTTTGCAATACCGTCTTTCCCATGATAAACACACATGTTTTGGTTTCGCACACGCAAGGACAAGGGAGATACAACACCAGACGCCACTCCCATACAGTTTATGCTGTCTACGGTTACATACTTGCTACCGCTCTTCACTTTCATTACGGAACTTCTGGCTTTTCATTTTTGTGCTTTCTTAAGAATTGTTGCCTTACATTGCCAATAGAGTGAACATTGGTAGAATCTTGTTTTGAGAATCTCTTTTCATTTCCTTATACCATGAAATAATACTAGCACCGCAAAAACCCAACCCAATGTTTCCAGTCAGGATGGTTTCTTTTGCTCCTCTGTAAAAGTTAACAAGAACTTGGCACAGGAATTTTGCTATCTTAAGTTTCCTCAAGGAACGCAGCTGTTTCTGAGCTTTTTAAACCAGAGTGGAGATGTGAGATGATCATGTCAAATGATGCTGATTCCCAGGAACTTAAAACTGTACACTTGCTCAACCTCGGCTCCATTAATATACACAGGGATGTTTGTCTTCGCTTCCTAAAATCAACAATCATCTTCTTCAGTAGTTTGTTGTGCACCACTCTGGAAGCTTGTTGATTTCCCCAATATGAATTATCATTGTTGTTTGTAATATGGCTGATGATGTATTACAAAAAAAACACCCAAAGTTGATGATATTTTCTTTGTGTCCACACAGAATGAAAAACTCAGCTTTGAAAGGACATGTTCAGAAGATAGTATCAACAAACTCCGGAAGGTCAATGCTGAGTTGAGGGTAGGAACCGATCAGTGAAGGACTCATGTGTTTGTCTCTGCGTTATGAGTTGAGCGTTAAACATCTAAATGTTCACAGGCCGAACTTGAGGAAACCCTGGTTATGTCGACACTGAGAGACCGAGAAATCGCCATGGTTGGTCTTTTGGGATATTTCAAATCAGATAACATTTTCTGTTAGCTTTTTTGTCTTTTAATTTTACTTTCAAATGTTTTCATATAGAAAGACATTCTTATGGATAAGATGAAGAACTCTCATGTGGAGAATCACAGCATGATTGAGGTACGTTTTTGTCTCAAAGCAAACAAAAAAAAGTAGTTTTGGTAATATGGAATTAAGTTACTCTTATTGAACATGTCATGATATAAAGTAGGTACTTTACATCATGTTAAATCACAAAAAGAGACATATTCCAAATGCGATGTGATGTAAACACTAATACCAAGCATTACAAAAATTACAACAATGAGTGAACCATATTCTGTTTCTCTGGAGCGTATTTATAATGTCAAAATATATATAACAGGAACACTGACAATTTAAAGTATGTTGTATTTCAAATGTGCTTATCATTTATTAAATGGTTTGAATGAACATTTCGGCTGGTATTTACCACGTCAACTCTGGTCCGATTTTGCAGAGTCTGCAGTCAGAGCTGGTGAGGTTAGAGGAACATTCACACCAAGTTCTTTTGAGGTACTTCTATGTCCAAATCTAAATGTTCTTCTGTGAATCTACTCACCTTTGTTTGAATAAGCAGCATGAAGTTGAACACTAGTGACAGAATTGTGCATTCAACTTTTATGTGGTGTTGTCACTTTACTGCTTTATTATTTAAATTTATTTATTTAATTTATTAGTTCTATTAGTTTTTCGAATTGTATCGATTGGTTTTATGTTTCATCTATTCCACTGTTTTATCAGAGTTTAACTCTTACCTTAGTTTGTCTTGCTTTGTAGGGCCTCACTTCTGTTGTTTTATTGTAAACTCGGTTTTTAAAGGTGCTATATAAATAAAGTACATAGTTTTGTTGAAAAGTAAAACAGTCTGCTATATTAACGCAAAAAAGAACACCATAAGTTAAAGCATATTTCAACACGAAATAAACTCTGTGATTCATGCCAGCGTAACAGTGAACATGCACAATACCAGGACCCTGAAACTGAAAGAGCTTAATAGAATTCAACCATCACTAATTTGATAATTTATACCTTTTCTTGTCAAAATGTTCTCTGTTAAATATGCTTATTGTGTGTGTGAATTGCACAATTAAGTATAATATAAGTTTAATTAAATGTACGTTTTAGAATCTAATATATAGAGTATTTTTCTTCTGTTTATTCCTGACAGGTACGACAGACACTGTATCAGTCCTCAGATTCTCTACAGTCGAGATCCTCCAAACCGCCGCTCTCTGCAGAGCGAGATGCAGGATATGCAGCAGGTAGGAAGCGCATGCTGTCTACACATGATCTTTTCATGGTGCTGATATTCTGTTTCATGTTGACAGTTATTCCTCTGCCTTCTTTGTCTGCAGCAGCATCACAGAGATCCTGACGACAAAAGCCTCCCGTCCCTCCACACACACAATGATGATATTCAGAGCATCATCCACAGGATTAAGTCTGCAGAAATAGCTCATCTTCTGCACAACAATTATCCTGAGAGGGTGAGGAGAGAATCAACAGAGGATGATCATTAATACATACAGTAACGTGTATGCGAATAAATCTGTTATTTCTCGCGTCTTCTCTCACATGCAGGACTTTGCTCCTGTAGAAACAGAAGAGAGGCTTTTCCCTCACCGCCAGCAGCAACAGGCAAGCATCAAGCAGCAGCTTGTCAATGTGTATGTGAGTTTTTTACCTCCCTTTCTCCTGTTATGGTCACAGACTGGATTTGGTTGATGTTAGTCTCTGTTCTGAGAAGCTTTCTCCGGCTAATAAAAAGGGGTGTCTGGTTTTGACAGTATATTCATTGGCATCTTCATTACGTAACCTATTAGAGTTACGATCTTCTGTGTGTTAGACTCTCTCGAGGATAAGTGCAGTTTTAGTACCCCTTGGTAACTACAGACATAACAGTGTGTAAAAGAGATGTTTATAAAGCTGCGGTGGTGGTTTCAGGCTGCAGGAACTGGAGCTGCACAAGTGTGTGTGGGAGGAGAAAGGGGAGAAGGTGGAGGAGCGGTGGAGAGCCTGGGAGAAGGAGCAAAAACAGAGCCAGACTCAGATCCAGGAGGCCAAGAAGGTGGCTGTGGTGAACTGGTGGAAAGCCCGCAGTGTAGAGGGGGCTAAGACCCGGACAAAAGACGCCCAGTCGGGCCAGGAGACCCCTGAAACAAAAGTTAAGCTCCAGCAAGCAGAGCAGACGATCATTGATATGAGGGAGCAGGTTTGCCTCCTGCAAACCTCTCTAAGATCTGCACAGGAGTGTGCCGCGGAGAAAAAAAACAGCAGTCTTCATATCGACAAGGGAACCAACACTGAGAGAAAAGAACCAGACAGAGCTGTGAAGAAGGATCAGAGGGATGCCGCAGTGGCCACGGATATTACAAGTGGAGCCTCAGAGCAGGAGCAAACCCAGCTTCGGGTGACCACAGACGGCCTTCTGGAGACCCTCAGAAAGATGGAGGCGATGGTCAACAGCGCCCTGAAGACCGCCGAGCTGGTGAGAGAGAGCGAGCAGAGGGTGAGCCAGGTGAAAGTGAGGATGGAGAGCATCACCCAGAGGGTGGAGGACGCTCTGGTACGAGCAGCCGACACTGACGAGCAGCTGAATGTTCTGGAGGCCAGGATCACAGAAAAAGATCAAACTCAGGTTCGTCTGTGTTCAAAATCAGTTTGCTTTTCACCAGAGTAACAGTTACAGTTGATTGTTATTAATGTAATGATCTTGAATTGAAAAGGTCACGATCGTTAAAAAAGTTGCAAGTTGCTCTGCGAAAATGTGTTCTATCTTTTATTTAGTTAAATTGTATTATTCAAAAAGGACCTGCAAAACATTTAATTTAAAAGCAAATGTTGTCCAGAGAGATCATGTGTGTCCACTGTCCAGAATTGTCCAGTCAGGATTTTAATTTGCTAGGTCTGTGGCTACTGTGGCTCAGTGGTTAGTATGCCCATCTTTCAATCAGAGAATCAGTGGTTCGAGCCCTGGCTCCGCTAGTCCAGGTCGATGTGTCCTTGAGCCAGACTTTTAACCCCAAATTGCTCCCCGTTGCTGTGTCTACGGTGTATAGAGCAAAATTGTAAGTCGCTTTGGATAAAAGTGTCAGCTGAAAGTAATGTAGGTAGCTTGTGATCAATATTTTTAGCCTATAATATTTGTTGTTAATATTTTGGATTATGAATCTAATCTGCTAAGTAATTAGTAACTACTGTTATCAAATATATGTAGTGGAGAAAACGCCTGAAATATTCAAGTAGAGTACAAGTACCTTGAAATTGAACTTAAGCACTTGAGTAAATGTACTTAGTTATATCCCATTAATTTATTTGTATAGTTAGTAATGACCCAAGGAGGTAAAACTATGCAATAGTTCAAAGTGAATAGAAACTATTAGATCAATGTCCAAAAAACATAATTTGGCAAAACAGAATTGAGGTTTTCTTATTTCCTCCAGTTAGAAGAGACTGCTGACCCCTTGTGGGGGTCTTGATCTCTAGGTTAGGAACGATTGTTCTAAAGGAGTGTGCAAAAATGAAAGTTAATAGCTTTGGGAGGGTTTTTCATGTTCATATGCAGCAATTGGACTCTCAACCGAAGACTAATACGAACCTTAAATGTATAGTAATAATAAAAGTATTTGCACGAGTATTAATATTATAATAGTGATTTCAGATCACATAAATTGCAGCTCTGCAACAGTCAAACACATGAAGTTGTTGTGATGTCTCTTTTAATGTCTCCTATCAAACTGTTCTCTCTGTCTGTACTTTCTTGAAGTCTCCATGTCCCAGTCTGCCAGCTGATCCTGGATCAGACATCACAGGCTCTACCGCTGAGTCTGTTGTGGAGCCTGAAGACGGAGAAGGTCTTCCTCCATCTTCTCTCATCCCAGAAGTCAGTGAGCCTCCACAGCTACCTACAAATGGTATGATGGCTTCATTATAGCGTTATCGTGTTTATGGGGTAGACTGTTCGACACAAATGAATTAAAGCTACTTCCTTCTCGAATGGTAACTCTTAAGGATGTCTGAAAATAGACCAAGAAGATATTTACATTGCACATAACAGCTGGTACAGAGGAGGAAGAGAGAATGAGCTCTGAGGGAGTGTGTGTTATCCATCAAAGGGAGCCATGAGGAAAATTAGGGGAGGTCAGAATGTATTTTTTTAATGTAAACACAGTGAGGGTAAGTATTTTTAGCTCCCGGACATTTTTAATTGACAACACTGTTATACTTTGTTTTTGTGAATTATTGTGTTACAGTCCACTTAACATCGGAATTGTTCTGAAGTGTTTTGAGCGTGTATAAAGAAATCTAAGATCTCACAAAGTACACAATGCAGGCTTTTAGGTTCTTGTAGGTCGGATTTAACAAAAGCCGAACTATTAAAGTGAATAGACTTTCTTCAAAAGAATTGGAAAAGTTTCAGTAGCACTGTGACCTAATCTTAAGTGTAGACTATCTATGCTTTACAAAGCATTAATACATGTCATGATGAATTCAGTAGTTACTACTCGTTAGTTAAGTATTAGTTAAGCATGTTCTGTGACCTAATCTAAAGTGTAGACTATCTACGCTTTACAAAGCATTAATACACGTCATGATGACATCAGTAGCACGAGTGGTGGCATGTTTCTTAGTTTGCTGGTACAAATGATTGATTATGAGTATCTCGCTATCACCTGGATTGGTCTACTTTCAACTGAGGTGGCGCGTGCCGGTGCCTGACCAGTGACCAGTGACGAGCTTGCTAGCTAGCGAGCTAGCCATAGCTAGCATAATCTATAAAATGTAGCTATGTGCCAACAAACTATGGAACACTCGTGCCACTGACGAGCATGGCCCCCCAGCACCATCATATTCATGTTCTTTATCACTTTGTGCTGTGTCTATTTCCCTTTTCTGTTGAGAAGATAACTGAGACTTCTCCTAGCTTTGATCCACTGCTTAAGCAGAAGTCTCAGTTACAGAACATACTTAACTAATACTTAACTAACCAGTAGTAACTACTGAATTAATCATGACATTTTTTAATGCTTTGTAAGGCATAAATAGTCTACACTTTAGATTAGGTCACAGAACATGCTTAACTAATACTTAACTAACGAGTAGTAACTATACTGAATTATTGAGAGTAACTACTGAATTCATCATGACATGTATTAATGCTTTGTAAAGCATAGATAGTCTACATTTAAGATTAGGTCACAGAACATTTAACTAATGAGTAGTAACTACTGAATTAATGAGTAGTAACTGCCTGAATTCACCATGAATTGCAGGATTGTTTTGATCATTTACTAACACTTTACAAATGTTCTTATGAAGAAGTCCTGAATACTTAATTTACTTGATGAATTCATCATTTATAAAGTATGAAACCAAAGCTTATTAATCAAGAAGAAGTTACTAATGAGTTTTCATGTTGGAATAACGGATTATAAATGATGAATTCAGTGTTTATTATGGCTAATACCAGTCTTGCATGTACTTGTTGATTTGCGATGGAGGGGAGAGTTTGGAGCATGTTAAGGTTGCTGAGAACCGGTGGCCTCAGAGGAGGAAATTATATTTTAAATGAACAAACAGTAACCGTCTGTGTGTCTGCTTGTGTGACTGCTTCATTGTTAATGTGAGGAAGGTTTCATCGTATTTGGAGCGCTCCCACACAGCAACTAGATAGTAACATTATCTCAAGAATACTGCACTTTATTTATGTATTCATCAGGGACACCATTGATTAATTTATGCTGTATGTTCATAGTTATGATCAAAATATGGTATAAAAGTATTTTTTTTTGAAAATATACATATTTTTCACCAAAAAAATCTGAAGAAAAGATATAAAATAATACAAGTAATAGAACTCAATGGGGTTCATACGACTACTTGAACACGGGGAACAAAAGTACCGAAGGAAAATCGACCCATATATGGGCCCGTTGGTGTTAGAAAGCTAATAAAAGCTGTTGTGAAACTGCATGTCACATACTGTCATAAACCAAGCTAAGAGTCATGCTAGCGGCTCTGCGAGGCTTCACTTTGGCACTGCTGGTGCTTTGAGCTAAATGCTAACATGCAACAAGGACATCACTAACATGTAGATTTTGGGGAGGCATCCTGTTTACTTAGATTAACGTGTTAACATGATAAGAGTTGCATATTGTTTTCTAATATTTTAGCTAATGTGGGCTTTTAAATGTCTGTCAATACTGCAGCTGATGCTCTGTGTTTTTGATGCTATCTTGGGTACCGTGAAGTACTCTGCCTCCATTAAGGCTTTTAAAACTAGTTCATAATCCGTCTTTATCTATCATACACAAATAAATCATTAATATGAGATAGGCGCATTACTATAATATAAAAAAAGCGATAAAACTTGTTTTTAGGTTTTATGTTACTGTAAAACAAGACACAAAGTGTGTGTGTGTGTGTGTGTGTGTGTGTGTGTGTGTGTGTGTGTGTGTGTGTTTGTGTGTGGTCATAAACAGTGTGCTCTTTGATGGGAAATCTATAAATGAGAGAAATATGGACATATACCTTAATCTACTGTGTCTGGAATGCAAACTGATTTGTGGTGCAGTTGAAAAAAATCTGAAGTGTAAATTAGGTAAAATTAGGACGAAGGTTTGAAAGTTAGCGCGGCTGCCAAAACACTGCCAAGAGTCTACTGCACATCTTCATCACCTTCATCTGGTCTGGGTTTTTTCTCAATGATTTGCTTTAGATTTTTAAAGTAAAGTAAAATCTGTCTGTAAAAAGCATTACTCAAATGTGTGTCTTATAAATATTTGGGACAATCAAATAAGACACATAGTTAAGTTTTTTTCATGTGTATTCTGTCATATTTGAATCATGCTAGTTTACCTCATTCAATGACCCTTAAAGTACCCTAATGCTGCTCAGCTCCAATAGTGCTCTACAAAAAGCTACTGGTGTTTAGCCCTTTGCTTGATATCACAATACTACCAACATTTTCCTTAGACTGCCCAAAGCAGACGACACAGTCGCGGTTACTTGGGCCAAGAGCTACCAACCAGCGGATCAAGCACCTCATGTACTCGAAATGGTTGCCAGGTTATTGTTGCCCCTAGTTATATGGAGGTGGACAATGGGGGGCAAGGTACTTCCTGAAACAAGAATTACAATAGTTCTAACAATCAGATCAATATCACGACGCTAGCATCAATCTCACAGGGCAGAAAACTAAATGGATTTCTTCCACATTTGTTTTCTCATTTTGTTTCTCTCTCAAACACACACACACAGACATTTATATGACCTCTCATGACATTTGCATTGCACATGCTTTCCTGTTAAATGCAAATTAACTGTTTTCCCTGTCTGCCTGTGCTCTGGCTTCAACAGGTGACACAGGAGGAGGCAGCTGCAGCAAGGTAAGACTGATTATTTCTGTATGTAGTGGAAGGACTGCACACGTGTGGGTTTTTGTATCTTTCTTTTTTTTAACTGGCTTGTTTGAAATTATAAAAGTTTCTTTTTTAGAGGATACTGATGACCACTTTCAAGTATACTAATGTAAAGATAGCGTTTAATATGACTTAGTGCTTTAGGCAGAGGTGGAAAATAATAACTTGAGGTACTGTGCTTTATTTAAGTATATATGTGCTACTTCATAGCTGAATATTGTACTTTATACAATACTCCCCCCTTCCTCAGAAATATTACTAGTATTACTATATAGTGTAGTAGTAGTACTATATATATATATATATATATATATATATATATATATATATATATATATATATATATATATATATATATATATATATATACTATTTAGCATTCATACACATTATCCAAAACATGTATTACATGGTTTATAACACACTTTTGAATGCAGGGTTTTTACTTCTAACAGAGTATTTTGCATTGATGTACTTACTTTAACTTTAATATAAACTACTACTACTACTACTACTACTACTACTTTCACTACTGGATTTGGGTAAAACAACACAATCTCAATACCTAAATAACTTCAAAAAGATAATTTACTCGAGTTGAACTAAACAAGTTAGATGAACTAAACATCTAACTTTTTTGCACAAATTGCTTCTTTGATGAAAGGTTTTGTTCACATTAAATCTCTTAAGATTATCAGCTCACGTTAATTCAAACTGTGACGCTGTAATTTGCTGTGAATGTCAGCTGCGTTCCTCCAAACAATGTGACTGTGTGCCCTGATCTTGTGTCCTCCCAATATTCAGGATGATCGCTGCTCTTAAAACCCAAATCTCTCAGCACTAAAAAGCAGCACAAATGGTGCGAGGTTTGACAATGCAGTCTGACAAACAATAATGAACTTCAAGAGCTCAGAAGTGGATGCGTGGATTCCGCTTAGTCTGCAGAGTAAACACAGATTGGATGGACACAATCTATCTATCTCTCACAAACATGCCCTGTCACACAACAACATAGGAAATATTCTCCTACTGCTCCCACACTTCTATTAGAGAAACAAACCCTGCAGACCAGAATAACACAATTTTTTGTACTTTCTTCATTAGTTTTAGTTGAGGGATGATCAGTGGAGCAGCAGTCTGAGAACACACACACACACACACACACACACACACACACACACACACACACACACACACACACACACACACACACACACACATACTCCACAGCAGCCCAAAGAGGCATACAGAGCCCTTCTCCTTAAATGGTCAAAGCTCCCAGGAGTGAAAGAGAGGCTGCTGCTGAAAAAAGACAGAGAACAGAGGGGACGGGAGAAGGAAGGAGAAGCCCCGAGGAAAGAGGATATTTCTGAGGAAAAGGCAGAGAGTGACAGTTTCACTGTGGGGAGTAGGTCTGAGTCGGAGAGATCAGCAGGAGTGAGAGTGTTTCTCCACGACGCTAGTGGTGGACTCAGGTAACGTGCATGTTCTCTATGGACAGGTTCAGATGATCCGCTTCATGGAGCTGTGGTGTCTTAGTGGGTGATGGTTTTAGGTCGACAGAGGACTTGCAGGTTCAGCGGCATCAGCCATCTGTTAGCGTCTTTGTAGCTGCGTCAAACTTGTGCAAGAAGGTGTGTTTTGGGCCTTTTGGACACCTGTCGGTCTGACTTGTGGCTGCTGGGGTGAGTTTACATAATCTAATCTTTGTCTGGAAGTGGAACTCAACGTCATTTTCGTTTCTTCTTTCTGTTTGATCATGCGTATTAAAGTCAGTGACTATCTGCTCACTCACCTGACTGTTCATCTCTCTGTACATTCATTTATTTTGTTCTGTCTTTCTCACACTTCCGCTGTCCTGTTATCTATCTGTTGTAGCTCTGTAGCAACCACTTCCTCTGCTGGCCCTGTACTCTGAGCTTCACACAACCAAAGTTTAAACAAATCTGGCAAGAGGGAGTAGGCTTATGTAACTTATGAGGAGGGGAGGAGGGTGCCGGTCTGAGGGAAGAGACAGCTAGGCCTGGCAGCAATGAGAAGTACATTTTGTCACATATTTATTTTATTTTATTTTATGAGTGTATCCTTTAAGAAACAGTTGTCCTAAAGGATTTGTGGTACAGGGTCTGTTTGTTTTCGGGCTTGTATGTTCTGTAATGTTCCCACCACAGGAAACAATCTGAGTGATGCAATTACTCTGCAATATTTAGTTTCATGGTCTTCCCTGGAAACAGTCTTCCCCGTTGAGCCTCCTGCAGTGCAGGTTGGCATCTTTGTTTGGAGTCAGGATTCTGTCCTCGGAATGTATTTAAACTTGTTGAGTTGCATTTGCAAGCTTTTTTGGTTGCGTAGTAAGAAGTTTTTTCTTCTTAGGTAAACAGACATGGCAGTAGATACAAGCTATTAAGTACACATACAAGCTATTAAAATTACATCTGATTCCTTTGTTCTTTTTCTTCTTTGTCTCCTTATGTTATGATGAAAACAACTGGAAAAAGTGGAATATTAATGAAAGAATAAAACCTGTGGTTAAGATTTATATGTTTAGTCAGTCACAAAAAATGCAGGTGGTTGTTACCAAAGCCGCCCTGAACTCCAAGGGCAATTAGTTAATCGCTTTAGAAATATTTGGTGCCTCACTCAATATTTATGTATGCAGAACCTCAAAGCTGACCTCTTTTGCTCTGATTTGATTAATAATCACAGAAGAAGTAGACTGAGAAGACCTTTCATACTTTCAGGTATGAAAATCAGATGAAATTAAAGTTTTAAAGTGTTCAAATGTCAAATAATGCTAGTGCAGGCGGAGAAATAGTAGGGAATGTAATGCTGTATGACAGTACTCGTGTAGTCAGGAAATATCGTTGCAGATCACTTGGAGACAGTTAAACAACCCATTTCCTCCCCAGTGACTCACAGCATTTCTGTCCCTATATGTTCCCAAGAACTTGTCATGTTTGTGATGACAAAGAACAGCACACTGCATTTTCTGGCCCTGAATTCGAAGAACATTTGTCCTTGCATAAAGTGCATGCCATACCTCTGAAATATCCAATAATTCATCACCTTTCACTCGCCTGCACGCCTTATTCTTCATCTGCTCTGGCAGTAGAAATACAGCCATGTCCGTGCTAGTCATGCATATGTATTTCTTTCTATTTTTGGTTCAACCAAACAACTGGCTGGGCATTAGCATCCAGCACAAAAACACTGACAATAGTTCATACAGACTCTTTCGTGCACTCTTTCGTGCACTGTGTTGTTCAAAGGGTTAAATCTTAGCTTAGCTTTACATAAATGTGCTACCAAAAAGGGAGGAGCGGCAAGTTCAAACAATGGTTCAGACAAGTTCTAGTTCAGACAACCTAATTTGTATAAACAAATTAGGTTGTGTTTCTCTGTAGTATAGTCAGCCAGGTAACTGATGCAGCATTGTGGACAAACATCAGTTGGAATGACTGAAACAATTAGTTGATTAATCAATTTGTCAATTAAAAATATGGAAGTAACTTTGTAAGCAAAAACAACAAATGTTCACTGGCTCCAGCTTCTCAAATGTACATTTGTAGGTAAGCAGAATATATTATTTTGGGACATTTGAAGACGTCACTTGGAACTATAGGAAATTATAATTTTATTATGATTAATAGAATACATGTTTAATCAAGAAAATCAAAATAACTGTTATTTGCACCTCTATTATAAATGCAGCATAGCACAGGCTTTGTTTTTAATTTGGGGAAAGACATGAACATGAGCAGGCCATATCACAAATACAATATTATAATATAATATAATAATTATATAATAATAATATAATATACGCTCCAGAAAAATGTATCATTAATATCTAGAATATATGCAGTGTTTACTATCCTGCCTTTGGCTCAAATTAGCACTCTGGATCCTTCCCAGCCTCCATCTTAGGAACAAGTTGTCTGTTTCCTCAGTTGCCGTCATTGATCAGTTATTTTTTCCTTTCCTCGTAGCTCGTAGTAGGATAGTCATTTTTAATTCAACATAGTGCAGAGTAATGATTTCTCCTCTCGGTTGTCTTCATGCTTGTCCCACACAGCATCTTCACACAAGCCCTCTCTTTTTTTACACTGTCCCTCAGGAACTCATTGCCTCAGTCAGCCTGTGAGAGAAAGTAACACTGAGTGTAACAACCCAGTGGATCTCAATCAGTGTGCTGCCTGAAGAAAAACATACTAAACTTTGTCATGAGGCTCAGGCATGACTGGTATTTATTTGCGTTTTCAATCACTCGTGTTGTGAAGTAGAGAATTCTGCGTAAGTGTTGCTGTTTTTCTTTGTTGCTCCACAGACCATCACTCAGATAAATATGATGAAACTGACTTCTCTATCAATCATTTCATTTTTATTTTATATAGGTTACACACTAAATGTTACCCTAAAAAAGAATACTACATAACATAACAGCTAATTATAGAAACGATCAGAAAAACAACAAAAAACGTATTGATTCTAGAAGAATCTAATCAATGGTTCTCTGTCTTTAATGTTTTTTCCCAGTGAACTAAATATTTTCTCAAACTTAAAGGTACCTTGTGAGGTTTTCTTGTAAACATGTAGTGTTTCTTACCAAAGCCCTGTCCATTCCTTGGTGTATGTGGGTCCTCCTGCAAGTTTTATGCACAATACAAACCCAATGGCGACCCACTGGTACGACATGGCTCCATAGTTCTACTAGTGGTCAGACACTCCCCATCTTTAAGTGATGCTTCTGAGTATTTGTTGAACTTCCTTTTGACCCAGGGTGGGGAAGAGAGTGCAACTATAGTGTCCACCACTGTACTTTATTGATGGCATGGCTGATTACATGTTTCATGACATTTTTACATTATTGTATTTAATGTTTACCTCATATCCTCACTAGAAATTAATCTATTGTTGTGATAGTTTTGTTTCAGATGTTACAGCTTATTGGATCAAAATTAGCTGCTGTTCCAAGGCCATGGCAAATTAAGCTCTTCTGGGATTTATTCATGGTGTCTCTGTTTTTCATTAAGCTGGAGTTGGCCCGTAAAGACTTCCTTCAGAATATCACCATTCATTTGTTATTCTTTTTTTCTTTTTTTAAGATTAGCAGCTAATGTTCAATAACTACCTGCAATTAAGGATTTACTCCACTACATATGTGTCTACTTATACATAACATACATGTGTTTGTGTCTTCATGTTTGCATGATCGTGCAGCTCCTGGAGGAGGAGGAACACTTCCTGCTGGGATATCCTCCTGAGCAAAGTGATCATAGCGTTGAGGAGTCCTGTGCTGACCCCTGCTCCGTTGAGACACCTTTTATTTTCCCCCACACTCGCTCACGCCCCCCACTGCTCCATACCATGCCCACACTGCCTGAGGAAGAGGAGGATTCCCCCGAGGATCTGGACAGTTCGTCTAGCTCTCCCAGTTCAGTGAGTGTCCCTTTTTGAAGCACATATTCTGTTTTTGGATAAAGCATGTGAGGCCAGAAAATCTGTCACAGAATAATCCATTTTGCTCCGGTGAGGAAATTCTATCAATGTTGCTACTGAACATCTGCCCTCGAGGTTTCTTCTTTATGCCAACACTCTAAAAGTATCCACCTTTACTACAGCGCGGCCATGGTCTTTATGCAGCATTACCACCAGAGCAAAGATAAGATGAAAAGAGCTCTCAGGGAATTAGTGTTGATCTCAGTCTGTGTTTGCTTGCCTACTTTCCTTTTATGGTTGAACAAGGATTTGGGAATGATCAGGAAAGGATCGACCGATAATTTAAGAAAATGTGAAGTTTTCAAAATGTTTGAAACTACGTAATTGTTCAACGGGTGCTCCATCAATTTCATTCATGAAGTCCAGTTTAATCGTGTCACTAGGAGTCAAATTTAGCCTGTGGGAGTAATTATATAAGTTTGTCTGTGGCTCTGGACAGATGGCCCGCATTGTGATCTAGCGATCTCTAACGAGACTAAGACTCTGGGGATCTTGGCCTCCGCGGCTTTTGTTTTTCACTCTTTTGTGAGTCCAGTAACTTTATTTTGAACTGTTTAAATCGCTGAAGTGCTCCTATGAACAGATGTATGTCAATGTTCACACTGAACATAATTGTGTTGAATTGTTCTTTCACATTTTTGCTCATATTCAAACTCATTATTGTGTGTCTCTATCTCTAAAATGACTGGTCCTTAAGAACTTGACACTGTAGTGCAAAAAGTGGCTGCTGAAAACTTCTCAACAGGTAGCCTGTGAACCTTATGAGCCCCAGTGCCCCAAAAAATGGGGGCAGAATTCTTCATCAGGAGCTCTTCCTCACTCTCCAAGTCCTCGTACTCTCATGAATCGATACCAAAGCTACTGATGTGACATAGCAAAAAAAATGCAAAGCCTGGCCTTACAAGAGCATATAAGTCAATTGTGCATGTTTATAACACAATTAAACCTTAAATATTAACATAAACCATAAATATGACTCGAGGGACTCGAAAGTGACTCGAGAGAGCTCACCAAGTTCTGAAAATATAATTTTTATATCCCTAGCTTGATGCCACACATGATTGGCACACCTTTCTGGAAAGCTTACGACCTACAGAATCCAAAACCACTGTCAAACAGTGGTTTTGGATTGTCTCAGCAAGATACCAACCACATTTCATTTCTGTTCTAGCCCAAAAACTGAAATATGACTTACTTATGGAAGAAACGATACTTGCTTGGTATGTGATGGTGCATCTGCTTTTGCATCTGCTTGAGCAGAGCCCCTATGTTGTGGAACCAGAGGCGTCCAAGGTCCAGAAAAAAAGTTAGGGCATTTTTGCTTTCAGCGGACAGTTAAACCTACAGTTCACGAAATCTGCACTAAATGAATTACTAGAAATATTTAACTTTACTAAATCAAAGTCAAATTTTGCAGAGATACTGTTAACACCTAGTGCTATTTTATAGTAGAAAGAAAAGCGATCATATGCTAAATTAAAAAGAGGAAATGCATCCTAAATACATTTCGGAATTTTTTCTTTTTTTTTCTTTCCTGTGTTCTATCATGAACCAATAAACTAGTAACACATATACTGCTATATAAACCTCTTAACTGGTCTCACAAGTGTTTTCTGTATATTATACCTTTTTGAAATGATTCAAATACCCCTTGTGGTTGAGGAGATATTCTGTATTTAGTATGGGTATGCAAACCATTTGGAATCTTTAATAAAAATGGCTGGGGCTCAACTGGGGTTAAAGAAGTTTGATTAAGTATTGCTGCCCGCCTGAACAAACCACAACCCCCATTTCTTCTTATCAAACATCACGTTTTCTTTCCACCCTCAACCTAAACCTCAATACAACCAAGGCTGTGGTGTATCACGGCCTTTAGAGAAGTGTAGAAGTATTAAGTCATTATTTCAGGATTATGATGATCAAGCTAGTTGAAGGAAATATTTAGTGTTTGCAAATGTGTCTGGAGTCCCTGCAGTTAAGTCTGTATGACCAGCTGGTCAGAGTGCCTAACTGCAGGGACTCCAGACACATTTGCAAACACGAACTATTTTCTTTCACTACTGCCCGAGGCCAACCACTCTAAGGGTCATTAAAGGCGCCCGCCTTCATTGTTTGTGGTCACTCTATTTACTGTTCATTTGTTTGTGAACATGCCCAACTGTAGCACAATATGAACTTCATTTTTACTTACCTTTGAGGCCCCGTCTTGTTATTGTTGTTTTTGTAAGAATTTTGTTTTACTACCTTTATTATGTCTGTTAATATTGTGCTAATACAATGCATATTCTGACACAAATGTGTGTGAAATGAAGGAAAAACATATATTACACCTATGCCAGTTCTGCTGTGACTTTGTTTTACCATTGACATTTGTTTTGTTGCGTTTTTTTTTACAATTTATTTTGCACAGTCTACACCAGGCAACGTGCAAGCAGTCGCCATGACTGCCCCCACCATCGTCTATCCACAGCAGGCCACTATTGTCCAACAAGATGGGCTTCCTCTGGAGCAGACCAGGTAATCGTCCATCTCAAACACTAAAACAGTTTTCTTCTTTTTTAGAAGTAAACCGGGACAACTGTATCATTACTGTTTCCTCTCTCAGGCCACACAGTCCCAGAGCTCGCCTGGCCAGAAACTCCACTGGAGGACCCATCACCACTGTCGGTGGGTAAACCCTGTGTACACACACACACACACACACACACACACACACACACACACACACACACACACACACACACACACACACACACACATTGCAGCTGCAATTATCTAAAGATAGCCCCAACTCAGTGCCAGCTATTCTGATGTTATCATTGGCAATTTCCTTTAGTCTAGCACTAAGTTGAAGACACTGTTTTTAAGTGGACATTTGTAACTTTGTTGAAAGATCTGTCTTCTCATGGATGAATAAAACCAAAATATTTCGAAGAAGCTTCACCACACTTCAACTAAGTTTGGTCATATGTGTCCTGAGAGATGAATCTGTCCGTGTGTCCTCCCACATGCCTGAGATGCTTTTGCAGCTTTGATTACTTTTGATGTTTAGCTTGTTGCCCTTTTCTGAAGAGAGGAGATAAAAACATCACTGACTCGGCTGAACCTCATCACCTGATGTATTGGCTCACATCCAATCCTGTGAATTATTCATTGGCAAGGGACTTTATACTGAGAAATATCTCTTCAAATCCCAAAGCACTCACAGACTTTGTTATCTTCTTTTCCCCAAAGAGTTATTGTACAAAATGTATATTTTTAAACCTTATTACCTGATGTTTGAGCAAGTATACAAGCATATTGATTAACATTGCTGTTTGTCTATAACTGCATTTTGTTTGTTGCCTTGAACTTGACAAAACAAACAACCACAAAACCAAAGTGTACTTGTGCATGTGTGTATTCTCTTTCTCAGACAGCACAGGTAATGTGATCGACCTGCTGAAAGATCAGCTGCCGGAGCTGCAGCTCTCTGAGGAGGATCGACAGACAAACCTGGAGCTACTCCAACAGGCCAAGAAGGTCAGCGACCGTTTCCTGACACGCCGCGGCCGCCGCTCCCTCACTGACTTACCCACAGGTAGTGAATACACACACACACACACACACACACACACACACACACACACACACACACACACACACACACACACATAGCAGATGTGTCTTAGTGAGTTTAACAAAAATGTTTTTGAGGGATTTTGAACTTTCTCTGGTAGTTCACAAATGTTTTTCCCCACAGGTCTTTCTCCGACTGCAACTCCGTCAACCTCACCGTGTTCATCTAGAAGCATCTCACTGGTTGTTGCTCCTCAAACTGGTAATGAACTAATTAAAACCACTATTTACAATTTATATATAACTTTTCTACCTTATTTTTTTAATAACTTTTGGTCCATTGCACTTTACGAGAATGATTTTGTTCGTTATTTTCTGCTGTTTCAGCTGGAGGACCCACAGAGGGAACATATGTCAACTCACAGTCAGTTGGGCAGGTAAAGAAATTATTGTTATTGAAAAACAACATTCACTCAAGATGGTGTGAGTTAATTAAGTGTGTTTTGAAATAGTGTGTTTTAAAGTAATATTTGTTAACGAAAGAACATTTGCAATGTTGTCCTCTCATGCAGCATCTGGAAGTTCCTTCAGTGCGAGATCAGCCTGACTTGACAACACAGGATCAAGAGGTCAGATTAACAGATTCCTTTTTATTCACACATATATATGACAAACTGTATATGGTCTAATGCACATCTGATAGAGAGGTTTGAAGAAGAGTGAAGACATGCAAAAGCATAAGAGTCTCTTCCTACAAACTGTAAAACTGAAAAAACATCCTAATACTTGAGCCAAAGGTTGCAAACAAGTTTACTGACTTTCTTAAAGAGGTTTTTAATCATGCTAGCAGGGGCGTGGCTCTCGAGGGATGGCATTGTCAGCGTACCACTTTGGTACATACATTTATACAGACATTCTTGCTTTCCAGATGAACACCTCATGACTTTGATCCGTTAAAATGTTTCACGTATCCCAAGAAATGTCTAAATATCTACACGGTGAAGTTGCAGAAGGTTTAATAAAACAACATGAATAATACATGTATTAATAATAGTTATTATCTTGCTAACCTCAGGGCAACAGACTGCTGGTGGACTGGAGGCCCTCTGAGAAGAGGAAAGTGTCCTCTGGGACTCTAACACCTCGTTTTGCTGTTCAGAAGGAGAACTGTGATCCAGCTCTACCTAAAAGTCCTCCAGCAGTTGGTAAAGCGGATGAGGGACCAGGTCGAAACCCCAGCCAGGCCCCAGCCACAGGGGTGGCCAAGCCCGTCCCTCGACCCGCTACTCAACAAGCCCCCTGTACAGCAGAGATCAAGACGATTGGGGCCTTCCCTCCACTCATGAGAGCTGTTTCCTGGGATACTGTCGGCACCCTCAATTCTAGAAATGGCGTCCCAAGTTTCCCTCCAACAGCAGAGGATACCCTCTCAGACAAGCCCAGGGATGCTGCCTTCAAGTCCCCAGGGTACAAGGACCTCCCCGCTCAGCTGGGAGGTGTACAGAAACTGTCTAAATTCAGAGAGGTAAAGAAGCGGTTCAGCAGATTACGTTTTACTCTCATTAATGCTTTTTTGGTTGTCAAACGCCTCCTTGGCGAAGATGTTGTGTAATTGCTTTGTTCTTGTGTTCATGTGTTTGTGCTTTTGTGTATACAGGAGCACAAGCTGATGCGTAACCAAAGCATAGTGGGATCCAAGTTGCCAGACTTGAGTGAAGCTGCTGAACAGGAAAGAGGTAACAGTGCTTGTTTTCCCTCTTGTCCATGTAAAACAGAAAGTACTTTCAGCACTGTGTTTAGCAATGTCGTCAAGGGTGGGCACTTCCTGAATCTCAGGGAAAATCTGTTCCAGTCAGCAAATGATGATGATGATCTGTTCTTGTTTTTTCCCCCTCTGTGCCACCCATTTACTGGCAACTCATAACAGAGAAATAAATGCTGTTTGCATTTTCCATCAGCAGATGGCATGATTTTTTAAAGTATGTGAGCCAAAGACCACCTGAGGAAGATGAAATTAGATGGTTTTATGTCTTTTTTTATGTCTTTTATGTCAGTCTCAAATTACTTGAGACTTGAATCAAAACTTAATTGGAAAAAGACCAGGTAACTGGCTTTAGGACTGATTTATGCAACAATTTGTCTGCAGGAGGTCCACCTTCTCCAAACCCAGCCAGTAGTGAGGAGGCAAAGGAGAAGTCAGACGCCATGCCAAGCATTTCAGATGTGATGCTGAGAAAACTCAAACTCCACCGAGGTCTACCAGGCTGGTGTGAAACAACTGCTGCTTTAGTTAACTTTCATCTTTTGCCTAGTTTTTTCTGTCTAATCGATAAAATATATCGCACCCTACTGACAACTGAACGTTATGTACATTACTCACCATACTAACAGTTCCTCTTTGATTTCATTCCAGTGCACCCCCTCTCACTGAAAAAGAAGTTGAGGTTGGTATCAGATCTGATTAGGTTTTGGGTGATTCTCACACAGTATTTCTGCTAAAGAATAAAGATACAAAGTCACAAAAACATCATACTGTTAACCTTTCATGATGAGGAATTGAACGTTGTCCATTCCTGTTCCAGTTGATGTTGTTTTTCTGTGGCGCTTTGCTTGTGCTTGTCTGCATTTTAAACGAATAATTTTAGAATTGAGGAAATACACTTATGTTTTCTGTTAGCTTTGGACAGAACCAGGCTAGTTGTTTCCCCCCATTTTCTGTCTTTAGAATGGTATCAATCCTCTTATCTAACACTCGGCAAGAGAACAAAAAGGTTTATTTCCCAAAATGGTGAACTATTCCTTTTTATAATTATAGACTTCCGTGGTCTATATAAGCCTGAATAGTAGAAAGAGACTTGCCTTATTTGTTAATACATTTACTACTCAAAAGCAATTACATTTGTTATATATCCTAAGAAAACTGTAATAAAACTAGAATTTGCCTCATAATTTTCTCAGATAATTTTTCCCAAAAGAAAATAAATTCAATTTAATATCCTCATTAAAATGTCTGCCTTCAAAATGCTCCACAGTAATTCACTATGTGCGTGAGTCTTCATACAATGGGCCATAAAGTTGACTGCCAACTGTAATCTGTTTACTTTGAGCAGAAAATTGTGTTCAAACACTGTTTCAAACCGAGCACTCGGATCTTTAGATACACTCGCTGCTGAACATTCGCCATGATGTTCATAATCATCAGTTTTTTTTACCAAAGTAGTTTGATGGTGTTTGGTCAACAGGAACGTGTTTTTCTGTTCCTGATCAGACCTAGGAGACACTTGAGCTATTTCCTGTGGAGAAAAATGCAAACATTAGTGACGCTGTCAGGCTCGGCTGCAGCCTCTCTCGCTTTTCCCACTGGGATCTGTCTGGATCAGCAAGGTCATATATTTCCTCTCCGTTGTGGCCCATGTATGTGCAGACCTGCTTTGATCAACTCAACCAAACATCAAGTGGTCAAATGTCAGAATCACAGCCTGTTCCCTATGCTTTCCTGATGGACATTCGGTTCTCCTTCACAAGTTAACCAATCAAAATGCTTCTTAGTATTACGCAAACAACCGCACTGCCTTTTCATTTAATGTGCGTGTTTTTGTGCGTGCGTGCGTGCGTGCATGCTGCATGCTGCATTGTGGGAGAGTTTTCTATGGATTCCTCTGAGTTTGTGTGTTGCCATCACCAGCAGTTCATCAGTCTTTAATGTGCCATTCTAAGTGTTATATTGCAGTGACTTCCTCCCCACAGAACGCTTTTGTCCAGCTGTCACTGGCATATCGTAATGACAACTACACTCTGGAGATGCGGCTCAAACAGGCAGAGAGGGAGAGGAACCTGACTGAGGAAGATACCGAGAAAGAACTGGAAGAGTTCAAAGGAGCACTGAAGGTCAGCCCTCGAATACAGCAGCTGATATTAGATTGACGAGAAAAGAAGAATTCCCTCTGGCTCTTTAGTGCTTGTTCGTCTGTTTAATGTTTCCTGGAAATGCCCCACAGTAAATATTTATCTTGTCTGAGTCCAATCTTAGGTACAGAAGAGGACATCGATGTACACTTTGTTTTCCTGAGAGAGTTGTAACGAGGTGGTGTTGTGTTTCTTCTAGATGACTTCGCCACAGTGGCAGAATTTGGAGCAGCGTGAGGCCTACCAGCGCCTCATAGAGACGGTAGCAGTGCTGCACCGGCTGGCCACGCGGCTTTCCAGCAGATCAGAGATCGTCGGAGCAGTTCGACAGGTGCAGTAATACAAACGCAACCAGATAGCGATGCAAACAGAGGAAATGCAGAACAGATGAAGAGAATGCTGCATTATGTAAATATGCAGCACATCTTGTTTTAAAGAGCTCACTGTGATGCCTGTTTGGCAGCATGTAAAACAATTATGGGAAAGATCTTTATCTGATGTCATGGCTGACCTCATGCCGGCCTAACAAAACATCAGTTCAAGAGCAAATTTACTGTTTTTGCAGTACAAAGGTCTTTTAGTTATTTATAATTTCGAAAACATTCTGATGAATTATTGCCCTTTTTTTATTTATATTTTCCTTCTACTGCTACCCATCTATAAATACAAATCTATTTATAGGGCTATATCTATTGCACAGAAATAAAGGCTCATATAACATCAGATTACGAGAAGTCTCTTGACTTGCAGTCTGTTTTCTTGACAGCCACATTTATATATTCTATTCTTTCTGGGTTTTGCAAATAATAATGGATGTGTGATAATCTCATACCGTAGAAGGGAAAGGCAAATATATGAAGCAGGGTATGTTGTAACTATAAGGTCTTTTCCACAATATATTTCTCTCCATGAGCAACGTGCATATTTTAACAGCTGTTCCTGCATGGTTTGGTCTCACTGCTCTTTTCAACCCTGTTCCCGAAAGCTGTCAGCAGCTTTGAGCAAAAACCTCTGATGAACCCACTGCACGCTACCTGCCCAGCACCAAATAGCTGACATGCAAACCTAGCAACCCGCTGGTGTAGAAAGTTGAATGTAAAAGACGGTTATGTGGGGAGACCAAACCATAAAACAAGAATACACCAGTTGATATTGGACTTATATTCATCCGGTGGCTAAAAACACAACGTTCATAGGAAGATTAATTTTTGTGTGTCTGTTTGTTGCGTTAGTTGGCAGTTACTTTGTTAAATGGGTCAAATTTCAACTTGTTTTGTAGCTCTTTCACGAAGAGTCTTTTGTTTAAAGTCTGTCTGCTAAAAGGTTTTAGGTCACGTGTCTGTGTATATACAGTATATTGTCCTGCAGTATTGACAGATTTTCTTTGTGCAACAGGAGAAACGTATGAACAAGGCCACTGAGGTCATGATGCAATACGTGGAAAATCTGAAGAGGACGTATGAGAAGGACCATGCAGAGCTGACGGAGTTTAAGAAGCTGGCCAACCAGAACTCAAATCGCTGTTACGGAGGGTCCGTAGACACTGGAGGTAAGACTGGTAGACAGATAAACACAGAAACATCACACCTTTACTCTTCAAATGGTTTCATGCTTGTAAATGGAAAATATTTTTCAACTTTATTTATCCAGACATGGTTTGATAAAGCATGTACCTCTTTTTAGCATCATTGCTGCTTTGCCCTCCAAACGTATTTTCACCAGGGTCTTCCCACTGTAACTGGAGTATCTTAATGCTGTATTCTGTGTGTCTGTGTTTGTCTCAAAAAAAGATGATGGAGTTCCACGGCCATCAAGATCGATGTCCCTTACTCTGGGAAAAGTAAGTGCTTCCGTTTCTACGTTTTTTAGTGCTGAAATAATTAGTTGATTAATCATCAGAAAATTACAACTTTTTGATAAATGGTTATTTATCATCTAAAGGTCATCTATTACGCACATTCTTTGATTCCAGCTTCTCAAATTTGAAGATTTGTTGCTTTCTCTGTTTATGGATGTTTCATATAGTTTTAAATTGAATTTTTGGACTATTAGTCAGTCACTCTTCTTTTGGTGACATCATCATGCCTTTGTAGGTGTAGTTTATGTAAAAGCAAAACAATTTTACATCCCTAAATTCTCATCCTTACCACTGGCACATGTTCTGTCTCCTGTCACCCTCACTAGGCTCTGCCCAGACGTAGGGTTAGCGTAGCAGTGGTGCCTAAATTTAACCTCCTAAACATCCCAGGTCAGACCCCAGCCATAGCCGGCCCGGGCCTCAGCTTTGGACCCATCACTGGTGCTGCTCTTCCTGTCCTGGTAGGTCGTCCTGTCCTGTCCTGTCCTGGTGTGTCCTGTCTGATGGGAAATTGCATATCAAGCATTTATTACAGTAACACCCTCTCTATCCGATTGGGTGCAGAGTCAAAGTGTTTTACAATATGTTCACTTTAGGGGCATCACTTAGTTATTAAATACTTTGTAGTAGAAATACATTGTTCAGGACATTGTGTTTCTTTTCATTTCAAAATGGATGAATAGGGTTTTGGAATGTAAACCATTTGTCTCATATTGCTGTAATTGGTTATTTGTAATACATTCTGGTCCGAGTCATATCTATAATAATTGTCAGTGGTGGATAGTGACTAAATATATTCACTCAAGTATGGTACTTACGTACAAATGTGAGATCATTGTGCTTAACTGTAGTATTTCCAAATTAATAGGGACACACATTAAGATAAATATAGTAATGTGATAAGGTTATGAAAAACAATTCCGAAAGAGTATTTTTTAAGTTTCTTGTCACATTTCAGATAGCTTTGAGTCGCTAGCAGTCCCCCTCAAGAGGCATTTCCCCTCTAGCTTTCTCTAATGGTTTATGTTTATTGTGTATTATTCTAAGAAGGCTATCATTTTCTTCCACAATATTCAACACTCTCCTCTTCAGTGTGAAGCGAGTTATGTGAAAGCCAACGCTCCCACCGAGGCAGCACAACCAGCAGCAGAATGGTATGTTTCGTGTTCTCATGGTGTTTTCTTGCACACACATAAACACAGTGTGTACACATACCATTGCTTGATTCCCAAGGTCGCCACACAGCCTTGAAACAATGGGCCAAGACAAGCCTGAACTTGTAATCATTGTTATCAAAAGCATTTTGTGCTGCAATGGGACCTTTGTCTTGTTTATGTGACCTTCAGAATGTGTTTTACGGTGTAGAGAAAAGCCCCAGTGGGGTGAAAATATCCCTGACATCATACAAAATAATCAAACCCTGCTGCAGTTGATGGATATGCTGTCCTGGGTCATAATCTAAACATTTGTGCAAAGAGTTTGACAAAGTCCAGGCACAAGCCTCCAATCATATCCTGGTTATATAGCGAGCCTGAGTGGAGCTCTCAAGGGTCTAGATGTTCTGTGAGGAGACAAGAATAGTACAAACAAGTGTGCAAAGTGCCAGCACTATTATTTTAGTTTTCGCCTGCGATAGTGTCTGTAATGCACACTACCACATCAGTGCTGCAGGTTGTTCTTTATAAAACAAGGCCACGGTGTTGTGATGGAACCTCAATGTTCTCCTCTCTCGGTTGTATAACCTCTGCTGTAATGCTGGTGGTGTCCAAGGCTGATTGTTCTTTCCCATTTGAAACAATGCAGTGGAAAGGGTGTGTCGGAGCAGGAAAGTGTCCCAGCCAAGCCTCCAGTCAACTTGGAAGAGATCAGAGCAGAGATCAGAGCCGAGCTCAAGGAAAAGATTGAGGAGGAGTCGTATAATAAAGGGTGAGGCCGTCTCTCCTCATCCTTAACTACACACAAACACACTCAGTATGAAGACATTGTTGTTTCTCATCATAAACCACCACATTTATGGGACTCATCAGTTATGTTGTTCTTGTTGTGCAGGTGTATATAATGTTAGGTATACAGAGACTTTGAATAAATTCCACATCGTATGTTACTGCCTGATGATAGGACTTAATATGAATACTGTATATTCTTAGATCTTGCTGGTTAATGTGAACATTTCAAATGCAGTGTACAAGAAGGACTGAAGCAAAGCAAAGTTCTCCAGGAGGAGAAGCAGGAAGAGGAAGACGCTGCAGAGAAATTGCTGGAATCGAAAAATAAAGATGAAGAGAGTGGAAAGAAGAGAAGGACAAGCAGGTAAACTGAACCTGTTGCTTTAAAAAGAAGCAGCGAAGGGTTGATTAAACATACTCCCGTCTTCCTACTTGATACAACAACAACTACACTATTGCCTGCCACTGACTTCATTGCCATTGTACAACATTTTAAATTACAGACACAATATTTATGTAGCTCTACATAGTTTGCATTTACTGATTTTACTGATTTTACTGATTGTAAAAAATACAACAAAAAAAATAAGGTGAAATTAAATTTGATGGAGTAAACTGACATATCCATTATTCTAAAATACATAATCGAATATTCCCATCCTCTGAATATATCAATCATTATCATCATCTCATTGATGATTTTGTTTATTTGCTGCAGTAAATGTTTAAACTGTAGACAACAATGAACACATCTGATGTTAACTGTATGAGGTAATTATCTCCACAGGAGGATGGAAGAGGTCCTGGTTCTTCTTGGTCGGTTTTGTCCCAAGATTCCCTTGAGTCGACGACTTCTCTGGATCGCCCTGACACTGTTTGTGGTGATGTGTCTGGTTATCAGTATTTTTACATTCTTCAGTGACTACTACAACAGACGAGAGGACACGTAAGCAGAGACTTTTGTGTGAGGCAAGATGAAAATCTTTGGACTGAGGGAAGCAGAACAACCAAAGAACCCAGTCCAGAATCACTGTGGCAGTTGAACTCCGTCTCTGCCAGTTTACCATATCACCACACTCGGACTCACTTGAATTGTGACCCTGACTCTCGAGGGCCAAAGACGTTTTGGGAGGTGTAATGGATAATGTTGCCTTTGTTATAGTTAACAGTTTATTTTTATTTTGATTGACAGATTGTTTGCTGCAGTGAGAAAAAAAAGATAATTTCTGTTTAGGGACCAATTATATGGTGCGATATAGTATGTATATATCTCTCTCTATATATATATATGTGTGTGTGTGTATCTATTGCACTATATGATGTAAGATGCTTATTTTGGTTTAGGTACTTTTTGATAATAAATATGGCATTTTCTGTTAAATGCTGCAGTTGAAAAAGTATATATTTATCAAGACTCTAATGTTATAAGCATAATCTCTCAGGTCCAATAGATAATAAAGCCCCGAAGAGATTTCAACTAATATTTAAACATATAGAATATAAAGGAATGTTTTGTTTAATTTCTATTAAGTTTATTGAAATACTTTCGAATAGAAGCACATTCCAAAGTAGTTCCTTGGGTGCAATATTTTGCAGTTGATGGTTCTTGATTGTGCCATATTGTCTTCAGAGCACTGAGAGATTTATTCTTGTATGAGCGCACTGATTAGATGGCATGAGGCTTATTGTTATCTTCTTTACACATGTGTGCTATACCTTTGTTGTTAGTTTTTTGTGGATTTGAGGATCTGCCACTTCACCTTTTTAAATAAAGGTACCTGAAAAGATATTGCAGTTGTTTCTACTGAGAAGAATAAGATGCTACCTACTTAACATATTAACATCTAACAATGTTTTGACCTTTTTGGGGCAGTGGAAACAAGTTACACATTGACATATCCTTTCAAAGTATATAGTGAGTGTGTTGCTTAAATACACACTCAGCAGTTTTGGAGCCTCATTATTATTTATTTGGAGTCTGGTTTCTGGCCTCCTGGTAAATTTAAGTTCAATAGTCACTCTCTTATAACTCTGTTTTTGGTCACTTCCAGCTCCTGAGTTGTAAATACAATAAGTAAATGCTGGCTGTAACTGAACTTTTATAATTTATCCTGCAGGAAACACAGTGCTATCAATCGAACTCTAAAGCTAAATATATTATTTTCTGGCGCCACAACCTGACACTTTACAACACATCAAAATTCTCTTTGGAGGAGCTCAACGACCCCATACACACTCAAACACCTTAAGATGAGGTAAATATCTGCCCTTTTCCGTTGCCCCTGATTGTCGTTTATTATGCCCTCATTGACACCTCACATCTGACAAAAACACTGCTGCGTGTTCGTCAGCTCTGCGTCATTTCCTGCCGTCAGATCGTGTGGAGATGTTTTTGTGGAAGTGGGATGTAGTCGTGTGCCAAAAACTCATCAGAGGATACCAGAGATCATAAGCATGTTCATGACTGAGTAATTCCCCATGGGAGGAAATCATTTGGACAGGGTGCCCAGATGTCAGTGACAGTGCATATCGCCTATGGAAGGACATACCACTCATACTACAAGTTGTATTTTCACAAGAGCGATTAACTACATTTTGCAGTGCATTTCTGGAGCTTTATCTCCTGTTGGCATATTTCTTTTATCTTTTTGTCTCCTGGGCCCTGCTCCGAGAACATATGATGGCTCTTGATGTGGCCTGGGAGCAGTACTTCCTTCTTCCTTTTCCGTTACTTTCTGGTAATGACTAAGTCCACACGCCCCAGTGACCAGGATCAACCCTATTTAACCCTGTCATTTGGCTCACAGGCACATACACCGTGCATCACTTGCCAACGCTCTGCTTTCATCCGACTCCACTCTGACCAGTCTTAAATATGTTCTGGCTTTGCATCACATCACTGTTGTCAGTTACTGCAGTCACCTCTGCTCAAAATATTGAGACAAGACGCATCAGAGGTAAGTGATTCCAGCAGTTTTTATATTTATTCATTTTGTAAAATTATATTTTTGGGTTCAAATGAAATGTCTAAGTCTATAAATGTTAGCAACTCCTCCTCTGAAAAGTACCTACTTCAAAAAATGTTTTGTATGCTGTTTCCAGTTTTCCCAGCAGCAAACAAAAGTATTGCTGGAGTATTCCAGGTTAGTAACTTAAATGACCTCAACCAGCCTCAGTACACCTTCAATGCCTCTGATGCTCGGAGGCTGTGCTCAGCCCTCGGAGTGAACATTGCCTCAAAAGCACAAGTACAGGAAGCTCTCACTAGAGGTTTAGAAACGTGCAGGTAAGACCAGGGAAGAAATGATCCTCTCAGTCATCTCAGTGGAGTTTAATAAAAAGTCCCTGATGTTGTGTTTGGATTTTATTCAGGTTTGGATGGATTGATGAACATTTTGCAGTCATCCCTCGCATCAAGGCCCTTTCTACTTGTGGCCAAAGCCAGAAAGGCTTGGTGACATGGCGAGCGTCTGTTACACGAAAATTCGATGTATTTTGCTTCAATGAATCAGGTATGACTTTTTTATATGCATTTTTCGTCAAGTGCTTGACGCTAGATGCAGTACTTTATGGAAGATAACGTGCAAGCCATTCTTAACACTGCACAAGGTTTTTGTTCTGTAACTAAACATACACATCAGAGGGTATTAACTCAGATTAGTGTGAGTGAGTAACAATTTATGTAATTGCATTTTGACTACATTTGGATTTAGCCACATTTATTGTATATTCTACATAACTAGTTTTTTGCTCCACTACTTTGCTCCAAATTCATGAGAAATACATTTTAAAAGGTTTGTTTAAACCTCTACAATTGTGATATGTTTATTTTACTTAATACATAAACTGAATATGTACCATTAGTGGCAGAACCCCATTCATAAGTGCATGCATGGGTTTTCAAGCTGTACAAGGACTTCACTTTCATAACATAGTTGCAAATGGGAGACTGAAACAATTTTTTGATGATTTTTTGATTTAATGTCTTGCACTTTATATAACAGGTTTCTAATCTCTCGTGGCTTTTATACACATGCACAGATGCTGCGACACAATTGAAGGATGCAACAACTGATAGCCTTTTGAACGGGAGGGATTACTCAAGGAAAACTCAGTTTCCTTCTAAAACAGCAAGTCCCACCCAGACCACACACTCTACGTCTTCCTCCTCCTCTCTTTCTTCTTCCTCCTCAACTTCTAAAACCATAGACAGGGAGGCACAACCAGCCCGGTTTGTTGGCGGTGCACAAAGCTCTGCTGGAGGTATGAGACTTTTATTCACGAGGGAATTAATTCTGTGGAGGAACGTTTTGTTATATGAAATTCATACTGCACAGAAAATATAGTATAACAAGGGAAAACATACAAGTAAAAACGACATACTTTTTATATACTTGGTGTGGTTTTTGTTTCTTATGACTAATGCCTTTTCCCTATCATGTTTTTCCAGTGAAGGCTATACTCATCACCTCAACGTGTGCCCTTCTCCTTACTGCAATAATCATCCTTGCATACATAAAAATGTAAGTGTTTTTTATTTTTAACAGATTTATTTTGGTTAAATGTTGCTATAAGACGAAGTACATGAATTAAGAGTGAATTGGTTCTTAGTGGGCTCTGTATAACACTACTCAATAAAGCGTCACTGTATCACAGCACTGAAGAGCTGTGGATAAACTGATCACACACATTACAGGTACTGCTTATTAAATCATGTTTGTTCTTATTACCTCGAGAAGAGCATCATATGATTTGTTTCTCTCTCTCTCTGTGAAAAGGAGGAGGAGTCGTGCTCTGAGCTCTGACGCGAAGCAGCAGCAGCAAGAATACATTCAGACAGAAGAGTGGACATGTGTGACGAATATAAAGGAAACCAATGAAACTGCTCAGGAAGATGAGAGGATGGAAGTGGATGACGATGCAAGTTAAACAACGTTCTGATGTGATATCCTTTAGAGGCACTCCATGGACAACTACTGAATAATATTAGTTTTAAATATTGTAAACATTGTTTTGTAACAGAATGGCCATGAAGATCTTTTATTTTTGTATATATTAAGTGTGTGTTAGTATTTCCATTCATGTGATGTTATTACATGGTGCAGTTTAGCCATTAGATGGCAATGTTTGCTTTGCAATAATCATTGTGAAGACCTTTTATTCTTGTGCCATACTGTTTACTGCTTCAGATGATGAACATTGATGTAAATGCAACATTTCTACAACAATTTCAAACATTTCTTAAAAAATAATTTGTCGTTATGAACTTTAGCGTTTCCCTAAGCTTAAATATATATGGATATCTTTATAAACCTCTTTAAAACATGCCACAGTATTTAAGGGAGAGACAGGAAATGTACCAGACATCGTCTGTTAACAAAGTTGTCTCACATTGTGTCACGCTCTCTCAACCATAAGTGTTCTTGATGTACATTATATACAGTAACTGTTTGTATCTGTTTCTATGACATACCCCCATTCACAAAATGGAGTGTAGGTGCAGTTGTTTATACATTGTGGGTTTGTGTAATCAAAGCGATTAAATGTGCTTCCCACATCTGGCCCTCGACAGCTTTTCTCTAAACCTTTGAGAAATAAAGTGCCATCAGTCATCCAAAGCATGCGCTTTCACTTTACCAAACTCCTCAACTTGTGACCAACTACGCTTTGCTTTTTCATTGACAGGATATTGTATTTTTCATTGAATCATTACTGTTTCTCACTGGCACTTTTCAAAATAAAGGTAAATGGTGTTAACTGAGAACTCAGCATGGTTGTCTAATACAAGATCCATTTCATTCTGATTGGGAATTCATAGCTTCTGACATCACTGCGTCGACTATGAAGCTGAGTTCATTGCACAGTGTCTCGTGTCTGTAGCCCATGCGGATCTGGGCGACATTGGTCTGACGGATATCGTTCCCTTCAGGTCCGTCTTTCAGATAGTTCACTCCTAAGAAGTGCCTCTTATCCTGGAGACAAACAACATAATTAAGTATTGAGAAACAGATGGAATTAATGTTGATCAAATGTGAGGAAGATTCTGCAGAGAAAATGGTGTCTGTACCTCGTGAGACAGTCCACTTTGCAGCACACTGTTTCTGGCTATTTCACACACATCACAGGTGCTGAGCTTCCACAGCTGAGCTGCGATGGCATATTCTTCCATCAGTGGTTCCTACAAGCAGGATACAAGCAATGGATCATTATTTACACTGCAGAACTAACCCATTTAAAGCACACTGCAGTACTATGTTTATAGAAATGTACACTAATATTCTGGCATAGTGAACTGGAAACACTATATTTCCTGTGTATGGGTTTCTGTTTACCTTGGTGTAGTGGAACTGCATGGGGTCATCTGTGGACAGGGACACACACAAGCCTTTGTGCAGAAACTCTGGGAGAGGATTCTTGGAGTATTCCAGGAACAGGCTGTTGTTGCTGAGTGGAGACATTGCAATTGGCACCTGGGCCAGGTAGTACAGGTACTGCAGCACAGGGCTCTGAGGGAAGTGAAGAAGGTAAAAAAGAATACCGCTCTCACAGTCAGACAAACCATCCTGAATAGAGCACATACAGTACTGTTTGATGTACGATGTTTTGATGCACAAGTAAGTACATGATATACACGTAATGTGTTGTTAAATATAAAATATTGAATTTTGTTCCAGGTTCCCAAAAATGAACACGACCTGATGTAATATCAGAATGTGTACGCCTTTATCCACATCAACACGTAGATAGAGTGAGATACAGTTGGATTTCCTGCAATTATAATGAGCACGTTTGTCACAATATTGGATTTGATTTAGTTTGTTTCCTGTTTTATTTTGAATTTCCCTGCTTGTGTCCCGTGTTCACTTCCCTTCCCGACTTTGTATGTTTTTTGCCGAACCGTGACATTGTCACACAGATGACTAAAATACTTTATATCTGTGCAGTTTGGGTTGTAGATCAATATCAATGAGTCATTGTAATCAATTTTCTTTGAAATCTTTGAAATCTGCAGGACATTTCTGATACATGAGCTGAAAAAAAATGTTATCTCAAACCAACGACAGTCACAAGGTATAACAGTTCTGTTGTCATCAAAACTAACACTCCTCTGGGTTCTCACACTGCGGTTGCTATTTTCTTCTACTGTAATGCATTCTAGAAGCCCTGTGTTGTCCACTTCCTTTCTGGGAAGGATTACCCTTTGATCATTTTAAATTCTGCAAACAGCGTCTGTATTCATGAAGTACCTTCTTCAAGTTAAGTCCATGTGAGATGTTGTCTGATGTGAGAAAGGCAGAGACCAAGTGAGTGATTGATCCAGCTTCTCCACAATGGGGACGTAACTGGAAGGTGCTCAGTCCACGCTCTCTACAGAGTACAGAGGACACAAAAGGACAATCAATATACGAGCAAATCATGGAACCATGTCGAAATCTGTTCATCCTTGTATACAACATACTGATAATATGTATAGATATCAGCTGCACTGCATATTGAGATGTCCGAATTACTCTCATCAGCGATGAGTGTCCAGTAGTTCAGTACTTGTACTGTTCTTAAGTTCCATTAATGAATTAATCACTTCATCTCTGACAGCTCTACAAAGTAAACTGTAAACTGTCTGAGTGCTGGACCCACAATACCAGGTCAGGTCCGATATTAAAAAGGCAAATATTTTCTTCCATCAATCTCACAGCAAAGCAGTTTCCTTTAGTGAATAAGTATGTTTTGAAGAGGCATTTACTTTCTGAGGTTGTTGAGGACCATGATGTTTGCATACATGTGGAAGATGTAGTAGCTGTATGGAGGGTTGTCATCTGCAGTCCATTGCTCTGGCTTTGGGCTCCTGAAGGAGAACATGTGATCGCTGTGTTTGGACTCATCATCTACGCTGTCAAACCCTGATACCTGCACAAAAAATAGTCATTTACTGGGATGGTTTTATGAAGCCTGGCAGGCACCAAGGGAAATTTGTTTTTCCAATCATGTCAGACATATTAGTTTGTTTTCTTCAATTTATTAGGCTAATCTCTTGCTTAATTTGTTTCCACAAATGAATAATTCATGCCCTCAAATTGTTTAATCTTACCCTCAAATGTCTTACTTCATTTGCTTACTTAAACCCCCATTTAGCATTTGAAGAATGGTTTCAACACACTAAAATGTGAGCAGATATGACATTTTAGTGTGTTTATTTATGGAGAGTATTTGGTAACAATTATAATTTATCTTATAAAGACAAATAACTACAACTATATTGTCATTCATTATCAGTTTATACATCAGCCTCCACTTATGGGTGCCCATGGAGGAGTTCGATATGTAGACAAATACATTTGTACATCTTATGTGTGTTTATATACTGCACATAAATGCTAGGGGCGTTAAAGTAAACTAATATCTCACAAATAAATAAAAAATAAATAAATGATTAGGTTATATAAATATAATTAAAAAAACCCTGATGAATAGTGGCCCACGGTTTGAAGCAACCTCGCCCGGACAAGGGAAACCGGGGCACCCTCCTGGAGCCAGACCCAGGAGGGGAGCTCGTCGGCGAGCGTCTGGTGGCCGGGCTTTCGCCCATGGGGCCCGGTCGGGCTCAGCCCGAAGAAACATCATGGAGCAGCAGTCACCCTGTTGACCCACCACCCGCAGGGAGAATTATCAGGGTCGGGTGCTATGTAGACCAGGCGGCAGGCCAGGCAGGAGACCTGGGCGAGCCGATTGAAGGCAGCATAGACTAGCTCTAGGGACGTGGAACGTCACCTCGCTAGTGGGGAAAGAGCCGGAGCTGGTGCAGAAGGTGGAGCGGTACCAGCTAGATATAGTTGGGCTCACCTCCACGCACAGCATGGGCTCTGGAACCAAGCTCCTGGAGAAGGGTTGGACTTTGTCCTTTTCTGGAGTTGCCCAGAGTGAGAGGCGCCGGGCGGGAGTGGGGATACTCACGAGCCCCCGGCTGAGCACCGCTATGTTGGAGTTTTCCCCGGAGAACGAGAGGGTCGCCTCCCTGCGCCTACGGGCTGCTGGGAGTAAGGCTCTGACTGTTGTTTGTGCTTATGCACCGAACAGCATTTCAGAGTATTCGGCCTTCTTGGAGTCGGTGGGAGGGGTCCTGGAAAGGGCGCCGCCTGCCGACTCCATAGTTCTCCTGAGAGACTTCAACGCTCACGTGGGCAATGACAGAGAAACCTGGCGGGGCGTGATTGGGAGGAACGGCTTGCCCGATCTGAACCCGAATGGTGTTTTGTTGTTGGACTTCTGTGCTAGCCACAGTTTGTCGATAACGAACACCATGTTCGAACATAAGGTGGCTCATAAGTGTACCTGGTACCAGAACACCTTAGGCCGGAGATCAATGATCGACTTTCTAATCGTATCATCGGATCTGCGGCCGTATGTCTTGGACACTCGGGTGATGAGAGGAGCAGAGCTGTCAACTGATCACCATCTGGTGGTGAGTTGGATCAGATGACGGGGGAGTCGGCTAGAAAAACCTGGCAAGCCCAAACGTGTAGTGAGGGTGAACTGGGAACGTCTGGCAGAGGATCCTGTCCGGGAGGTCTTCAACTCCCACCTCCGGAAGAACTTCTCACAAATCCCGAGGGAGGCTGGGGACATGGAATCCGAGTGGACCATGTTCAAAGCCTCTATTGTGGACGCGGCTGCTCGGAGCTGTGGTCGGAAGGTCATCGGTGCCTGTCGTGGCGGCAACCCGAGAACCCGGTGGTGGACACCGCGGGGGTGAGGGAAGCCGTCAAACTGAAGAAGGAGGCCTTTCGGGCCTGGCTGGCCCAGGGGTCTCCTGAAGCAGCTGACGGGTACCTGCAGGCCAGAAGGGCTGCAGCTGCGATGGTCGCGGATGCTAAAACTTGGGCATGGGAGGAGTTGGGGAGGCCATGGAGAAGGACTTTCGGTTGGCCTCAAGGTAGTTCTGGCAAACCATCCGACGGCTGAGGAAGGGAAAGCAGGGCCGACCCCAGGCTGTTCTCAGTGGGGGGGGAGACTGCTGACCCGGACTGGGGACATCGTCGGGCGGTGGAAAGAACACTTTGAGGAACTCCTAAACCCGGCCAACATGTCCCCCGGAGAGGGGGCAGCGCCGGAAGACTTTGGGGTGGTTTCACCCATATCCCTGACAGAGGTCGCTAAGGTAGTCAAAAAGCTCCTTGGTGGCAAGGCGCCAGGGGTGGATGAGATCTGCTCTGAGATGCTGAAAGCGCTGGACATTGTTGGGCTGTCTTGGTTGACACGCCTTTTCAGTGTCGCATGGGGGTCGGGAACAGTGCCCATGGACTGGCAGACCGGGGTGGTGGTTCCCATCTTCAAGAAGGGGGACCGGAGAGTGTCCTAGAACTATCGTGGTATCACACTGCTCAGCCTCCCGGGAAAAGCTTATGCCAGGGTGCTGGAAAGGAGGCTCCGACCGCTTGTCGAACCTCAGATTCAAGACGAGCAGTGCGGATTCCGTCCCGGTCGTGGAACAGTGGACCAGTGGACCAGCTCTTTACCCTCGCAAGATTACTAGAGGGGTCCTGGGAGTTTGCCCAACCAGTCTACATGTGCTTTGTAGACTTGGAGAAGGCTTTCGACCGGGTCCCTCGGGGGGTTTTGTGGGGTTGCTGCGGGAGTATGGGGTGCCGGACCCGTTGGCACGGGCCATCCGGTCTCTGTACGCCTGCAGTAGGAGCTGTGTTCGTATCCTTGGTAGTAAGTCAGACACGTTCCCGGTGGGTGTTGGCCTCCGCCAGGGCTGCCCTTTATCACCGGTCCTGTTCGTGACCTTCATGGACAGGATATCTAGGCGCAGCCAGGGGGCGGAGAGGATCCGGTTCGGGAGTCTCGGGATCGCCTCTCTGCTGTTCGCGGATGATGTGGTCCTGTTTGCCTCCTCGGACGTGACCTCTAGCATTCACTGGGGCGTTTTGCAGCCGAGTGTGAAGCGGCAGGGATGAGAGTTAGCACCTCCAAATCTGAGGCCATGGTGCTCTGCCGGAAACCGGTGCATTGCTCCCTCCAGGTGGGGACAAACTGCCTACCCCAAGCGAAGGAGTTCAAGTATCTCGGGGTCTTGTTCACGAGTGAGGGTAAGGTGGAGCGGGAGATCGACAGGCGGATCGGTACGGCTGCAGCAGTAAAACAGGCGCTGTACCGGTCCGTCTTGGTGAAGAGGGAGCTGAGCCGGAAGGCAAAACTCTCCATTTACTGGTCGGGCTACGTTCCAACCCTCACCTATGGTCACGAACTCTGGGTCGTGACCGAAAGAACGAGATCTCGGATACAAGCGGCCGAAATGAGCTTCCTCCGTAGGGTGGCCGGGCTCAGCCTTAGAGATAGGGTAAGGAGCCCATTAGAGGTTTTCCAGGCACGTCCAACTGGTAGGAGATCCCGAGGAAGACCAAGGACACGCTGGAGGGATTATATCTCCCGGCTGGCCTTGGAACGCCTCGGGATCCCCCAGAATGAGCTGGAAAGTGTTGCGGGAGAGAGGGAAGCCTGGGTCGGCCTGCTGAACCTGCTGCCACCACGACCCGACCCCGGATAAGCGGCTGATAATGAATGGATGGAATTATAAACGTGATACATACAAATAAACTATAAACATGAGCAAATCATTTTTTGTCAATAATTTAAAGGCATCAAAAGAAGGTATATGCACAGCTTTGTTGGTTTTAGTATGATGGACTCTAAATTATACAATATCTTACATATTTGAGGAAAACATGAAGTTGTTCGTGCTTCTGTGGGTTAATAGTGGCCTCAAATAGAGGAAGGAATATGTTCTCCAGCATCTTGGCAAAATTAGGTACCAGTTTCTTTGCCTTGAAAATATCACTGAAACACATACAAACAATGTCTTATATTTTTAGGAAATTAAAAACTTCACATTTTAAGTAATTATGTTAAACTAGAAGCATGAACATTTCTTAAGCCTGTAACTCACTATATTCTGGGCACTTGAATGATCCACCTCATGTTTGGAGAGTGTACTTTGTGTTGAATAAACCACTTAGACAGACTGTCCCACTCCTCTGGAGAGCGTCCATAGATGGAAAGGCGAGGCTCTGCATGCTGGTACTTACTCTCCTGCAGGTCATGGGCCACTTCCTAATAAAGAAGAGAAGTAGAGAGTGCACTAAGCTGTCTCTGTAAAGGTTCTGACTCACAGTGTGTGATTACTCAATATGATACCTTTATGATGCGAGCAAAATACTCTCCATTAATGAAGTTGTCTGTTTTCAGGAAGATTTCTCGAAGTTCACTCGCTCCCACTGGATTATACTTTGAATTGAATTTATCAAACCGGTGGAAGGTGTGTCTCCCCTGCAAAGTTTATAAATTACAGAGCATAATTGTGAAGTTCGAATGATCAGTAATTAAAAAGCACTAATCAATACTGGTATTTACCTGTACTAGAAGTGACACAAATTAGAGAAAGAGAGTGAAGGAATTGAGAATTACCTTGACAGGAACACAATAAACTGTTTTCACCACATTCTGACAAAATTGACAACGTTTATAATGTTGCTCCCCTTTTCAACTTGACAAAAAAAAAAAAAAAAGAACATAATGCTAAAACATGGTGTAATTTTCTACTTTTCTTACAGCATGGACATCCAGAGAGTCCACGGTAAGGTCATAGGGGTCCATATTGAGACTGTGGAAAACCTGCTGAAGGGTCATCTTTTGTCCAGCCTTTTCCAACACCACACGGTCGGCATCGGTCTTATATGTTTTCTGAATGAAGGTCAGCAGGTGTTTCTGAGACATGCAGGCAGCTGCATGAATATGCGTGTCCACCTGAGCGAAAGAAACAAGGTCCATGTTCAGTCTCCTTAACAACATGAGGGTTCAACACACACTTGGATTATTGAGAGCATGAAAACATATGTTTAGGTGTTTTACAGAGAAACTCTGTGGGATACAATATTGTATTATACACAGAAGTCTAACCTTCCTAACATTGTAGAAATCTCTGTGAGGCACACTTTTCAGTTCCTTTAGCTCAGCCATCTCATTGAGCATCTCATGGAGGTAAAACTTTGAACTTAAGAAATGTAGTCGTCTGTGACAGTATGTCTTCCTGAAAATCAGAGTGGTGTATAAGATATTAGAGCGCACCTTATATTATTAAGTGTCACTTCATGCATAGGCGACAACAACCAGTTTTACAATGAGGGCTATACATTCAACCAGCATAGCTGATGTGTCTTTTTGTTTTGGCAATTTACGTTGGCCCATCTGCAATCATTGCCAGCACATGACCGAAGTCTATGGCAAAGGTCTCTATGTCTGGGTAAGGAAGGTCATGGGGCTGGTTTCCTCTCAGTGCCTCGGCATTGTCATAAACATGCACTATCCCATCCTTCATCTTCAGTTCATAGTTCAGATCTTCAGGGATGTTCTGAATGCTGTAGGGATCTTCTCCATCTGTTGGACACGGACACATATCTGGAGACCACAACATTGTTCTGTTACTGTCATACAAACCAGAATAAAACATCAGTGAGTGTATCAATTACTATAATGTGTATACACTTCAAACCTGGAAGAACCTCATCTTCTTCGCTCCATCTCATGTTCTCAGCGCTGCGGAGGAACTGGGCTGTGGTTCTGCAGGATCTATGGTAGGCTAGCTTTGAGTATTTCTCGCGAATAAGCAGAGCGTTAAACAGGCCTTTGGCTGCCTGGTCATAGTCCTCCACTGTGATCTAAATGGGGAATGGACATGACACATTGTGTGCAATTATGCCACGTTTTTCAACATTCTGTTAACATGACAACATAAGATGGGAGCAGTAAATGTACACAACGTAGAGCTGCAAAAGCATTACTTTCTCTCGCTGTGATGCACACATTTATGTTTAGGGTACTTACTCCAGCACAGTAATCACCAGTAATAGTGACCCTCTGGTATTCAGGGTAATTTTCTGGCACTGATGAGCAGGTCGAGCTGGGGGACAGGTATGGCGTGACTGCCACGGACCGTGTACAATCTGTACTCACTGGGATCTGCAGGGACATTGACTGGGAACGAATCATCTTCAAGCTTTTCTTCCTGCAAAATTGAATTGCATCAATTAAGACATTGATCTGACTAATGACAACCTCCTTTTTGATTTGGTGCCAAACCAATAGCAGGGCCTACCTTTTGGTACTCCCCTCTGAATGTTGCTCTGCCAGCTCCTTCAGCAGTTCATGCTCCTTGGCTTGCTGGAGGCCAATTGGGCAGTCCTCGGGCATGGTAAACAAGGATAAGGCATCCTTGCTGTCTTCTTCCTTTAGCACTGATGCATACAATTTCTCTGCATACAGTTGTGTCTTCTCTTCTGCCTCACTCAGAGTTACCTTTGGGAATTGACGAGGCATGTCTGCAAGATTGTAAAGGCTACAGTATAATGACTGGTGACAGTGACATGTAATCATAGGTTCCAAAGAGGACCTGCCCTCTTTATCTTATGTCCGGGTAGGACTCTCTGGCGCAGCACTTAACTGGTTTGAATCCTACTTGAAGGACCGACAATACTTTGTGTCGGTAGCTAATTACACATCAGAGCTGACTAGGATGACATGTGGTGTTTCCCAAGGCTTAATACTGGGGCCTCTTCTGTTCAACATCTACATGCTTCCACTGGCTCAGATTATGAAAAACAACAAAGTGTGTTATCATAATTATGCAGATGACACACAACTCTACAAAACTGTATCACCAGGGGACTATAGTCCCATGCAAGGGCTGCCTAAATGCATTGAAGAAATCAATAACTGGATGTGCCAGAATTTTCTTCAATTAAATCAAGATAAAACAGAAGTAATTGTTTTTGGTCCCAAGGACGAACGATTGAAAGTGAGCGCAGAAAGCTGCAGCTGATTCAGAACGCTGCAGCTCGAGTCCTCACTAAGACCAGGAAAGTGGATCACATCACTCCAGTTCTGAGGTCTTTGCACTGGCTCCCTGTCAAACAAAGAATTGACTTTAAAACCCTGCTGCTGGTTTATAAAGCACTGAATGGTTTAGGGCCTAAGTATGTTTGTGATCTGCTGCTACCTAATGAACCATCCCGGCCACTCGTCTGGTCGTCTGGGACTGGTCTACTTTCTATTCCAAGAGTCAGAACTAAACATGGAGAAGCAGCGTTCAGCTTTTCTGCTCCACATATCTAGAACAAAGTCCCTGAAAGCTGCAGGTCTGCTGAGACCCTCAGCTCCTTTCCGTCCAGATTGAAGACTTTTCTGTTTGCTGTTGCCTTTAATTGATCCAGATTCAATTGCTGCATCTCACTACTGCATTTTATTTCTTAAACTGCACTGCAGCTTTTATTTTGCTTTTTGACTGTTTTAATGTTTTCTTAACTGTTTTTAAATCTGCATTATGTTTTGATGCTTTTCATGGTTTTATGTGAAGCACTTTGAATCGCCTTGTTGTTGAAATGTGCTATACAAATAAACTTGCCTTGCCTTGCCTTTATCAGATCTGTACTTGCTCTGAGTTCTAGTTTATTCTGTTTTGTAAACATCTACCTGTGTCAGGGTAGCAGGACATTCATGAACTAACTGCTGCACAGCACCACCACCTGGAGAGCTCTGTGTGTATTGTTCATGCCCAATTACTTTAATTTAAACACAAAATCTCAAAACCCTAAGTGAAAACCAGAAAAGAATCACCTCATATGGTGCCACAAATAAATCAGCACACAAGATTTATAGGTTGCCAATATAACATAGACTTAATAACTCTCTTAGCCAATGTTCACTGTCTCTCAGTTCATTCTACAGTTACTATTAACATGTGTTATATTACGTTGCATATCTTTGCTTTTGTTGTCCATAATTTGCTTTTCTTGTAATCTTGTGTTCCTATTTTTTGTTCTTTGCCTTTTTCTTTTTCAAGAAATATTGTCTATGCAAAGCAACAAGTCACTTTTGAAAGGTGCTGCAATAACAATTATTATTATCAGCAAATGACTGTAATGGGATACTGAATGAATGATACTAATGGAAACATGAGCTGATCCTGTGGAATGTCATATTTAAGTTGAAAGCATTTTGAATTGTGCAGTGGTACAATGACATTTAGAAAATAACTTGCGTTAGATTTCATTAAATTCTCCTGATTCCTGACCTTTGTAGGAATGCAAATCCTCCTGAGCTATTCTTGACATGTTACTTCAGTGTCAGTCACTTTCACCCCTTAACAAAAATAATGACAGATTTATTTTTACTGCAGTGTATAATGCTGGATACACTCTGTTTACAGCCATGCTCACCGACACACACTATTTGTCAAACAAAGAACTGTTTTTGCAAACGGATAACCTGAGTGATCTGACAGTGTCTTGCTGAAATCCTTGTGATACAGGACACAGTTCTGCTCATTGGAGTGCTGAGGCAACAATAGAGAAAGGCCTAATAGTGCCATATAAGCCAATGTTCCGCTCTGCCAGGGTGCTTCCAGGAAGCTTATCCTTCCGGACACACAACACTATATCCTGACAACAGCTATGAGCATCACAGGAGCTTTATGGCACCACGTGCACACTGTGAAAAGGGATATTCTCATAAAGCTGTATTGATCCGGAGATGATGGCCTAATCAATCATTAATTGCCCACTCAAACACACACACACACACACACACACACACACACAAACGTGTACAATCACGCACGCTCGCACACACACACACACACACACACACACACACACACATCGATTGGAGTTGAAACAGTCATATCGTAACAGCCTGCAAATCCTTGTAAATAAAACTGACGTTGCCCTGAAAATAGTAATAACATATTCTGTTTTTCCATCAAAGGTATCACGTTGGCTGAAATTCACAAAAAATACATAAAAAAATAACCAATATTGCGTGTATAAGGATACACTGTAACCTAAACACCCTTTCTTGAAATCAGTCCGCGGCTATCGTTACTAGCTAGCGTTAGTCTAATTAGATTATATAATAATAGTTTAGCTCGTTGAGTTAAACAACAGTGACGGTTAAACCATCCTAAATGGTGAACTGCAATATTTAGCTGTTAATAAATGTAGGTTTGGCTCGTTTCCAACCAGCGCACGAATATAAGTTAGCTAGCTAACTATTGTTAGGCACAATAACGTAACTTAGCGTCCACGTGACGCTAACACACTACACGTAGTGTCGCTGCTCGTGTTACTGACCTCTATCACGCACGTTACACGTTTTAGGGTTAATCCTGCTGAGCTGCGGCCGCTGATGAGTTAATATCAATAATTCATTAAGGATGTAACATCCATCATTTAGAGAACAGGCAGTATATAGCGTTGCCACGACAACCAGGCTCAAGAACTCGTGGCTGGAAAAATGGTTTTTGTTCTGAAAAACAAGTATTTTTTGTTTGTAATTAATAAACTTTTGTTACTTTGTATGCCATTTGACTTTATTCAGTTCCTTTCATCAAGTCAAAATTACATAACAATTTCTTCATAGTTAGCTGTGAGCTAGTTCATTCATGTTTTTGGCAAACTGAATGAACCAAAGTTAGGTGAAGTCAGAGCTACTCAGCAGAGACTCATCTCCTCCACACATGCTCTGATGTTTCTGCTGACCAACATGTCTGTTGGACATGTTCCTTGCAAAATAGGAGATGTGCAGTTATAGCCTGTACTGTTACGTTTGCCTATTGTCTTGTTTTACATTGATATGCATTTCATCAGTTCTGCGCTTACCTTCGGTGCTGCTCATAGCCATGTCTGTAGGTGTTGTCATCTCAAGTGAAGCACCGTACAGATTCATTGGTACCGTAAGGTATTCTGTCTGCATCTATCTGGATCAGACTAAGTCAATATATGAGTCTACTTTGGCATACAATTATAGTTGTGTTGTTCTGACTGCCTATCTCTCTATTTTAAGGAGCCAGAGGCCTAATGTTGACAGAGCTACTAATCCTGAGACTGCGTCAAAACTGGCTGTCAACAAAGACTGCCTCACTCAGAGTAGACAGAGCGTGGTGCCTTCTGTTCTATTTTATCTCTTTCTCTTACTGTCTCTTTCAGACACAGACACACACAAAATGTGCCACTCACTCTTCCACTTACATAGAGCACACTTCATTTAATATCCATTGCACCGTTGTTGTCGTTGATTGTTGATTGTCTCGTCTAACGTCTCATGTCTAATGTATGCACTTTCCACCTAGAAAAATTCCTCGTTTGTGTAAACATTCCTGGCAAATGAACGGTTTCTGATTCTGTTTCTGATTTGGCACATAGAGAGGCAGTGAGGAAAATAGATCCCTCACACAAAGAGGCATCACAACGAGGTCGTCATCATAGTTGTCTTTTTCATTCAGTAAGTCACAACCTGCTAGATCATGTTCTTAAGTCCCCCCATGCAGGTAGACTGAGAACAATCCAAGTGCTTGCCCATTGATCGTGGTTCTTTCGGTTATTAGCACTGTTTTTATCTGAGCTCTGCCATTCGTTTTGTGCATGACAGAATAGATGATTCAACTGCGGTGTCCGGTTAAAAGTCACTCTGAAAACAAAGAATTGCCATCAGAAGGCATTTTGCTAACGTACACTCAGATTAACACTCACATTTGTGTGATAGCAAAAACAACTAACCCCATCTCCCATTTGTAATATGTACAGGCAGAGCTGCTTAGTGCATTATATGTATACTTCCTGCCCAGCTATTTATACAGAGGGACTATTGATCATTTATGTCAATGTTGGGCCACTCCTCTAGCAGTCAGTGTGGTAAAATAAGCTTCATACGGTGAGGTTCTAGTGCTGTTTATCAGCATAATAATAATACAAATAATTAGCCTAATCTCATATGCCCTGGACCATTTTGTTGTTCTTTCCATATCTGCTTGTGATATACCCTGTTCCCTATAGTATAACAACAATATGGCGTTGAGTCAACAGATGCTGCAATTGCTGCATGCTGGAATTCCAGAGAGAGAAACAACTAATTCATCATTGACAACAGGTACCGGCTGATTCTCGCCCCATCACTGCAGGGTGATCAATCATTCCTGAAATGATAAAAATACCCTTCCTTCTATATTGAGGACTCTCCGAACCCCAATAACACAGTTGATACAAGTTTTTATTCAGCATTCACAGTAGCCTTTGTTTTATTGATCAACGTATCTGGTTTAGGAAACATCCGATGAGATGGCTGGGTACCGAGTTATACACAGTGTCGCTTTGCAGAAAGCATTATTTGACACTAATATGGGAAACATCTTAATGGTACTCACTCTTTGCTGATGTGTGGGTGTGCCCTTGTGTTTGTGAGTCTGTTTAAATGTGGAAATGTGGAGCTGACTTTAAATCATCTCCACAGTTACTTTGGAGAATGAGAATCAGCGTCCATTATTTCCCATTAACTGTGGTAATCCCATAGGAGGCCGTTACCCGACCACTCAGACCCAGCTTTCTACATTCTACACTTTATCTTGTCTGTTTGGTCTTTTCTCACACACGTCTGTTAATGGCTGAGCCCTCAAGTTGGCTCTATCTGAGAGAGAGGTCACAACGCAAGAGTACATTAGAGAGAGACAGTGATGAGCAAGGGAAAAGTAAAGAAGCTCACTCTTTCCCAAGCAAGGACTTGACAACTGCTTTAAAAGAGGCGTCTCCCCTCTTCTCATCTTTCTCAGTGGCCAGGGCCTAGAGAAGAGTAAAGATAAAGAAAGTGCACTCATCTATGAATGCAAAACAACTTCCCAACAGCTGGATATATATTTCATATATATGCAACGTTTTTTTTTATTGCATCGATTGAATTGGTTTTGATGGAGATACACATAAATCAGTTACCACATATAGAATAACAAAACTGCATATAAACCAAGATTTGAAGACATAGAATGAGAATGTGAGTGATGTTTGCATCCCATCTTGCCTTATCACTGCTTCTAGACTACTAATATATCAAATACGTGCACTCACCTCCTCAGGCTCTGCTGTCTCTGAAGTTTGTAGAAGCGGATAAACATCTAAGTCATGCTGCGCTCGTGTTATGGCAAGAGTATATGAAATCTCATCCACCACCCTGCAGTGCTCATCGCTCCATCCTTAACTCGTTCAGTGCCGCAGCAGAGTGAAAGGATATCAGAATAAAGGCAGATGTGTTACCATGGTCATTTGCAGCTTTTCCCTACTTTTTCTGCCAGTTGGAAGGATGTTGGAATTATGCTCAAAATGGGTCAACATGTCAAATCCCAGGGTTTTCCTGTTCCCCCCTTCGTTCTTTAGAGACTAATCATGTCTTTTTGTGTATGTCTTGTTCATTTGCAGGATATTAAGATGAGATGAGACATGAACAGACAAGCAACATCAATGTAAGGATGCTCTTTTGATGAGATAAACAACACATAACTGTTGTCACTTGAAAGACGACGGTAAATTGTTTCAAAGCGGGAAACCCCTGCCTTTGCTTCTGTTTCTTTAATTACAGTCCCTCAAAGACGATTACAGCACATTCACCCGGATTTACCCCACCAGCATATGTGATCGCAAAAGTAAGTGTCTCTGTTATAGCATGTATTCTGTGTATGATGCAAAGACACCACAACTCCAAGGTGTCTGCACTACTGGTAACATCAATCTCTGGGAGTCTCACAGACATATCACAGCACTTTCTCTGATACCTTCATCAGGCAGATTAAGCAGTCTTGCAATACAGCAAAGGTGAACTTCTCACACAGCCTTAGAACAAGGCCCAGATTTACTGCTGTGGCCATAAGCAGCAGGGGGCCCACCGTCCCTGATTTAGCCCAACAAGATTTGAGATTACGAAGCTAATCCTCTCAGCTCAGGTTTTCAGGGTACTTTTAGAATTGGCTGTTGAAGATGAATCTTTGCCCTGGCCCAGTATCATTTGATTGACAGTAGTAGACTGACTAGGCCAGATCTAGATCCATCCAGTCTATTTTTTTGTTATGCTGTTATTGTGGTGAGAAACAGTTTTTTTACCAAAAGGATTTTTTGTAGAAACTAAATTCCCATTCAAAATGTAGAAACACATTTAAATTATTGAGCCACTAGATGGCACCTTTGCTTTATTATATTTTTGTATAGTTCATTACAATGTAGCTACTGTGCATTGTGCTTTTATATGTAAGGCATACACTTCAGGAATAGGTCAAATATAATTTAAGAAAAACTAAAGCCCCCCCCCCCAAAAAAACAAAAACAAATCGAGTTCCTTTTCTTAGTATAAAGAACTTGCAAAATAACAGGTCCTTAGCAAACACATCAGTAAAGTACGAGCACAAGCATGCTCGTACTCTACTGCATAATCTTGGAAATACATTTTAATTGAGAGACATTGGGGATAGTATGGGACAATTCTTTAAAAGGTACCTGATTTTACCATTTTGTATGATTTGCAGAGCTTAAAGGCAGGACTTAAATTAATAACCTAACAGTATAATTAAAGGGATAGTCATATGTCTCACCCACTGCTGTTCTTGCTTGTTATTAAAAAAAAACTTTGTATGAATTCAGATGTCTGATCTAATTGAATACATAATACCAAGAACAACCAAAAACCCAAATTGAGCAGTTTTACCCATCTAATATCACTAGATGGCAATAGAGAACACGCAATTAAAGTTTTGACCCTCACTTGCTTTCAATATACCCTACTCACAATCATACTGCAACATTTTGAACAGCTGCATGTTTCTGCTTAATTTTCTGCATGTTTTCACATAGAATTGCTTATAAAAACGGGGGAATATCCAGTTAGTGCTTACAGGAAAATCTAATAGCCATGCTAGTGTGAGCACAGGGGACACCAAACAAGTGGCAATGTATATCTTACTAACGACCCGGTTAGTGAATTCATGATTTTATCTATTATACTAAATCTGTAAATGTGTTGATGAAGTGTTGATTGGACTGCTAATTTCTGCAATACGGAAGAAGCAAAGCTAAAAGGATAAGATGCCACGTCTGGACTATCCTCATCTATCTTTGATGTATTCACCCCACATTTTCTCTGTGGGCTATTGCACATGTTGACAGTTGGGGCTTTGTCTGAATAAAAAGAAAGAAAAAGAATAAAGCCAAAAGAGAAATCTTCTGTATATATTTAATATAATTTAATACTTTTTGGGGGTGGTAAATCTGAACTCTCACAAAATGTGAAAGGAGGGGTGATAATACGTCAAGTAATAAGGTCTGCAGCCCTTAAGTTCTGTTCAGTCTCGGGGGTCTGCTTGAATTTGAAGGTCACGTTCAGTGCTTTGTTGGAGCCGTTTTGTGATGCCCTCGCAGGAATGTAAGACCGGAACCCCCTGCATCGACCTTTTTGTGCCCCGACCATCTACCATTGAAAACAGATGGAAGCTTCAGTCTCTTCTGATGGCTTTAGGGCTGCTCTGTGGTGTGGGGTGAGCTGACAAATATGAGCTGAACCAAGCAAGAATGCGCCTGGCACCCTGTCTGCCCTTTTTTGAGGGGGGGGGGTGTCATAACTAGGGGAATGTAGTGAGAGGAGGGGAGGCTCTAATGAGACCCTATAATCACTTAACAGAGACCAGGCGCTCTGTGTCTTGCTGTAGCAGTGAACTCCAGACAACAGAATGCCACCAATTTACAAGAGCCCTGAGCAAAGGAGGTCTGGACAAGGTCTAGATTTTGTATGCAAAATGTTTATTGGATAACAATGTTATTGCTTTGACACAAATAAAATAGAACACATTTACAAATATATAGATATATATGTATAACACATATCTTATTACCACAGATTGCAAAAGAATAATGACATATAGCTACAATGCCCATATATATATATATTTATATATATATATATATATATATGTATATATATATATACATATATATATATATATATTTCTTCCTGTACAAAAATAATTCTATCTGCATAAGTACTTTAATGTAACCTTTATATAATATTTAAATAAAGGAATTCATATATACATATACCTGTAATAAAAACAAATATAGATTGCACATGTTTTTGTACAAACAATAACAATTTCAAGTATATTTCAATCCATTGTGAACTGGCACATATCTCACAGAATCTAAGACATTTCCCTTATACAGTGTCCAAAACTTTATATAAACTGAGAGTTTCAGAGCTCTCTAGCCTATCTTCCTGTTTGGCATTGTGATGAAGATGTCTTTTCCTGATGATTCATTTGAATTTAAGTCCAAATGGAAAAGTGCAGAGAAGTACTAACAGTTTGGAACATGGCGATATAATCCTTAGAGGATAGCACATATCAAAGTCCTGGCCTTGAGGAAGAAATGTGTAAAGTCCCAGAATGATAGAAGAGAGTTCCCTCTTTAAGCCAGAGGAAGTGTCCACTTTGCCAGGTATTAGCACTCTTCCTTTCCCTCTGCCAAGCAAAGAGCAGCACCTGTAGTTCGCTTCCAGCTGTGCCATCCAGTGTCTGTACGCCAGCTGCAGTTTTTGCATGCTCTACATCGCTGAGCTGCAAGGCTCTGCCTTTATAGAAACTCAGTGCAGCCAGTCTTGCTCTGACTCAGAGTTCTCATGCCTTGAAAAATGTGCCGGGAAATACTTGGCAGAAGCCTAAGGCATTTCGAGAATTTTAGAACAGAGAGAGGACACTAACTCCCTCGCTTTTTCCCCCCAACTCTTCTTGCTAAGTTCTGCTCATGTCCGTCTGAGGAGAGCCTCGAGCTTGTGAACTTGTGAATCATTTATGCTCCACACGGGCCTAAGCCCGCCCTGCTCTAGCCTCAGTGTGACTCTGTGCGCTGGGAGAGATCGACGCCTCCGGCCGTATCCTTGTGGGCTGATCTTGTCAACAGGGGCACTCCCGATCTTCAACTTGTTATTGAGCTGGTGCAGGCGGTGTGCGAGGTCATGCACTGTACAGGTGCCCAGGGAACAACCTTGTCTTCTTGACTGACTGCCTGAGTTTTTAGACCTCTTGGTTCGGACATTGATGTCAGTGCTGGAGGACAGAGGGAGAAGAAGAGAATATTAATCTGTGCTGTTCGGTCCTGAGTTGTTAATGGCTGAGTATTCTCTGCTTAAGTTAAGTATTCCTTTTCTATGACAAAAAAAAAGATATGATGACCAAATGGAGACAGTTTGCAGACTTTCAGGATAGCATGGTTAGTGCCTTACCTTGGATGTGGCAGCAAAGTATCCCTGATATCTTCTGGTCGGACGAAGTACTCAGACTTTGCTGTCTTCTCTACTGATACACTGTCAAGATCCCGTCTCAATCTGCTCCCGAGCCATATGCTTCGCCTGGGAGAGGAACAAAACTATCAATTAGTCTTAGGTAGATCATTCAGTCGACAGCAATCACAGACTTGACCAACTGTCACATCTTATATCAAATAAAAACATTTTGATTATTGAATGATTTACTCCTCAGTTAACGCACCTTTTTTTCAACTCAGGATTCACTTCAAGTTCCACACAGTGCGCTACTGTCGCCAGCAGACAGCAAGAAAGAAAGGACTGGATTATCAATTGCATTTTGATTCCTGTGGAGAGTAGAGAAAACATGTGTTAGTTGTTTATTTATGCTATAAATTTATGCTATAAATTGAATGAATTTCCTCTTGTCCCTCAGTGCATGTTAAACTCTTATGGCATTCCAATATGTGCCACACTGGTACTTGCTTACACAAGAGTCCAAAAGCTAAGTTATTTGCACTTATCATTCATTTATTTAAAAAGTTAAGCTAAGGTCAGATTTTGCAAGGTTAAGTAAACCTACAACCATGCTTTGGGCCCCTGGCCAATAACGCGAAGGACAGTCTACCAATGCGGGATCCAAAATAAACTCAGCTCATAAGTCAAACAAAAAGTTATCTGGTAGCTGAAAGACATAGCAAAATCGATTGCAACTTATAAACAATATATTATGTACTGCTTCTGTCAGATGCTTTACACCTTGAAGGCAATTCCTTCACAGACGCACACATTGAGAGCTGAAGTGCTTATATAACCGGGCAGATAACCTGTCCTTGTCCCTATACTTGTGCCTGACCAAAAGCAAGTTTGAGCCATCAGCTGGAAGCAGAGCAAATCACCGCAATATCTGTTAAAATAAAGTGCACATACCTGTAATTCAATGATAAAATATAAATGGATGAGAAAGCTCAGTCAGATGTAAAAGAGTACTCCACAGGTTTCTTGAAATTGCCACTGGTTCTGTGAGGCAGCTGTGTCTCACTCTGCTAATAGCTCCTACACACCGGACTGGGAGCCTTTATACAGGAGGTGGGAGGGGCTCATGACTGACACACACAGTCTCTCATCCTTTCCCCCCACCCCGTCCAGTACACTACTGCTGTGTTGCTGCTCATGTAGAACAACATAACACAGAAATAGATCAAGAAAGTAAATAGAAATTAAAAAGATAAAAGAAAATAGTTTTAGAATAAGTAATACATCCCGTTTATCCTGTTTTCACTATTTCCATGAGTCAAAACATTAACTTTTTCACAGCTCAGTATAAATGATGCAATCAAACAAAGTTATACAGTTCTCATTAAACATGTTTTGTTTTATGTCAGAATATGGATAAAATACAAATCAATGGTCCTCAGTTCTGTAAGTCCCATAATACACTACAAATTGTCCCAGTAAAAGTACAATGTGTTCATCTCAGCTGACTGCTTTCTATAGAGGAGAGTATTATAAATCTAAATAATCACAAAATAAAAAGTTTGAACATTCATCTTGTGATATTTTAACTTTAAGGTCAGTTAGATGTAGTTTTTGTCGCCGTTCTTTTCAGTTTAACTGGCTAATTGGATACAATATAATTGAAGGAATGTTTCCACAGTCTGCTTTTCGGGGCACTCCCTGACATAGTGAAGTTCCATGTTAGCTTTGAAAGTACACTGGATGATGAATTTGAGATTTGGAAAAAGACAAGCATTGAGTAACTGATTAAATATAGTAAGTATGCCCAACTGTAAACACAATATATTCAATGTATTTGCTTTTACAAGGCAAATATTTGACCCCGGACGTACCATTTATTTGGATATTTGGATAAATGCAAAATGGAATTTTACAATTATCTCAAAATAAATCTAGTCAGAAAATGAACTTGAACAACAATCTAAGACATCTGAACAATATTAGCGTAGATGTATTTTTTTCAACAGTCCTGTTGATTTTGTGCTGTTATAAAGGATGACTAATATGACTTACATTTTTGCCTCAGGAATGCATATCCAAGAATCTGTTGGAGAGAAACGAGAAAGCCATCAAATCTGCTTCTATGTCTCACCCGCTCACATTATTTGACTTTACAGGATTGTCGGTACAGTGAGTCACTCTAAACCTGCATGCAGCATGTTTTACACGAAGAGTTAAAGCTAAATAAGTCAAAGTGACACAGAATAAAAGGATATTTATTTCTTTGATTTTTATTCATGATTGGTCTGTCAGGCTCGAAACAACATGAGCATATTGTTCAGAAGAGATAACCTATGAGTGTGTGATGCAAAAAGAATGAAATCGTTCGTCCCTTCAGTCAGTCTATGACATTCTGTAAATACCAGAGAAAAAACATTTGGTCTTATCAGTGTAGAAATTCCACTGCAGAAAATTATACGAGGTATGGTGTCAATTAGTGTTTTAGAGTCGCTCCTAGTAATGCTTTCAGTTTGGATATTTGTTTCAGTTTCATTGAAGGGGAAAAAACACTCCAGCGGGCTCCTTTAACATCATTTTAGAAATACGTAACGCTTGACATTCCACTTTAGCATATCAGCATGTAGAGCCTTCCTGAGTGTATTCATATCTCATGCGACCCAACTCAAAGAATACATAAATGTCAAACACATGTGCTGTAAACCAGCAAATGTTTTGTAAGCACTTTGTAATGATAATTGCCTCCGGCAAATAAGTAAATCCCCCTAGTTTAGTTTACAACAGGAGATTGTGCAATCATGACAACACATTTCTGCTGTTGCTTTTTGGCTCCTTATATAGAAATCTTTTGTTTGTCCTCCATGAAGTTGCTGTCGTGGGATGACAGTTTTTATTTGTCCTTGTATTTGTATGAGCAGGTATGTGTGACAGGAAACCTGGGCAACTAATGCAGGTGTGCCAGGAAATAGTGTGTCAACCCCAAAGGCACAAATTTGACAGGTGATTCATAATTATTATAATGCCATAAAGTTCCAGGTTTGTCACTTTGAAATGTGTATTGTTTGAGGCTTTCCCATCATTCTTGTGAAATCATAAACACTTATTATGGAAACACTTGGTCTGCATTTCTTCTTGCTTTGGCTCTGGTTCAACTATTTGACTACCTCTGTCTTCATCCTCGTTTACGAGCAAACACAAACAGTAAGTGAGACAAAGAGACAAAAAACACGTGTAGTTTTTGATTTTCTCTCACACACATGTTTCTATGTGCTATTCCCTATGACCACTTTTCCTATTTTCATAAATTTCAATATTTTACACTAATCACATGTGCTTATCCTGCCCTGCACACCGTATGTTGAAACACAACAATGTTCAATTTGAAAGAGCTATTTATTTTATTGTCTTAGACAGAACCAATAATGATTATGTTTTTTAACCTTTTGTGACTTACCAGAAGATTGAAGCGTTCCATAAAGTTGCGTTAAAACGAGTCTAAGGAATAACCCCTGATCATTTGGAGCAGTTTTATCTTACTATCAGGAAATATATATCTTTTTTTTGTAGTGCATTTTAATATAACTAGTATTTTTTTGTACTGGTGGCACACTTCACAAGTAGTTGATTTGCGGTGAAAGATGAAAGACGTCTTCCTGGCACTAAATCCTAATACATCTAAATTATTATACTGAAAAAAGACAGCAGCACGTCTCGAGAAGTAATATATTATTAGTTAACCTGCTGAACATAATACTGATGGAAATATTCTGCATTTGTTGCTATTTAATATATTTAATCTCCAATTTCTCCAAGTGTTTTTTTTTTAGTCAGTCTCGACAATACTTTGGGAAAACTCTCCAGCAAATCCCCTGTTGATCACTTTTCCACTGTTGTAATCAATATATTTCTCTCAGTTACAGTACATTATAGTATTATATTATAGTGTGGCGGCTTTCCCTGGCACAAAACGGTGGGGACCCCACAGTTTGGACCTAAAAGAGCCTCTGTTGAGATACAGTGCTGTATTTGTAAACGAAGGGCCCACGCCCATGGATGTCTCCCTCTCCCGCACGCAGGCGCAGTGACGCTCCTTCTGTCAAACATGGCTGTGCTTTGGAAGCAGGAAAAATGCTGAATTGTGTTGGTATTTCTCGGGAAAAGCAGCAGACATGGCTAGATTTGCTGACTATTTTATGGTCGTGGGATACGATCAGGAGAAAGCTGGTAAGTTTCTTCGGAGGGGTGCGGCTCACAGATTGAACCGCGGGGCTGAGGTTCGCGTCCAGGCCGTCAGTCAGTGTGTGATGATGTTGATGCTGGGTAGCTTTGCGCTTAGCTTCACGTTAGCCACACAGCTATCAGGCGACACTGGACACACACACTCTCTCTCTCTCTCTCTCTCTCTCTCTCTCTCTCTCTCTCTCTCTCTCTCGTATTTCCTCATAAACTGGCCAGATAGTGCAAACCATCCGGCGGGCTTGTGTTTAAAGATCAAGTACACGCCTGGTGGCAAAGCACCAGGGGAAGTTTACACACGACAGGTTGCAATATTTGACTTGGATCATTTGAAACTTTTCATGGATTCAAAATCTGTCACATCCTGTCCCTGTTGATCGTACTCCTGTCAGGTCCGGGGGCTGGTTTAACTGCCAGCCATTGGGACACACTTTGCAGAATCATTTTCAGGAAAGATCATATCCCAAAATGTTGCTCCTCGGTCGTGTTTGTTGTGCGAAACGCAAGCGAGGTCATGTACTGCGAGCCGGGGGTTTGCATCCATGTTTAGTATGCTTGTGTCTTTGCTCTGGTTGCCACACGCCTCGTCCTGCACGCTCTGTTTTGGGGGGCTATTTGTACCCATTGCAGCCACACATGCCAATGATTTGTTGTGTTATATTTGTTTTTGTCGGAAGAGTGCTCCACTTTTTCATGTTGGGCGGATCGTTATAGCTGCGAGCAAAGGCAGGTCCTCTTCCCTCCTCTCCTTCTCCACTGCGCTGGGAGCTCCCCATGCTTCCTCTCACATGTTGTGCCTAGGGTCCAGCCTCACATTCTTTTCACCCCAGGAAACAGCTTTGCACACATTTCTAAGCATTAATAGAAAAACCTGTTGGCATTGCGCTAATGTTGGAGTCCTCACACGTTCCCAAATCATACATGGGGTTTTATAAACGCGTAAAGGCCCTCAAACCACTGTATCGCCACTCATCCACCTGTGAGGATCCAATTGTGACGGCTCCTCAGTGAGCAGCCTGTAGAAAGTAACAAATATTCACTTAGCCTGCCATAAGTGAACAAATTAAACTTCAGTTCCGCCTCGGTGGCGTCCATCCAGCGCCATGTGTGTCAAAGAGGGGCCAGAACAGCTGAATCCTCTTAGCTGCCATTGGTTGCGATGCACAATAGGTAAACAGTGTCTTTCATCAGCTCTGAGCATCCAAGAGCCAACTGACAACATTGTTTTGTGCTCCGAAGACAAAATGTTCCTGGCGTCACCAGAGAAGTCTGAAAGTATTCACATGTAGTCGGTGTTGCCACAAGAAGACACAGGGATCATGAGTCTAGTTTACTCTCCACTGGCTGCTGCTGATTATAATGATGAAGTTGATTGTGGAGAGAGCTAGCAATAAAAGTCTGTGGTTGATTTGGGCACTGCGACAGGCTTATGTCTTATCCACATGTCAGCCTCTCTAGGACACTCATACTGAATTATATTTGTCTGCTTGTATTATGTTTTCCTAAGTCTAATGTAGCATATACATTGCTGGTTTGGGTTAGAGGAAGTGATTTACTCAAGACTGGAAAATCTAAATTACTTTTGTATTTGAAAAACAGAGGAAAATAAATGACAACTGCATATTTCTCAAACTATTCAGAGCCTGTACTCCATATAGTTGGTTTATATAAAACAGTCTGCTCAGAGTAATAGTACGTAGTAGGTTGTCGTCCACCTTACTTGTTCTTACAAACTTGGGTCATCATCCAGCCTCCTGCTCTTTGCTGGCTTCTGCTCCACTGGCCTGACTCACTTCCCGTTGTTAGATTGGATGGATCCGTTGGAAATAACGCTAAGCGTGCAATCTGTTCAGCAATAAGCTCTGTTACATTTTGCAGTGAATCAGAATTACACTGTAACAAATAAATCAGTCCCTGATTCAGAATCCATACATTTTTTATAAACTCAAATTATATTTGTTAACACAAGAAATGGAGTAGTGATGGTGAAAGATGATAACCTTTGCAAGAAAAAGAGAGCATTGGTTTCAATGTAGGAGCAACCTGGTCTGTAGAAGTAACAGTGTACATACTCATGGTGATGACGCTTCTCTCATGGGGACCCAGGGTGGCGTGGAGGTAGGGTTACAGTACAGTGGGGTTGAAGTTGCAATATTGTAGCATAAAGTTAGTTACTAAAAAAGTATAGCAAGGAAACATTTTTAATTACTGTGTAGTAAAGTTCCTCTCTGAATTATGTGTATTACTTTACAATTGCATGATCTGGTTTCATTGACTTGCTTATATTGATCTTTTCATTCCAAAGATGGTTTCCCCTTGTGAATGATTATAAGTCCAGAGTACGTGTCTCCAGCAAGAACACTTTGGATATTTTCACTGCGAGACTGATGCTCTATTTAGAAAAAAATTATTGAAAGACCTATAGTTGACATTTAACAAATGAAAAATGAATATGCGGTGAGGAGTATGATGGAAGAGAACATGACCTGAGAGGCAGATTCCTCGAAGAAAACTGATCAGTCTGCTTCCCTGGGGGCCAATATCATGAGCCGCAAACCTTGGAATTATTTTCATGAATAATGTTGGAATGTGAAAACTCGCGCTGGTTTATATGGATGCAGTCTGTGTTGAATCTGCACTTTATTCTGTAATGTCCTTTTGCAGTGGGACGCTGTCTCTCTTTATTGGCAAGTGGTAAATACGGTCTCCTGTTTGCCATAAATAGTAATTTGCCAAGTGAAAAAGAGAATTTTGCCCAGCTGCTTTTCTCAAACAGTTTATTGGATGGATATCATCACTTTTTATTGAATCAAACTGCTTTTGGAATGTGTTTAACAGATACGATGCCCAATCTCTACTTTGTGCGGCTTTATGGTCTTTTTTTTTCTTTTTTTTCTGGACTTTGTGAACCGAAAATTCCTGTAAAATGACAAAAGCAATACTTCCAAATTATTGAACGCAAAAATATTCCCATCTGCAGATTACTTTTGGCTGTGTGTATCTGTAGAGTTACAAGTATGCAAACTGTATGGAGTACTTTTTTTCATCAGATTAGATGCTTTTCAAGGATTATTGTAGTAGTTTTACCGAGAATGACTTCATGCTTAGTTTTATCCTCGGAAACGTCATGAATTGACTTTCCTTTTTTTTAATAACATTTTATAAAATTCTTACACAGTCAAACAAAGAACCTAACCAGACATATTTTACAAATTACAGAGCAAGAGTAAATAAATAGCATGGGTTGCATTAACTGTCATTAACACATATATTTTTTAAACTGAGTAACTCAGTGGAGTGGCTTGTGGTGACTTGAACCTCTACGTTGATAAAGTTGTCTAAATCTCAGAAAAAACATAACCCACTCAATAAAACCAGAGCACTAATAATAAATTGCAGTCAGCCCCAAGCAGGCTTATTGGCCTTTTAAGATGCACAGTACTCAGAAGTCAAATTTGCTGTCGTTATAGCCGTTGTGGGTCAGAACTATCAAAGCCATGTCCTTTTTTCTTCTTCTCTGCTTCGGCAAGGCTTTGTTTCAGTCACTATGTCCACAACATCGGATGATGGCTGCTTCACCTGGCAATGCGTTTGGACTTGCTTTCAAAAGTTGTGGATATTCTTTCCAGAGTTTCCGAAAACTTAGTAAGCTTCTTTTCCATTTTGTCGCAAAACAATTCAAATTGGAGCTGTGGTGTCCATAGCTGGTGGAGGCACATCAGCTTTTGATGGAACGTTTGTTGTTTGGCTGATGTTAGCAGCTGGAGCAAAAACAACTGACAGATTTTTTTTTTGTCGTTTCCACAATGCTTGTCATCCAGTGTATGTTAGTGTTTCTGTTGTGCCCCTAAACTTATACGCGTTGCTTCCAGTAAGTTTGTCATGAGGCCATTTCTTACCTTTAATTCTTAGTTATGAAGTGGTCGTTGTCGTGTTATGCGGACAATGAGTATAACAGGCAGTTGTATCTTTGTCTAACTTTTATTAGCCCAACATTAGCATAACACAGAATACTGAGACTGCCTGGATTCCTACGATGCCTAGGTGCTGGACTATATATATATATATATATATATATATATATATATATATATATATATATATATATATATATATATATATATGATGGACGGACGGACAGACTATACACAACATCACACATCTGATCACTCCGCTCTGCACTTCGATAAAATAGGACCACTACAGGTGTCAGGCTTGTTGTGGTGTACACCAGCTGATGTTCATAGTTTCATTACTGGATCCTTTTGGTTAACTTCATGTGATGTTTTTCTCAAGATATCACATTTGTTGGCTTCGGGCTTAACAATGGTTTCCTTATTTCAGGGAAATGCCTCCACAGCTGCAGGTTACTGACTGCATGAAATGTTTTGCTTTTTCTTGCAGCATTGCCATTTTCATATTGCAACATGAAATTAAATCTTTGACCAGAATATGCATCTTAATTGGTTCAGTTGTATTAAAACGACACATTTCTCATTACTAAAATGTGATTTATGAGCCAGGAACTTTTCCCAAGATAAGAATGTTTAGGAGGTGGCCTAGGACCTGTATCAAAATGCTATATTTTTGTTTATAAATCTGAGTCTGAAAATATGTTTCCATATCCAGCCCTTTCAACAGCTGGATATGTTGATTTCATGGTTTAGACGCCAGCGCCTGAAGTGCTGCCATGTGTTGTGGTCGGTTTTCTAAACCATTAGTTAAGTTGTGTAGTCTGTTTTCTTTTATCAGCAGTAATATATATATATACACATGAAATGAGGCGTCGGAGGCACTGTGCAGGGGGGGGGGATGTACAGTGTGTATATGTATATATATATATATATAACAATATATATATATATATATATATATATATATATATATATATATATATATATATATATATATATATATATATATATATATATATATATATATATACCTGCTCGCTTGCCAAACTCGCTCGGAGGTGGTTGTACGTTTTACTCCACTACATCTCAGAGGTAGATACTCTACATTTGTCTGACAGCTTTTGTTAACTTCTCAGACTGTAGAGGCCGAGGAAATAAGAAGCATCTTAATAGCGTTTTGAAATACAATTATTCAATTGTGTTTCTTTTCTAAATAAACGTAAAGTTGCACAGATTGATTTACATTCACTCCATCACTCTATTACATACAATACGTGTTTGCTAGTCAAACCTCTTGTGAGAAATAGCTCAAAGAAACTCCTTGATCTTAATTGATGAAAACATGATGTAATCATATTTATTCATACTGTTGTGTTTACAGAAGTTAATAGATACAATGTAGTTGTATATACTATGAGCAAGAATTTTGACCCGGTCAAGGATCTGGAGCCAAGGTGAACAACAACTGTTTGTATATCAACTGTTTACCAAGTGAGTTCCCAATCTTAAATCCCTGACAAATAATTAGTGGATGAAAAATGATTCAGAGCCTTCACTGCAATAAAAGTACTAATACCATACTGATGAAATAATCCACGACGAGCAAAAGTTCTCCCTTCAGAACCTTAGTCGAATAAGTTATTATCAGCTAAATGTACTGCAGTCTAACAAATCTAACAACACCATGAATGACATTTATATAACCACAATAACATCAGAATAATAGCATACCAAAAAAATATGTCTAGCGGTAAAGCATAGAGAAAGCCAAAGAAAGAAGAGAGATAATAATAATGCATAATTTAATATCGTTCTGCTATCATGGACATTTGAGACATGGACATATTGCATTGCATGATACTCTCAAGCCTGCAGTTGTTGTCAAACGTCAGTTCTTGTATTATTTCAGCATCAACAAGCTGCTTGTGGTTAGCGAAGGTGTCACATTAATGTTGTTACTGAGAGTAAAATGGCAGATGTGGAACTGTTTCACTCCTATACAGATTTCATTTTCTGCTTCCATTGATTGTTTTCTTTTGAACTCCACATTTGGCAGCTTCTCTTTTGTATCCAGACTTTGTGGTGAGACATCCAGACCACAATGGAGGAGTTCCTTCCTCTCTGACATATAGGGAAACTCGCTGGCTACTGTTACGCTACTCTGTCTGTTAACAAGGTGTTGTACTTTCACTGTTGTTTGTGGTATTTTCATTATTTTATTTTATTGGCTGATATGATTTTCCTCTCACCCAACATTTTGACCTGGGCATGACCTTAAGGCAGTGCCCATCTTTTACATATGTCATGCCCTGCAGCTGTCTTTGGAGGCTGGAAAGCTTTCTGAATTTGATTTGTATGACATCATTAGTTTAGCTAATCTCTGATACCCTTTTTCCATGCAAACCTTACTTTGTTTGCATACCATCCACACACAACAACCACATAGGTTTTTCTATGCCACACCAATGCTTTTAAAGGGGAAAAGCTGATATACAATTTACAAATGTTCTGAATTTGAAACGGTCCTCAAGCTAAACAGAGGAGGGACTGAAGTGACAATGACAATCAGACCAATGGAGTTGCTCCATACACTGGAATACACTCCATATACTGGAAAAAAAGACGGTATTTCAGTATCTGGGCTGATTTTCCTGATATGTAGCCACATTGTCTGATCTCTACATTCAGCTCATTGGGATATAATATGTCAAAAATGTTTACGCTCATAAATAGACAGTCATTATTTCAGTGGATGTGAAGATGTCCTCGATCTCTTAACATCAGAAATAGTTTCATTTATGTTCTGTGTTTTGGGTGGATGTCCCCTTTAAACTCGGGTCTGGATATTGGAGTGTAGGAAAGTGAATAAACTCTATCGATGAACTTGTTTCCAGAACAGTGCACCTGTGTGCACAACTGGGCCAAAATCAGGTTAGAGTCTGACGTGAGTGTTGCGTCAACTCCATTGGTGGCCTGTCCATACATGGTAAAATAAGCATTTGGATGATTTAATCAACAGAAACAGCAGACAGATAAATCAAGAAGATTAATGAAACTTTTTAACCAAGAGGAGAAACATCTGCTCTAATCAAGAAAGACTAGCACATTTTTCTCTGTGGTTTTTCACTCTTTATTGGGACGCTGCTAAATCACACAGCTCGGTGATAAATGATTAGGTTTATTCAATCTTTCCAAGTAGAGTGTGTGTGTGTGTGTGTGTGTGTGTGTGTGTGTGTGTGTGTGTGTGTGTGTGTGTGTGTGTGTGTGTGTGTGTGTGTGTGTGTGTGTGTGTGTGTGTGTGGGCGGTTAACTTAACTTGCTGAAAAGGCTTAAGTCCCAGTACGTTTGCTAAAACAGAATGTCTCTGCAAAATCTTTCAAGAAACTTTCCTCAAATATCAAAATATCAAAACATTTATTACATTTTAACTTGTGAAATTTGCTTTGATACATATACACTGACAAGTCAGTATTGCATTACCATCAGCAGGTGTCATCAGAATGAAATACATCTATTATCAGTCCAATATTGATTTTAATGTCAATATATGGCTTAATGTGGGGCGGGTATAGGCTTGTGGTCATTTTACATTTAGACTTGAAATGACCAATACTTGATACGAGTGAGGGGATTACCTATATTCTCAGAGCGCCACCACTCGGCTGTCCCTTTGTCAGAGAGATATAGCTCTGCTGTGTATATTGTGTATGCATGTGCATTGTATAAGTGCATGCAAATGGGCTTCGGACATTGACCACAATGCAGCCTGCAGATGACCGCACAGTCTCAACTAAACTAATGAGGACTCCAACTAAGCAAATCTAAATAAATGTATCAAAGCATGTAAAACAGGAGGTGTAACCAACGTATATGATAGCCATAAAAAGGCCCTGGTTGATGCCTATTTGATAGTAATTTTGTTCTAAATGTAAAACATATTTAGCAAATGTAATTTTACCAGAGCAAACTAATCTGCATATGTATAAAACGTTTTCTTTTTTATGCCTTACGCATACATCTCATCATCAAGCAAATCACTGTTCCTTTTTCTATGCTAAAACAAACCGCTAGGAAACCTGATTAAAAAGTGTTAAAGACTACAATGTTTTTGGAATATTTTATATCTGACTCATATTTCTCGGCGGTTGTGTTTTATTAGCTGTCTCGTGACCCAGAACTGACCACAAAACTCAGTAAGAATTTGTGGGTATCCTGGTATCCGTTAACGAGTGGTCCCAACCACTGGTACATTTTATTTTCTTATTTTTGTAATAAGAAAATGTTTATGAATCCCACAACAGTTCACATAAAATTGTGTACACACTTAATAAGCGGAAACCTGTGCATAGAAATGTTTCATAAAAGAGGTCAAGTGTGTGTACTGGACTGTGCAAATCTCTAACGGTACTCATTGAAGGCTGGTTAGCCTTCGTTATTGTTGTACACAGGTTGTGCGGCAATGATGATGGAAATGAGCCAAGCTCTTAAACATGCACACGCGTGCTGTGGGCTGGGACAGGATTTTTTTGTTTAAGTGGCTTCTGCCAAAAAAACAAAGAAATGAATAAACTTGGTTTTGGACTCCATCTCCCTTCCATTTTGCAAGCGGATGTTCAAATTAGCATGTACTTTTCAGGCCTGGGTTCTATTATCCTCATGTGGGGTTCTTTATAGTTATCAGGGGGGTAGTGTTTGAAAGCACGTCTTGTTTTAATAAAAGAGTGCAGCCTTGTGGAATGTGAGGAATTCTGTCATTTATTTTCATCCGCGGTTGAAAATTTGAACTTGGAGCACTCGAAGCATGTGATTTCAATTAGAAGAGCTGTAAAGACCTGAAGACACGTAACGGTCAGACAGACTGGTGTTCTACGAGCACCAGTCTGTCTGGACGCGCTCTGCTCGGCTCTACAGGTGAACAAGCAGAAGTATTACCATTGTCTCCCTACCTTAAAACAAACATGCTCTTCCCCAAACTAAGAACAATCACCACTTAAGCCCAAGAGCCTCATCACGATGAAGTTGTCCCTCTCTTTGACAGAGCTCTATGCTTTAAGGAGTTGTTGACAGCAGGCTTGGGGCACTTGGTGCAGGAGGGCCGCAGCAGATGGCCAAGGACCTCATGACATTATGATGATGTGTAGCATTTCACTGTCCCGTTTTCTTTTTCTTTTTTTTTTAGGAACTTGCCTCCTATGAGTATGGTATCTGACCTTTTGGCCAAACTGTGACAGGGGCTTCATGAACAGTCTGCTAAGTAGTTTACTGAGTCATGGCATTTGCCTGTGTTGAGATAGGACTCCCCACAGAGATGACAATGACACTTGTCTGCATAGGAAATGCCATAATCTTTAAGAAAATTATTTGAATAGTAAATGGCTAGACGTGACCTCCACAAATGATGATATAGCTGCTGGTAACAGGCATTCATAAGTGCCAGCAAGAGACAACAAACATGAAAAAGAGATTTATTCCTCTAGATATTTAGGGATGCACATTAATATTGGCGTAGCTACGTACTGGCTCTTTCTAAAGACTCCCACACACACAAACACACACACACTTGGATAGCGTCTCATACTATAGGAGAGCTGCTAGCCCAGCTACAGCACAGGCACCACACATAAACTGTCTCAAAGAGCCATAATGTGCTGATGCCGCTGGCCTCCTTGTCTCAACCGAACAGTCGCTGCTCATATTTTGTTAGCTTTGGCTAGCAGCACCGCGGGAATGCACATTGCTATTCACTGTGCGGTCCCCTGAGTCCTCATACTCTGATGCGATACATACGTTTTTAGTAGTAGTAGTAGTGTCTCTGTATGCCTATTTTTATTGGAGTTTTTTTTATAGTTGAGAGCCAAAGTTGTTGGCAACAAGTGATGTTTAAAAGGCACATGCAGGTTATGGGTATGTTGGTTTTGATTTCTTAAACCAACATAGCAATTTGACATAGTTTTAGTGCCAGCAAGAGCTTATGTACTAACGTGTCATTCTAGTTTTTTACTTTCTGAGTGGGAGTAAATCTCAAATGCTGTTTTGCAGATGGTAAAATCCATGTGATTTCCAAATATTTTGTGCGATATAAACAGATGATCGAGATTCTAACAAGCTGAAGCTATCTGCAGCATATGTGACTCTTCAACAAAGTTAGGATTTAGCCAAAATGCTTTGAATTGGGAATTTTTGCTTGGCATAAACAAAATCCCAATATTATCCACATTACATAAATGTATTCCAAGAAACGGGCCACATTTATTAAATTTCTGTCTGTTTCTCTCTTGATGGGAGAACTCTTTCCTTTAGCTGATGGATAGAAAGTGTGTGCTCGCTGTCAAAGAGTGACTACAAGTTTAAAATAACATTGAGATGAAGTCATGGGGTCAGATAACGCAGTATGTCAAAGAACATATTGTGAAACGGAACTTAAAATGCTTTTTTTGGCATGTCAAATTAGGATTTTCTTTCTTAAATTATATAAAATGTCCATCTATTAGCTTTCCAGATTGCTAAACAACAATGTTGCAGCCATCTATCAACTCAGAAATACATATTGTGTTATGCTTGCACTCATGCTAACATGAATTATTACATCCAATTTAGGTTTGCAAGATTCTGATTCAGCCATATGGGGTCCTGAGGGAAATCCATGAGAGTTATTTCACTGGTAAAGCTTTCGATGGTCAATCTCACAAATCTGTGTTCACTACACCTGCTATGGATCAGTATCCAGCTGTCTCTCAGCACTACACATACTACTACAGACTGTAGGTGTGTACGCCTTTGTGTTACATTATATACTCTACAAATACAGTACGATATGTATTGTATGACCACCCTTTGTTCCTTTTGGTTTAACTTCTACCCCAGTGATCGCTCGTCATAGCATTATCACACAAAAATAAGAGGCCTTTCTTTGTGTTCGTGGTGTAAAGTCCCATATTTCAGACTTTGGACCGCATTCCTCCAGACACATCTTAAGTTAATCAGTCCCACCAGGATCTTACTAGGAGTTGTTTTGTGATTATTGTTGCCAACATTGACTGAATGTGCACTGACTTAGGTGCAATATTGCAGTTACATTTTTTTTGTCTTTATGTAGTTTTTGTTAATTTGCAGAAATGTTTAAGTACCAGTGTTTTTTGAATTTCGTTATAATAACAATCAACTGCAGTGATCGAAGATTTTGGAAGCATTGCACATTTTTTGGATGAATTGTGTGGGATATAGACATAATTACAAATGTGTACTAATGACGCCGTGGTTGGTCACATATGCATCGGTTATTACAAAAACATTCCTTCAGGGGCTTTTTAAATCCAACCCAGTAATTCATGCATTGATTTGCAGGAACTGCTCCCCAATTCACTGATGCTTTCAGCTTCATTCATTTAACTCTTACTGTTGATTTCACTGTTTTATTTTATTTTGCTCTGCCATGTTTAGGTCTCTTGGTTTTGTTTCAGTTGAGCTTTTTTTTTCTTCCTTTTTCCAACTAAAAATGACCAAAAATATTTCCGTGGGACTTTTGGCTTCCTGGTAGCTTTTTTGAAAAAGGACTTCACTTTCTAATCACTTCTATCTTAGAAGTGTATGGATTACTTTTTCAAAGTGAGAAGTAATTAAGAGACCTATGTTGGGAACCGCTGGCTGTTTCTACATGATCCCTGCTTACTTACTTGTATGTTTAAAGAGATGAGAAACACTCATACTCTTGCTGATAACCTGTATTTGATTTTATACTTTTAACTCCTTTTACATTTTACATGCTTATTTTGTTATGTTAATTCCTCTCTTTATCGTTAAAAACTGTTCAGACTAAAGTTTGCATTGTTTTTCCTCACGTCTTTGGCCATTACTTTATTTTGAGTCCGGATGTAAATCAGGATTAATCTGAAAAAAAGTTATAAATTAGAAACATTGACTTTAATATGCCTTTGAGGAAAAAAAACATGTTCGTTGACCAGTGCATTATTTATGCTAGAGCCGCATCAGCTCTACATATTGTTTTATGAAGTTCAACTGATGTACTTTTATTGGCGAATTTAAAATTGGTGATATTTCTCTTTTTAACAAAATACATGCAAAGTTCTCCAGCCATGATGATGTTCTTTTATCTGTACTGACAGATCTTCATGTCTTTTTATCCATAGGTTCAGGGGAGGGATGTGGAAAGATCATTCAGCGATTCCCCAAGAAGGACTGGGAGGGAACGGCGTTTCCTCAGGGAGTGGAAATGGTGAGTTATAACAGCCTCCTACAAACTCAAAATAACTAAACGGAAGAACGCTGTGTTACGACCTGGGTATTTAAAGTGCACTATTCAAAGTTAAATACAGTAACACTAAGATGCACAAAAGTTAGATTGAACACTAAAAGGCATTTAAATCAAACTACGGTTGGGTCATGTTGGATATGTTTTGGTAGTTTACGATTCCAAGTGAATTTTGTGAGATGATGGTAGGTGGACCTCGGACATGCTCCCCCAGAAAACTATTAACATAAACATTTTGCAAAGTTAGTGTGTAAATCAAGTTAAAACTTGATATAATTGTACTTCCATTTTATGTAAGTGTGTACTTCTCCACATCTCAAAGGTAAATATTGTACTTTTAACCTGCTACATTTATAGCACTACGTCCACAGCCCCAGAAACTAATGTCATAATTTCAGTTTTAAAAGTTTTTGATAAATTAATTTGCTTTTACGTACAAATATATTACCACACATTTCTAATGTTACCAGCCGATTGAATAGGCATTATCAGCAGTTGTCATTCTAATGCTTCAGACCGACCAGACTGCACCTCCCACACTGTGAAAGGGAAGTTTACCATTGTACAACTTCAGGTTTAGGCAACAAAAACACTTTGTTTGATTTAGAAAAAGATTGTGATTTTAGGTAAAATATGTACCTAAGTTATGTAAGAAAAGTATAGTAAAATAAGTCAACGTTGTGTTTTGGTTACACATGAGACATGAAGACCAGTCTCCCAGAGGACATTTTGGTGTTTGTTTGACCCATCCATCGCCCCCAACCGCCTCCTCATACAGGCTTTGTGGCTCTTTATGCAATGTCACCTGACTTCCTCCAGCGCTCTCGTCATAATTACTATGGCCAATAGAGGTTGGCCTGATTCATATTGGTTATCAACCATATTAATCGATGATAATGGCCTTCTGGACCTACTAGTAGTTACAGCAGCCCCCTTCTAACCCAAATCTATGAGTCTGATACACTCTGACAGCGCCCATTCAATTGGCTGATAACATTCAGAGTGAGTGATGCCACCTTCATTGCAAACATTAACTTAAGAACATTCTTCTGTTATTTTGCACGATTTGATGACTTGTAGAAATCCGCTCTGAAACTCTAAATATAATTGACAGACCAGTGTCTCAATGGTTGTATCAATATGGTTACTGTGGCCTTTGCCGTCCGCCGTGTAGACCGATATCACAGTTTCATAGTTGACAATAAGAGAGCATCTCTGGAACAAGTTAATGTGTGATGTCCACAGGTTGTACAGTGTGTTTCTAGTTAGTGAGTGTCCTTGTCTTTGAAAATGTTTTCTGCGTAAAATAGGAAATATTTGTCCCATAAAAATGCTCTGGCATTTTCAGTGTCACAATATGACGGATTACACCCCAGGGAATTTGCATGTTTTAAAAGTTACCCTTTGTAGCTTATGCAGCAGATATTGGCATTTCCTGTTTTAGATAAATTCATAATGATTGTTTACTCAAACATTTGTTTTAAATACTTAACACGTTCCCTAATTGGGAACCAGAATCCTTTTTTTACATTAAGTCCAGCCTACTATCAAAAATATTAAGGGAGTAGCTGCTTCTCTTTCTCCTTTGAGGGCAACCCAGGGGGTCTGTGACAGGGGGTCTGTTATCCTTATTTGGACAAATATTTTCTTATCAGGACTGGAAAAAAAACTGTCAATCTCTAGAGCAGGCTAGCAGTTAATAGTCTCCTACTGCACAGGACATTAGGGCCTGTGTTATATCTGTTTTTGGTCATTTATATTGGCTACTGAAGATAAGCTTTTAATGACTTAGCAGAATGGTTTTGTCAGTCGACAAGAAGGAAAACGGCTAAATGACTCTAAATCCCAACACAGTACTTGATCCTTTGAAAGTACTAGCCAGCACATACTGTTGTCATACTGCTCTCTTGAATGCTTCACTAAGATACAGATACAGGGAAGATTTACAGGATCCATAGCAATAGATGATTGTACTGCTGTGCCAAAATAAATGTTGCACGTTTTCTACTTTGCAGTTGCAGATATGTTTGGCATTTGGTGGAGGTCATACTATGTATAACATTTAGGAGCCAAGTGATGCAGATGTAGAGGCCAAAAAGTTCCATAATATGAGTCGGATATCTAAGCCTAGATAAATGGACGGAGTTAATCTAAACAACATCTTCTGTTTAGATTAGGTAATTGTTTTCATGATGACTGGATCCTTCTGTACATTTTTAGACAGTATTTCAGATTTAGAAGATTAACATTAAATATGGGTTGGAAATTAATTATTCTGGAATAAAGTTTTGTTTGCTTTTTAATGACCAAAAGTAATTACCTGAAATATTTGGCTCTGTGGAGACAAAGTCCACGAGATGTTATTATACCATGACCCTTGTTCATGGTATTTATTGTGCAATTGAGGACATGCTGTGAGGCACAAATAGACATATTCTGGGTGGGTGGTTTGATTGGCATTCTGGCATCTCGTCATCATGTCTCAACGAGTCTGTTGGAGGCCATCAAGATTCTTGTTGTGAGTCATTGCTTAGAGATGAGCAGTGGTGTGTCATACGGCAAACCACAGTGCTGCTCAAAGAATATTGGAGACTGAATTTTTGTGTGAATGTGTGGCGGAAACCCTAGTACTGTTATTTAACCTTTCAGTGACTCTGAGGGATGCGCCGCAATGGCTTCACTCTCCCAGTGTCACCCCTCAAGTATCCTGGTTTCATAGAGTTAAAAATAGAAACACTGCCACAAGTTTAGCTAAATCTATTAGCTTAGTGTTTCCAGATGTCATTGAGGACCTGCATACCGTGTGCGTGTGTGTGTGTGTGTGTGAATTTCTTGTATTCCATCTTGCTGAAGTGATCCCCCCCCCAATGCTTCTTTATTATGTGTCAGCCTGGACAGAAATTGAGACATACTGCGATCCCCAGATTGCAGGGAAAGCACACGTAATTCAATGCATTTAATGCATTCAATGCTTGATCTTTTTTGGCAAATACCCCGTAAATGAGTATAATATAGAATATTGGATAACATGCTGAACAAGTATCAGCTTCAGGTTTCTCTATAAAAAAATGCTCAGAGGACTAAGGACGGGAAAGATGGGTTGTTCCAGAAATTTGCTTTCCTACTATGTGTTGTGTGACAAACTTTGGTCGAAAGCCAAATGACTGAAATTCCAGCTTTGAAGCTTTAATGAAGATACACCATAGTGTTTAACAGACCCACTAAGCAATTTGCATTTTGGCTCTGTTTTGGGCTGGTATGTAAACCATTATTATTTGCAGATTTCCTCTACTCCATGAAAAAGAAAATGACTCATTTACAAACACGAAGAAACACATCTGTAGAAAACAGTGGATGAAGCTGAGCACGAAAAGCATTTTGTGGTCACAACAGGCCCCCAGCAAACTAAATAACCACAGATGAGGAATGCACCAAGAAAAAAGCGTTTACAACTTGAGCTTGGAAAAATGTGTTTCTAATCTTTTCAGGCAAGTGATGATGATACGAACCAGCTCAAATCCTCATCTGTTATGGATGAGCCAGGTCTGTAGATGGAGTTCAGTAAGTTGTGCGCGTAGTACATTTCCATCACCTTTCCCTCGCCTATGAAGACGCAGCACTCGTGAAGTACTGTAAACGGTCTTGACTTGAAGTTGAAGTCACATAGAATACTTTTAATTGCCGAATTCCACCAAATATCAGAAAAAAGAATACTTGCCTCAAAATGTATCGGCCATTACTAAGGCAAGGCAACTGAATTTGCATAGCACATTTCATACATCAGGGCTAATACATGTAATTTACATGGTAATAAAAATACAGCAACTGTTAAAGTTTTACAATTTTGTGCCAATTACTGGCAAGTGACACAGGAGATAAACATTTTTAAGTTAACTTCTATCATTTAAATCAAGCCAAAGATTTAGAAAAAAAACAGCAAATACTCCCACATTTAGTTGCGCAATTTAGTATAATATGCAAAAAAACTAAGCAATTGAGATAAAAGCAATTTAAAAGCTAAGCTTTGCGGATAAACAGAAGTACTTTGATTGAAGTGAAGTACTTACTCAACAATCACTCATATTGTTCTCATTTCTCTTTTTCCTTTGTAGCTACCATGACCAGCCGGACGTGGATCACGTCACAGACTAAAGTAGCTGAGCTGTGGCTTTACTAAAATGAATAACAAGGATATGAACAGGGGCTGTTTGTAATTTATTATTCATTTTAGATTATTTAATATAATATCATGATCTCCCTCCTTTCTGTGACAAGTAAAGTCTTACTTTTTTCAAATTTCAAGAACAGATGTTCCTGTCTGCTTCAAGCAAAACATTTAGCAGCCTATATTTTGTTATTTAGATTTAACGGCAACTAGTTTGTTGCAAAATATAAAAAGTGGCACACAAATGCCCGAGGAATGCCTGTAATTACTTTGGTGTTTGCTTGTTTAATCACAAGCGTCATTTGTTTAATGCTTGAAGGTTGTGAATGTTCATTACATCCGCTGTTTGTAGACAACTTGTATTGTAATGAAATGTAGTTATTATCGAGTTATTATTCCTCTCATCTTCCTTTCTCCCTCATGTGCTCTTGTTTATGTTAGGTATAATTTTCTTTCATGTTTAATGTGCTGTATTAATTGCAGGTATATTGTCCAAATTCTGAGACAACCAGATGAATATTAATCTTTTTAAATCTATCTATGTAATGATAGCTGTTTATTTCTGCTTGGCTTGGCCATGCGTGTGTGTGTGTGTGTGTGTGTGTGTGTGTGTGTGTGTGTGTGTGTGTGTGTGTGTGTGCGCGCGTGTGTGCACATTTATGTATATATACACACACTGTGTGTGTTGGGTGAAGAGAGATGTCTTGACGCCGATGTGCTAGTGATCATACACATTCCAAAGCACCGCAAAGTTCAGTGTTGAACATGAGGGTCAGTCCATTACATGAAGCCTGCAGTCTACGCTCTGTCATGTTCCCCAGCATGTAAACAAAATGTCTCCTCTCGTCATGGAGCCTCAAATCAGTCTTTACATTTTGGAAAATGCAATTTGAGGAGCTACACCACAGTGTACGCAAGAGGTCCGGTATCAATACAGGACGTTAAATATGGGGAACTGCTTCAATGCCACAAATGCTTCTTTGAGCTTTGAGCTGAGCAAAATGTCCCACTTTTTTTGTCAAACAAAACCAGCAATTTGAAACCATCCTCCTGAGCTCTGACGACTTTTGATTGGCGATTGTTGTCATCACACGTGAACCGCAGATTAATTACACATTTTAAAGTTGACCATCACAGTGTGACATAAAGTTTTACTGACTATCGTAATCCACTGATATTCCGTAAAATATGCGTTCAAGACATCAGCATTTATGCTTTTCTAGTCGCTGATGTTTGATAATATTACATTATAAACAACCAATCTGTGTTTAAATTCACAGAAGATCGAGTAGCGACGGCAGCACCGCTAACTGATAACGAACGAAGGTTGCATTCGGTTTCATTATGATGCATTCAGGCTCTGTTCAGGGAAAATTAGAATGTTATCATGATGTGTTCACACGTAATTTCGTAAAATATGATGAGAATGAGAGATGCGTTGGTGAGAAACGTGAAATTATAAAAAGAAATTTAACGTCATGAATAGATATTATCGAGGGAATTATGACTTGACAATAACGCTACTGATACCAATATGGATCATCAATGATCAGCTATAAGTATCGACGGCAGAAAAACATGATCAGGGATCTCTAAAAGTTATACTTGCTTCCTTTTTTCTTTTGTGCTGATCCAATCCCAGTAATTTTCAACCACTGTGCCATGAGAGATAATCAGGTGTGCTGTGGGAAAATGTCCAATTTCACTTAATCGGTCCAAAGAAATATTATTTAGTTGCTGCTGATAATTTTCCATTGTTGAGCGTCTGAGCCTGCAATATAGTGGCTGTCCTAGTAATGAAATGCTCTTCCATGCCAGTAGGTAGCGCAATAATTATCTACCATACATGCTGTATTATGCTACAATGCAACATTTTGTAACTTTATTGGTTGTTGGTGGTGTGCTCAAAAAGGTTGAAAAACACTGTGTTATCCGATCCATATATATATATATATATATATATATATATATATATATATATATATATATATATATATATATATATATATATATATATATATATATATATATATATATAGAAAAATAATTAATAGAATAGACTATCTGTAATGAAAAGAATCCTCGTGATTTAATTCTGACATTTTTTATGACTAATTATGAAGCATTTTTCACAGCTATATTCATTTTGATTTTGTATGCAAATGTTGAATTTATATTTGGCTACCAAATACTTATGAACAATAAATACATTAATGAGGTTCTGCAGTTTGAGATTGACCTCTTCTCAACACACCTTTCCATGTGTTGCACGTTGTCCCTCGTTGACGTATTTCTTAGCTTGTTTTCAAATTTTTAAGACAACCTCCCCTCAATTTAGTATGGTGAAAACAGTGTGAATCTCAGCCTAGTATTCTGCTCTCTCTTAAGTCTCACATGTTGTGGCTGTGGGCGTGTTGCGGCAGCGCTGAACAATAGTAATCCTGTACTGGTGCAGTCCAGCACGCTGTATGCGATGTGGGTTTTTGTTCCACTCTGTCAGCTGGGGAGACAGAGTTGTTTCTCTGACCACATACCATGCCGGTCATTTGCTTTTCTGTCCCACTGCTTACTCAGATATATATACTGGTGGCCATAATTGTTACTGAGAGAAAGACAGCTATACAAGTGGCCACCACAATGGCCAAGAACTAAAGCTAGTACGGAAGTGCCTTAAGATGCAGCCTTGCTAATGGCCACAGCGTTCGTTAGTCTTCCCTTTTGATCGAAAGCCATTCAAAATGTCTTTTGTAATGAAACGTGTTTTCCAAAATCCATTATGGTCTTAATAGCTAATTAAATTGTCATTGTATGTCTGGGCTTTCTGTAAAAGTAGAGGGAGATGCCTTTGAGTGTGTTTGCTTGTCAGTCTATCACGGTAAGATGTAGTGGCTTCTGCTCTCATCGCTCCACAGCTCCTTCCCCAAATTTATATCATCTGACCTCAATAACTGCCAAGATGGCGGTCAGTGGTAAACCCAAATTTAGTCTTTTAAAACAATCTTCCAAAGCGAGGGTGACAGCATAGGCGCAATCTAGGATTTTAAGGAGGAAAATATTGTTGTTCTCTGCATAAGTCTTACTACTGTAAAATTAAAATCTATTCATACTGTGAAACTCCCCAAAAGGCTTTTCATGGATTTTGTTGTGTTTCCTGTTTCTTGTTTTTCTTTTATATGAATATAATTGCTGCTTTGCAAGTCGGTTAGTTGTGGGCTGAATCTGAGTTACAAGATGTAAATTAAATTTTCCAAACAGATTAATTCTGTCAATATTTAATGGTCATTGTAGAAGTTAGTACGCAGATGATTGAACAGTAGGATGTATGTTTTCCGATGGTAGTTGGTTCACAGTTGGTTCCAATTCACACTGCTGTAGAACAATGTAAGAGTCCGTCAACCCTCCATCCAAACACAGTTACAAATAAATCACATGTGTTTGGTTGATACCACAGAGAAACTAGGGTTATTTAGAGTAGGGTTAATGTACTCTGTATTCTGTTTGTAGTTGACATTGTTTATCACAGTACATTATCTAAATACATAACATTTCAGTAACTGCAAATGCGTATTACATGACAACAAACACAGATACGGTATATGTAATGCCAGCTTACACTCTACTTGTTTTCATCTGACAAGAAATTGTTGACATGAGATTGTAAAAAATGACCTCTTGGAGCCCAACTTCCTCCGATGAAGGAATTTGACCTGACTTGACCAGACTGTAAACATTTGTGTCATTTCTCTAGAACGGTCTAGAACCTTTGACCTTTTGAACTTCATTTTCCCCCAAATCCCTGCTGTAATGAGGAACGTGGCCCGGCACTTCCGGGAAGGATGCTCAAGTTATTCAGAAAATGTGTAAACTGCTTGTGCCATGTGTGTAGTTGATATGACTGCTGGAAATGGAAATATAACATTTTTATTTATATATATATATATATATCAAGAAAAAAAAAACTTAAAGGATCCAGTAGGATCCTTTGGACTAAGATCCGTTTCAGTAGCACGTGAGAAAAGAATCACCTTTTTATTGCTGCAAAGATTAATTCATCTGGCTTTGTTCTCTGAGCAGAGATGAGTAAGCAAATCATGACACACTTAACTGTATTGTTCATAATCTGCAGCCTTGGTTAGTCAGTTGGCTCTGTGCCAAACCACGGACAGATAAAAGAATGTAACCTAATTGTATCACTTGACTCAAGTGACCATAACTTGACATGTCGCGCTGCACGTCGTTCTTATGATGTTTGTAAAACTATGAGAGAAAAACTAAACAGTGCATTCCAGATAGCAGGATGCCGTCCCAGCCAGGGGGGAGAATGGGATCATGTGTTTGTCAGGAAGATCCACACATGAGTAATCAATGCTTCGTGTGCCAGTGAAGCTAAACACATCAGGAAACAAAGCTGGAGCTGTCAAGCAAGCTGGACTTTCCATGCTGAAAAGTACTGTGAGCTCACCAGGAAGTGGGAATACACAGGATGAAATAAAGCCACAGCATGCTGGAGAGCGAACATACTCAAACCTTTAGGTGAAGTACAGTAGAAACTCTTGTCTTTGATGGTTTATTTATTTAGGAGTTGTTTTGTGAATGAAGTGTTTTGTCCCATCTTATTCTGCCATATAGACTTTTAGAAATGTTATTTCCTGATAGACCCAAGTCTGAGAGTCCAAACAAAATCATGAAAGAGATGATGATAGGTGACTAACTCTGTGGCCCTGCCAGGAGTCAGGTTAACAGGTCCAAGCTAAGATTTTAGAATGCCCTGGCTATTGTGGACATTTCCTCCCTCCCATCTAAAGAGCTCTACAGCAACTGGTGAATGTTGCTGCTGTCTGCTGCTGACACCAGGGCCAGTGACGGTGACGCAGCAACGATTCTTACACCTACAATCTATCTAAAAAAAAATACATACTTATTTATATGGGTAGTAATTCACAGACTCATTGTCTCCATGTATTAGCTATCGATCTCTGTCAAAACTTCCAGTGCTGGCTGATGCATGCAGATGTGCACGTCTTCTTTCAGATGGTCTCCTCAGTGTTGAGCCTCAGCAACAGGACTTGTCAAGTCAAGTTGTAATGCATCCCTTTTGTGTTGCCATTGTAGACAAAACGTATGTCCAAACAGCTGTATGCTGAGCCTGCTGGGTGTCATCTGACATGAAATACTTGTATTGACACAGGCTGGATGTCTGACATTCTAAGTGAGAAATATTCCGATTTGTTGAAGCAGTCTTAGCAGCCGCCATCATCATAACATGATGCAATAATACATCACATTGCTGTTGTTCATTGACGTGTTCTGCCATTATAGTATGAGTGTGGGGCTGTAAAGATGGCAGTGTTGTTCGCTTGTCAAACTCTGTTCGTCTCTTTGGGTGTGTGGAAAAGCATGGCCTCTTGAGGTCATAGCGACAGCTCAAAAAGTGTTTACCTTAAAACCATATGTATGGCTATGTTCTCACAATCTGTAACTAGGTGTGTTTATGCTAAACCATTAATTGACATACCCAGCTCTGATTTGATGTGATGTCTTTTTGAGAAATAACGGTTAAGTAGGAGGAACCATTTACAGTACGAGTAAACACTTCTCCTTTTTTAATTAACTGGGTCCTCTTTCGGTCTCTTTGACATCAGTGTTACCATTCAACCAGCCAGGTGGCCCACTCAGAAGGCCAGCGAGTCTTGACCACTTCAGTCCAGTTTTTGATAGTACTTTGATAGTTTTCAGATGTCAACTGTAAAAAATTTAAATAAATGGTTGCTATGAAAAAGTAGCAAATTAAGACATGTCCCGATCAATATGTATGTATGTATGTATGTATGTACAGTATGTATGTGTACACTACCGTTCAAAAGTTTGGGGTCACCCAGACAAATTTTCAGTTTCTTCGCAATTTCTCGCATGGAATAGCCTTCATTTCTAGAATACAAGAATAGACTGGTGAGTTTCACATGAAAGTTCTCTTTTTCTGGCCATTTTGAGAGTGTAATCGAACCCACAAATGTGATGCTCCAGATACTCAACTAGCTCAAAGGAAAGCCAGTTTTATAGCTTCTTTAACCAGCATAACTGTTTTAAGCTGTGCTAACATAATTGCATAAGGGTTTTCAAGTGTTTTCTAATCATCCATTAGTCTTCTATGCGATTAGCAAACACAATGTACCATTAGAACACTGGAGTGATAGTTACTGGAAATGGGCCTCTATACACCTATGTAGATATTTCATTCAAGACGTTTCCACCTAGAATAGTCATTTACCACATTAACAATGTTTAGTGTATTTCTGATTTAATTTAATGTTATGTTCATTGAAAAAAAACAGTGCTTTTCTTTGAAAAATAAGGACATTTCTAAGTGACTCCAAACTTTTGAACGGTAGTGTATGTATGTATATATAAGTACTGAATGACACCGTGAGTGTCCTGACACAAAGCATTATTTGAGAGATTTGTGTGTGAAGCTTTAAGAGAAAGGGTGTTTGTTGTGAAACGTATTCCTCTGTGTTCATACACCCTCAGATTCCCATACATTTCTCTTCACACTGCATCTTATGTTCAGAAGAGGAACAACACTTGTTGTGGTTTGAACTAAGCTCATGACTAGTAATCTAGTGAGACCGAAGTCTGTTGTGAATACTGTTCCTGATCAAGGGCCCTCACAAGGAGGTGGAGGAAGCACCTGTTCCACAGGCAGGTCGTTATCAGCCATTAGAAGGCCGGGGGCTCAGAGGTCTGACGCAGAACAGCCATTGTGCGAATCTACAACCTCAGGACAAAACTGTTTACCTTGCTCTTTCATTCATCACTACATGTGCTCAGAAATGTGTTTTAGGTTTCATGTTTAATTTGTACAGATAAAATGGAAAAACAAGCATGTTTACCTTCTGTCAGCTGGTATAGGCTAGACCAGGGGACAGCAACCTTTCCTATCCAAAGAGCCATTTTGACCTTTTTTCCACACAAAAAAATGTGTCTGGAGTCGCAAAAGCTATTTGATATCACAGCTTCTGAAGTTTTATATATAGTCATTATATATATATATATATATATATATATATATATATATATATATATATATATATATATATACACACAAAACTATAGTTTGTTGTATTTATGAAATTATAGAACAAGAATAAAGATAATTTTTGACATTGCATTGCTATTTTACCTGTTTATAACTATCAAACTCTTATGAAGGGGAGACAAAAATTAGTCATGTGTTGACTACATTGAGATCAATTAAAAGCACAACTATGCAAACGTTGAATACTGTCTATAAATGTGGCTCATGTGGTGAGTGTTTGCCCTGTAATCATAAGGTAGCAGGTTCGATCCCTGTCTTTTGCTACATGAGCTCCACAAACGGAGGAGGAGGATCCGTCTTTACTAGCGGACGCCTCAGTGTCTCATGAGCTGCCACAGAACCAGCAGCAGTAGTTGAGTCTGGAGACTTGATCAGCTTCCTGAAAGTATATTTAATTTGCTCAGTTTGCTGCAGCAGTTGAGGAATCGCTCTTCTGCAGCTTGACACCTTTCAGCAAATGCTTGTTCTGGAAGAGTCTTTCAACATTACATTTTTAGTTTTTTGCTAATTTCTTGCCACATATCAGCGGGTTGTCAACCCCTGGGCTAGACAAAAAAGGAAACTTTAGCAATGTGGTACTGCTCAGAACTATATGTATAAAGCATGTATCAACTTAAAAAGGTTTGCTTCAAGCCACTGTGTTAGATTTGAAAATCCCAACTTTTGTGCCCCTGTGAATCACAACAGTGAGCGCCGTACTACACACGTACAGAGCCACAGCCTAGTCACAGACAGGTGAAGTGTTTGAAGGCCAAATGCACAGCTGCACGCAGTCTGGGGTTGGAGGCCAGATGTGACCCTACATCAGTTCCTGGGGAGGCATCATGGTACTTTGCAAGGTGAAAGGGGAAACTTAAATCAGACGGAGCTCATCGCCTTGTCAAAAAGTTAGTTATTAGGAGGAACAAAGATAACTTATGGAAGGATAATTCCTTCGTTCGATTTCAAAGTTGCACAAATAGTCAATGTACCATTTGATTCCCTACTACTTCCATCTGCTTGCTGTAGCCCAGGTGTATTCAGTTAACATCCAGTGAGGTCCAGTTAGAGAGAATTCCTCACAATAATAAATGATTTAGTGCCATATGTATTGAAGTAGCCAATAGTTGTATTAATGTCTGTACAACAACTGACTGTCAAATGAAATAAAGAAAGTTCAATTGAATATCTAAAAATATTTATAGTCATTATAAATAATACATAATTACAAAATATAATACATTACAGAAAACTTAAAAAAAATTAAATTAACTGAATTGTCTTTGCCCTGCAGTTTAAATTAATTAATTTGTGTGATGTCAATCAAAAAGACAAAGATATTATATTCTTATCTTCTAAGAGAACATTGTGTGCAGGGACTTTCTCTGTGGTTATGAAACTACGCGTTTTGGCTTTATTCCTCTCTTTGTTAACATAATTATTGGGCAGTTACAAATTTTAGGTGCTGATCATATTGGGCTCTTAGGTTTTATTTTTCTATGCCTTCATTTCGGATTTGAGTGTGTACGTTTGCTCAAAAGATTTTTGCTTTGTCTAACGGTTCACATTTCTGCTTTTAATAATGGTCACGGTCTATAAACATGAGACATACTGGTTTTAAACTGTCAGTGGGAAGAATTAACATATAAGTATCTGTCCCTTCTTGGTTAAAGACTCTGATTAAGATGTCCACTTTTCTCTTGTTAGAGCACACAATGTGAAATAACTTCTCTGACTCACGCACTTCTCCAACTGTTGGGTCTCCCTCCCCGTCTCTACCCGTCGCTTATGAAATCGTGTAACTCAGTTACTTCTACAGTAGTCCAGTGGATTTTCTGATAAAAATGTGGCTTGGTACTTCTTGAGAACACCACTTTGAATTCTGATAAAGTCTAATATTTTGTTTCGTAAATATTTATGTCAAGCATACTGTTATAAATTGTTGTAAATATTCAGTTGAACTGCTGGTCCCGCTAAAAGTCTCGATCCTCCAGTTAAATGTCCTTTATATGTTTGTTAAGGCCAGACTGCGCTGCGTCAGGGCACACTAGCTGACCATCAATTCTCATCACTTGGTCAAAGGCCGAGCGCGGAGTATCATCACGAGACTGCTCGGGTGGAAAATCTTCCATGGAGTGGAACTCGGGATCCGGTGGAGTTTCCACGGGAGGCTCCGCCGGTTCCCCTTCCCCGTCTTCAGTCACAAATGCCTTACGGTCTGTAATTCTTTTACAGCTTGCTCGCCACTCGCTGACATTTTTCATTTTACTTGTACCTAGTGTTGGATCTTACAAAGTCTGGTTATCCATGTGCAACATAACGTATCGTCATCGTCACTTATCTACCAACACTTTAGCTAAATTCATATTGGCTGCCAGATTTCTGTTTAATACCTGACGCATCACATGAATTGGGAAACTCGATTTTAATAACATGGCTTTGACATCAATAAAAAGTGCTGACAAACTCTCAGGCTATGATTGACGCAGTTATATAAGAAGGCATGCTCATACATGACAGTCCTTCTCAAACAGTCATTGGTTGTTTTGGGGAGAATGCCGTGAGTTATACACAGATGATTTTACCGCTCTACTCGTTCCAGTTTTCACAGATTCAGTCACAGCAATGAGACAATGTATTATAATAGGCATATTTTGTATACTATTCTAGTGGTTTTAACATCAGTTTTACCATGAGAACATGTCATCAAACAGTGCGGGGAAAATCCGTGGACTTTTACTTGGAATCTAAGAGGGAATTATGTTCCTCCCTGAACTATAATTGAAGTTGTTTATGCCTGGAAGGTATGGTGTTTGTTGGCCTACTTTTGACAAAACTATGACACATTAAAGCACATTTAATGTTTGGGTCCTTCATGACAACTGAGAACATCACACAAACGCTTCAGGTTTGGTTTAAGGAATAAGGTTGAGATATTTAATCTGGCAGGGGATTGATTTTAACAAAGGAATGTCTGATTCTATTAAGGCAAGGCAAAGCAAAGGGTCCTTTCTATTTGCCTCTTTATGCATTTCTGTTTTCAAATTGCATGTGATGAACTGGCCGTCTGTTTTTAATTCATGCTGTGTCTTGAAATTAACCCAAGTATTTGCCCTGAAGTGAACAGATCCTCCCATGGGATGTTGAGGGTTCGGCAGAGTTGTCCTTCTGAGCTTGTTGCTGGACAATGCGAGACTGAAAAAAAACTAAAAAAACTTTACCATTGTACTAAAAATACATCTTGTAGTAGGTTCTTTTTCAGGTGTTACATTTCGTACACATATGGCATGGATGAAGCTTGAAATGTTGTGTACAGTATAGTACAGCAGAGTTTGCAATGTTTGCTTGATGACTCTTCCGGTCCTGCTTAACTCGACTTGTTTTCTTCGAATTACTATAGTCCATCATTGTCATCTAAAAATATCTATCTCTAAAAGGAACCATATGTGCCAGATATTGCAGAACAGATCAGTAAAGAGAAACCAGAAGTGTTTGTGACAGCGGGGACGCAGAGTTGAGTAATGGAAGTGGATGGGAGATGCCACCTCATTGGATTGCTCTGTGATGGGGCTTCTCTGATGCAGTAAATTAACTCAATGCAACCAGTAAATATTATTTGGATAACGATGCTATTATGCTCATTCTTGACAGTTTTGTTTCTTGTATTCATCTTGCTGACCTTGAGCTAGGGAGATGATGTTCATTTAGTAAATGATGGTCCTTTTTAGAGTGAAATAGACAATAAAGCATACTGTGATTGGCAAGTCGCTGTCGCTACCAGAGCCGTATCCGGCATCATAATTCCTCCGCATTCCCATTATGGTAACCTACAAAAACAAACAACATAGAGACGGCCGTAATCAAAGATGACGACGGCAAAATCGTCAGACTCGAGGCTTCATGACGATAGTCCACAAACCAATGGGTGACGTCTTGATGACTACGTCTACTTCTTATATACAGTCTGGAGCACGGCATTGACCTTCTCACCCCTGGCCAGTTCCTTTCTTTTCTCTGACAACACGCTCTTCACTTTCCGTCATTGTGTTGTCTTCCAGGCATGCGTCTCTTCCACATGAATGGGGAAAGAAGAAGGAAGAGGATGATTGAATAGCACTGTTGACATTTTTTAAGACGCTTAAAAATTCACGAGAGGGGTATTTACTGATGTTTCTTTTTATATTTTCGAAAGCGTTAAAATCGCTTGAGGCTATTAAATAAAAACCCATAAAAAAAAACATTGACTTTGTGACGAGAGACGGAAGAGTCAAAAAGCTGACTCGTTTCGAGGTTTCAGGACTCATTCCTGCAGCAAACTGTACCTGCTCTAAGATGTGATTGTCTGGCAGCCATATTTACTTACTTTTCAATGTATTTTAGGATTGCAATTGTTTGTTTTATGTGTTTTATGTTCTTCATTTCATGACCCCAAAGTCTTCTTGACAAAGTGTTGGACATGGTGGTTAGGTGAATGTGAAAAGTGTTTTCCCTTTTCTCTCAAGCTTCAGTATTTCTTACTGATGCTCAGATCCCAGGTGGCAGCTCAGTCTACAAATGTTTTATTGCTGTAGCTTTGTGTGATGTGTAACTTTGGTGCTTGATTGTATTTCCTTTGCAGGATTGAGCTCATTTGTGGTTACATAAACTCTTTCAAGGTTTGATGACCCTTCAAAGTCTCTTTGTATTTCCTAAGTACGGGACTCTCAGTTGTTGGGGTCATAATAAAAACAACAAATAAAAGTTCCCCATTTCCAGTCAAGTTTCAGCTTTATCATACCAGAAAAATACAACACTGACTTTAAAGGGCGATACCATACTGTCGGCCTTTGTCCTGACTCGAGTCATCTTTAGTAGTGGTTATATCTGGCCTGTGCCGGCATGACCAGGCATTAATGTCTTCTCACAGTATAAGCATGCAGCCATGTCCTGATCAGGCAAGGTCTCTGTGCAGAATTTTTTCTTTTTATTGGGGCTGCTCTTCAAGCACTCTGCTCAGCTGTGACGATGCTTAGCAGGTCAGACTGAAGATCCTGTGTCAGTGGCTGAGTAGGTGAATACTGGTGCAGTTGGGCGGGAGGGGATCATACCAGGCTGCATGCAGCACATGATGCGACGCAGAGGGTTTAGCTGGACTGCAGCAGTTTACTCGGCTGTGACATAAATACAGCGAGTGTGTCCCGGAGTTCCTTTGTCACTTGACTGCGATCTAATTCTGGAATAGGAGATGTCCTTTCTGTCTGCCATGTGCTTGTGTGTGCGTCTGTATAATGGCAATGTTGTGCCCAGTGTCATTCACTGCTTTGGGTTCCACAATGTAGCACGGCAGGACATAAATACACTCTTTCTGCAGTTATCACTGTTTTGCAGACTGACCTTTTGGCCAATTTTGCTTCCCCTGTCTATGATTCTTTTAAAGCTTACACACCCCATCTTTATCCATTCTGCCTTCTAGGACTAGCCATGAGTTTGGTTCCAGACTATGTTCTGTGGTTGACTGAATTTCAAAGGGTATAATCATTCAAGTTGGATGTTTGAACAAAAAGCACAAGGATATTTTCTGTTTTCACACGGCTGTGCGCAGTTAAATTTAGTTTGTTGATTTCCCTGCTTTTGCTGAAGCGGGGTGTATTCGGTCCGGAGTCATACGAGGATAATGTTGTATGTTTTCCTTATTCATTTCATTGAACTGCCCCTTTTGCAAAGTCCTATTCAGCTACGATGTTTAGGCAAGACAGTCCTTCATCTTTGAGTTAGACAGCCATTAGTTGTATTTCAATTGATGTCGGTAGTCTGTCTGGATGCAGTGGTCCTGGAATAAAGAGAAGTTTACTAAACACTGAACTCCCTGAAGTGTCTTTGCCAGCCGGGCAAGGGTTTTTCTGCAGACCTACAGGCGAGATAACGGCTTAAGGGAAACACTGTTTTAAGATGTGTGGGAAGTTAATTAATTAATTGCGCCTCCTCTTGCTCCTTGAATATTGAAATCAGTCACTCTCTCACACACATGCATACACACAAGCAGAAATACAAGATATGCACACAGGATGGTATACCTGTGATCTCCGGAGCTATGCAGTCCCAAAGGTCTTTATCTCTTTTTTGGCAACAATGAATGGCATAGTTGGAATAGTTTAGCACAGGATCACAGTTATCTGCACTTGTCCTTGATTCCTGTCGACACACACACACACACACACACACACACACACACACACACACACACACACACACACACACACACACACACACACACACACACACACACACACACACCTCATCACAAAGCAAGTTTAACAGATATCCTGCGAGCTATTGTATCTGCTGGATGGTGATGGCATCCTGGTCCAATCCTCCAGGCTGAACAAGCCAAACACACCCCCTCCCTCCAAGCTTTTCCGGTCTTCCTCTCTTGAGTCCCCTTCACACATGTCTGTCTCTGAAATGTTCAGGGACATTTCATCCATGGGCATGTGTGTGTGCGTTTGCGTGTGCGTGTGTGGGCAGGGATCAATATTCAGGGAAATCTGTACTGCCAATTTCCGACCTTAAGGCTGAGTAACATTTCGGGAAAAACGGCGGTACGGCTGTGTTGTGAATTAAAGCAATCACAATGCAGGGACAAGCACACAAAGAGCCACGTCCAGCTGATGAAAGACTCTTTGAGTGGAGCAAGCAACCCAATCACAAGACTCCCGTCATGACGTATTTTAATCTAACCAGTTAATTAAACCAGTTAAAGGTTTCGCGTTAGTGCCAAAGCTTTCACGCTTGATTTGACTTGTCTCGCAAACTTGTTGACTATATAATACAGTACAAAAACATTGGCCCTGGATAAAAAAGGCTCCTCGTCTGCCATGTTCCTGAAAATATTAAGAGGCATCTTCTTCCACTGCGTACACGCACATCTAGCCTTCCCCCATCTTCTTGCCCATTGTATTTTTATGGTGGTTGGCATCCATAAGTGTTGCATTACCTCCATCTACTGGACCGTCCCTTGCCCCATCGACTCCATGGTATGGCAGAAATATTCCTGAATGTAGTGTTTGTGTAAAATGTCATAATCTCTAGCGATGGCTGAAAGATTATCCCAGTAATTTAAGGGGAACTATGTGTGAAAGAGGCTTTAATCCTCATTTAATCCGCTCTCCTTCTCGTCCTACTCTCTACTGCTCTTCTTTTTCTTCCCAAGAGACACTACCGTGCCAGTTTATTTGTCTCTAGCTGTACACAGATCCATCAATCCATCTGTTTTTGCCCTCACCCGCCCCTCCTTCACCCCGTCTCCTCTCTTCCTCCATGAGTCCACTGATTCCCTGTGTAACCCCTGAGGAGCAGTCTCAACACCGTTCTCAGAGCGAGGGCCAGTTGGGCCTCCAGCAAAAACAGACGAGACACAAACACTCATCTCTATGACCAAATGCCCGCCTGCATTCCATATTTTGGCCCTCTGCTCTCTAATGTGTCTCAAATAATAATTCATCAATTTCTCCTCACCCATCATTAGCACCTCATTTTTTTTAAGTATTTTTGAGTTAAAGTGTCCTCAATTTGCAAAAAATGGCTCTGTTTTGTTATGCATTAAACATTGTTGATTTGTTTGCTTCTTAAATTCTCAATAAACTATTTTTGGAAATATCAATCATGGAATATTCTAAGAAGTTTTTAGAAGAAAATCATAATGCTTCATAGTTAACGTCTGCTTTACTCACTTTTATCCAAAGCGTCAATATGTTTAAGATCAGGCAGAAAATCTAAAGGGACATAACAACTGAGCTTTAAAAAATTTAAATTTTTTGACAATCCCAATTAATTTGTCTCTGAAATGATTAGAGCTTTAGTCACAGTAACAGTGTCCTGTATATTAGGATGTATGTTTTGTGAATTGCCCTTTATGGCATTTTGTTCAATATCATTTCAGTTTTGCCAGCCTGGAGGTTGGAGGCTGTCCAGGGATAGGAAAGCTCCCACCTTCTTCACCGTTGTGCTGACGGATATCGATTCAGACCGACACTACTGCTCCTGCCTCACTTTCTACGAGGCTGAGGTCAATCTCCAGGTAAGACACACACACACACACACACACACACACACACACACACACACACACACACACACACACACACACACACTATACTTTTGAGAATACGAATACTTTTGAGGATTAAAGTGTCTTTTAACATCTTTCTTAATTTTGAGCCGTTTTCATTCATGTGTTCTCTCTAATATTAGTTTGATGTTTTCAGGGTCTCAAGAAGCTGTAACATATCCCGCAAGCAAATGTTTTAAGTCCAACCGAGGGCCACAGCCAATCGCAGTCATAGTCTTCAGCTCCCCTACTGTACAGATGTTTAAGGACTGTTGGGAGTAAACAGGAGCACCATGTGAAAACCCACAGAACACACTAATGACGTCTTGCTGTGAGGGAACAGTGGTAACCACTGAGCCACCATGCTAGACTCATTAACAATGTAGGGATATCTGTAAGCACAAATCGTTCGCTTTCTCACTCCATTAAACAGCTGTGCAACACATCTCTGTGAACAGCAGGCTTCTCATCCTCCTTTTGAGGCTCCTGATAAGATTATCTCAATAATGATCAATGAGACTCATATGATGAGCTTGAGGTTCGTCTTTGTGTCCGAGATATCTAGGTTGGGCATTGCGATGGTTCTTATTTGCTGTTTTACAATTTAGGTTTGTTGTTTGTTTTTTCAGACGTTTGCACTTTTTTTAACTTTAGGAATTTCGGTTGTGTGCATTAGAAAACAAAAGGCTGCTTACAAATTGTGTGCAGGGACACTGATATAAAAAAGAGGATGTGGCTGTGTGCTCCCTTCCAGCATCTTGTATTTGATTTGCATACTCGTGTATACAAGATTGTTTTTGATTGCGCATTAGTGGCCATGCGCCACAAATGTAAAATACAACAACACATAAATTACTGATTACAACAGATTTGTCATTTTTATACTTATGAATGATCTCATTAATGTCTCACCCAGCCAAAACCCATAGAATACCAGGCAAATTATTTCCCTGTGCTTTTCTTTGCTCGAGGCCTTAAATGACTCCTGTCGCTCTGCCCGTTGTGACTTCACATCCTTTCACATGTCAAGTTGATAAGCAAAACATTTTATTATCATTTTATTAGAACACTGTGTACGAGAAATATGAGTCAGCTTTTAAATAGTGGGGGAGTAACTTTGGAGAATCAATACTGTAATAGTTCATGCTTTCCTCATCACTTTGTTGCGTGAGTTGGACCATAATTACAAACATTCCTATGTTTGCACAACTGGACACATTTTCCCAAAAAGCACGAGAGGTTGAAGGATTTAGGGCAAATTGTCTCTTCAAAGGGAGAAAATAACCAAAAATAGCCCAGTTGTTAACTGTTATGGGGGTTTCTTTAAGAGCCTACAAACAGACTTTTCACTGCCCAATGCTGGTTGGTCCCTCAGCTGTATTGAAACCTCAATGCTTCTTGGTCTGTTTTCTGTTGATGGCGTGGAGTGGAGGGAATGTGAGTTGTCAGTCACAACACATTTAGACTTCATTGTGGGGCCTCATGTTTTTGTCACATTTGTAATTTGTTAACTGTTATCTGAGGATTGGCAAGGCTACTAGTGAGTTGTTTTTCACACAAAATAAGATGTAGATTAGATGGCCAAACACCTCTTTCTTTCCACTGGCCATTAGGGGGGTGATTCATCTGGTTGCAAAAATAAATCAGATTGTATGGAAGTCTATGAGAAAATGTCTCTACTTCTCACTTGATTTATTACCTCAGTAAACATGAGCTTATGATCTCAATCACTAGTTTCAAGGCTTCTTCAATACAGCATTGTTCATATAAAATGATCGTCACCATTTAGAGTAAGAAAGAGGATTAAGCAGAGTCTGCTTTACCTTGTGATTGACTGGTTGCTACTACAGTGTTGTCCAGTCTGGGAGTTGTTTTCATCTCAGAACTTATACCTTTTCACAGTGTGTTTTCAGTTCAATTTGAACCCTTTTTGGTCCCTAAAAATGTTAAGCGTTCAGATGGCCAGAACTCAAAGCTGCAGTAGCCACAAACCAATGGGTCAATTACGTCACAGTGACTATGTACACTCCTTATATCTATGCAGTAGAGAGACTATCTTTTCCAAGACAAGTTTAATTACAAATTGTGATTGAGATTATGAAAGAAAGGGACTCAGATTCATGTACATGTGTTGTATTTCACTTCACTCGTTTGTTTTTTTCCGTCTCTGCTCTCACAGTCTTAATTTCTCACAGTCTTACTACCCTTATTTCTAAAGGAAGTTGACTAGGATTACCAGACTGGTTGTAAAAGTTGCACTGGTTAAAAGAAGAGAGCCATAAACTTTACTGTCAGCATGCACACCAGGCCGGAAGCAAAAGGCTCTGCAAGATATTTTTTATTTTGTCATTTGTGGCCATTTAATGTATGTTAATGAAGTATTTTTAGGTTTATCTGACTATACTGTCCTAAATAACGTAAAAGTGTAATGTGAGAAGTTGCTGCAGAATTCTAAGCTTCTCAATACTGAAGCTGTCAGTATTGACAGGATGAACACGGATACATCTGGAAGATATAAATTCTGTTTTGAAAATGCACACTTGTCATGTTTTTTCTTTTTTTAAACTTACAATTTACAATTTACAGCTTACAGTAATTGAGATGTATGTGTGTGCCAAAAAAAGACATGACCAAGACTTGTGTATATAAATTCAATATTATGAAGACTTTTTAATTTGATAGCCCATCTTTATTGTCAGCCTTGTGTTAATTGTTTTATTAGGCTATATTTGGCCTCATCCAACATCGTGTTTCGGCAACATAAACACACCTTGCTGGATTCAGTGTCTGGCACTGAGGATCCTCTTGAAACGTGAGGGTGTTTTAACAATCTTTCCTCTCATCTTTATCTACTGTGTTGGATTCCAGGGAGACTCCAGACAGGCGACAGAGGAATGTATTTTGTCTAATAATTGAACCAAATCCTAAGAATAATGGGGAAATGTGACCCCCCATCTGAGAGGGATATTTTAATCCCGTACTCCTTAGTCCAGAGATACTGAAGCATTTATGGCATGTTTTCACTGCCTGGAGAAATATACCAGATTGTGATAAGGGCTTTAGTGAGGAATGAGCACAGAGAAGTCTGAGTATTAATGCTCTGATAGGGCTCATGGAACCACGATGGAGACAATTAAAACCAGACTGAGGCTGTTGCTTGGAGGATAAGGTTGTCTGGCTTTTGGGGAGAGTTAGATGTTTAATCAGAGCTAAAACTACTTTATAGTGTTCCTTTGGTTTGACTTTAAGTAATTCCAACCATTAGAGTAATAATACACCACAGAAATTGCACATAGAATATGTGTGAAATATTAAAACAATTTCAGGATGGAAGTGGGTTGAATAAGTAACATTGTGATCAACAATAAAGAATATTGTTTTGCTGTAAATGATATAGTTAGCTAAACATCATATTTACGAAGCATTCTGCATGCGTTTGCATCTATGTTATTGTCTCTTATGTCTCTGATGTTTTGCATTTGCTGTTAGTATGTGACTCAGGAAGGCAAGCAACATTAAGCACCAAAACTAATTTTGGCTCTTGTCTGAGGAAATCTACTCATATAATGTAGTCTCTTTGTAGGCGAGATCTTTTACTATTACTACCCTTCATCGGGATTTTAAAAAAAATATGTCATGTTCATGGTTGGCTCCAGTGGTTTTAGCAGCTGTGCTGAATGAGGACGGATTGGGAAATGCTAATTAGTAGTCTCAACATTCTCGAATGTGTGTTTCATCTCTGGAGACAAAGGAGTATTTTTAAGATGTTTTGGGGTTGATGCTATGACTTCGTCTGATGCAAGAGCCATATCTTGGCTATTTTAGTGTTGTAGGAGGAAGACAATTTATTTTCCACTGCTTCTACTTTTCAAGCCTATCTCGTGACTCACCTCTCAAGTGAAAATGGAAAATTAATTGTGAGACTTGTTACTAAATTATAGCATACAATACTCAGTATTACCACTGATCACTGTGTTGGGGTGAAACATTAGCAAATAACACATGCGATGTATATTACATGCTAGACGTGTGCTGGACAATGTGATGAGTTTGAGGCACATGATGTATTCACAAGCTCAAGTAGGAGCTCAGCGGTGCTGGCATGCTCTACAGTACATTTCATGTTCTGTAGTCCATGGCACTGTGTTGAACTCTTCCACTGGAACAGCTTCTTTTTTAATGTTTCAGGGATCAAAGAGTATTGGGGCTGATGGAGATGAAGATGAGGAGGCAGAGGAGGATGGCCTGATCCAGCCAGCTCAAGTGTTTGCACCAAAAAGTCTCATTCTCGTGTCCAGGCTGGATTATCCCGAAATATTCCGGGTAATAAGGCACCATATGATTAAATCTTGATTAAAAAATATTGTTCTGTCTTGTTCAGCAGAAATACTCTGAATTTTTGTCAAATCAAGGCTTTCATCTTGCAGCTCTGAAATGACGCTTATCTGCTTGTACTGTCTGCAACATAGGCCCTGGTTTGCTTCAGCATAAGCATGCAATTCAGTGAAGTAAATGAGATATAAGCACCTCTGATCTTTTCATCACAGACTGAGTTGAACACAGGTTTTGCAGACACACGGTCAGCCTTGTTAGATGCTGTAAGAATAAACTGCTATCAAACATTATCCTTATCTAGCAGACAGCGTTTAATTGTGGGCTGTCATACTGATGACTATATAGAGGAGTTATCCTCTGTTTGTGTCCATGTGTAATATCGTTGTTATATTTCACATGTCGTCCTTCCAGGGGTGCTTGGGTCTGATCTACACAGTGCACATCGATAGCTTGAGTTTCCCTTTGGAGGGTCTGGTGGCCAACCTCTTTACATTCCAGGTTCCTGTTGCTGGTGGATCCCAGGTAAGTTTTCACTCAGGCGAAGCATCCACAGTCTGTAAGGCCCCTCCCTGCTGCTGGCTTGTTCCTCACAGGGGGCCACAGATCTGGACCAGTCAATGTAATGTCTGTCCCATTTGATTTTGAGGCAGTGATTGTTTGTGCATATACTTAATTAAATTATTTATATTCACTGTGCAGCCAATCAGGAATGTCATGTTGAGATGGTGCCTGTGGTTGTCCAGCCACAGGCAGTATTCTTTTTAATTAAATTTGACATATTTGTCATTTTTCCATCATGTTACATATAGAAAAATACCTCAGTCTAGTAGGACAGCAAACCGCACAGCTCTTAAATTATGTTCATAACAGCTATTTATTTTAAATACATTACTTAGGTTTAAAAAAACATTTAGGTAACTGCTATTGGATGGTCACATGTCTAAATATGAGGCTATTAATTCAGTGAACCAGGCAATAAATTACATATTTACACCTTTTGAAAAACACCTTCGAGCCAAAATATGTCAATCATATTGGAAAGTTATTGTACTGCCAGCGGGGGGGAATCCTAATTACTCAGGTAAATATCAGGCTTTGTTTGAGACAATGGCTGATGTGCTGTAAAAGAGAAGAATTTGGCCTATTCTCCAGCAAGATGGAATTTAAAATCCTAAATCTTCGGGGTCTGCCTTCAAACAGAACCTCAGCATTGGAACAAACTAATTTTTGCATCACTAATCCAAGAATCTTTTTAAGGGATTCTGTGATATTGCTGCAGCTGTGCGCTGTGTTATATTTTGGAAAAAACATGTAATTGAGGTTTTCTTTGCTCATGACTGTTTTCTGACCTTTACCGTTTTTGTTTTCCTATACAGAAGCTCTTTAGCCTGGGAGCAGGAGACCGTCAGCTCATCCAGACGCCTTTAAACGACACGTTGCCTGTCACCAGCAAAAGTGTTGGTCTGCTCTTCCAGCAGCTGGGTGGGTTTACTTTGACTAACAGCTAACACAAGCCATGACTTGTGAATGACTGTATAGCTGTTTCTCTGCCCCATCATGTATTTGTTTTTAACATGAACCCTGCCGTTGAATTGAATGAATAAACAATTTCTGCAGTCTGTCTGCATAATATCTAATTTAAGTGTTAAGACAGTTCTGACACTCAAATAATATTTGTTTTAATCATATTAGTGGCATTGTCTTAGTTAATGAAATCAAGCAGCTTTAATGTGTGACATATTTCACATTCATTCAGTCTTGATCCTTTCCGATTTTTAGAGGCTTCATTCTACTTGGCTAATCACATGGTAGTTAACTGCAGCACTGTGGGACTTTTACAATGAGGAGACTTTCGCAATGAGCCATTAAGAACTTGGGTTAATTCTACACCAAATGTGTCTGAAGAAAGCGTATGTAGTTTTCGCTTTGTCCCATCAGCGTTTCTGTAATTTTGTCTGGGCTAGAACAAGCACATGATGAAGATTTGATTCACTTTGCTAGTTTCGCATTGCCATGATTGCTCAATATTGTAAGACTGTTAATGATTTGTACAAGCAATACGTGCTTTGTCAAAGATGTAATATGCCTGATTGGCCATGACTCATGGTGTTTGAAGAGTATATCCATCACTTTTCTTTTAGCCATGGGAAATTATGGTTTGGCATAAATCATGAACCAAGCTATTGTGCATTAGATTTTTAGATTATTTAAGAGGAATTTGTTTTAGTTTGCTTTCTGCAACTCTAGGCATACATCTGTTAGAGCTGAGAGTGAAATTAAATATGATTCACCTGAAATTTGATTTGTAATGGAAAGTATGGCCCTCATTTATCCTCATTTGATTAGAAGAATGTGATTCAAAACAGAGTGGATTTTATTTCCTGAGTGTATTAACACCATCCTCTGTTTGTTTGGACAACGTGCTGAACATGCACATGGGGGGTACTTGCACGATACACGTCATGTGATCAGAGTTAGCTGGAATTCATGCATTTGTAGCCAATCTGGATACAAAAAAACAAAGCAATCTTTACTCAAATCCTGGCCATGGCCTGTCAGTCCTCATAAGCCTGTTTCCATGAATCAGTTCAATACATTATGCAGCGCTGTTAGTCCTTGAAGCGGCTACAGGGCCATAACTAATGTGTTGGAAAGGTGCTCATTGCTTAAGATGTGACGTTCTTGTTTAAATACTGCAGTGGAAAATCGCTAACTTAAAAATCACAGTTTTCTCTTTTTACACCTATTTACAGATCAAACAAACAAGATATAGATATATAAATAAATAATATAGAGTAGGCAAGTTTCTTTATCTTTCACCTTTAGACAAAGCCAGGATAGCTGTTTCCCCCGTTTGTATGTTGAGCTATGCTAACCGTCTCCTGGCTGACTGTCAAGAAACATGACGGTGGTATCGTTCTTTTCATCTAACTCTTATTTAGATATGCATACTGCAGAGTGTAGGAACATAGACACTAAACGGCTAAGTCTACTCTTCGGATCATACCAGGAAGAAAGTGCTGTTTTGTTTTAGTGACAAGGAACAAATTGTTGGAATGTGTTGTTGTCTTTGTCCTTAACCCCACTTCGATTAACTATTAATATAATATACAATATTTGTTTTGGACTTTGTAGCAGGACAAATTTATGTATACAATTTAAGAGTCGAGCTGTCAGACGTTGGTAGGTAATTATTCCTCTCCTTTACAAAAATATCAGCTACACTGCAGCGAGTGTATTATTTGCACTCATTAGGTCATCCTCATGTCCATTTAAAGATCGGCGAGTAGCCGTGCAGGTCGTCAGGTCAGCACATCATTCTGTGTGCACGCATCACCCGAGTCACCAGAGAGGAATGTGTGTTAAACATGTCACACTGCACAGGAAGTGCAGTCCCCCGGGGCGAGATAAAACCGGCCATCAACAGCCCTGTTGTTTGTTGTTTGTTGCCTTTGTCTCTCCTGTTGTCCGGGGATGTTGCTGTCACTTTTTATTTAGGGCTCGGAAGTGCATTGCTGTTTCCATAAGATAAGTAAACACCTGAAGCTGAGGTGTGATTATGAAACGGGAGCCTCAATCGTGGAATGAGCAAGGCAGAGCGTTTTACATCATTTTAACTTACCGTGTCTATGAAAGATGAAACGACTCATTTGGTTTGAAAGTTCAGTTCCTCTTAAAATCTCATATTTAGTTGAGGCTCTGGTTCCATTTCCTGTTTATCACTGAAGTGCTTCACTCAGACGGACAAACATCCAGACCCAGCACCCCAAGTGGCACTGATATGTCTGCCAGTGTTCCTCTCCCTTTATCACCCCAATGTGTGATGAATTGGTCTGTGTGTTGCTTGATAGGAAACAATAACAGGAACTGTAAACTTAGAATTCTTCCTGATTGTCACGTCGGTATTTGAAATATTATTTATACTGTATGAGACTGTGTAATTTCCTTTGTTTTCAGAGATGTGTTTTCCTTTAGGTTTATATTCATTGTTTCACATAAACTGACCCATCTAGTGGGCGAGCAGGTTTATTTAATAAAGCAGTGGTCAAATAGCAAACTGTGAAGATTCTGCAGAGCAGTGTTATGATTGATGAAGAAATACACAACAATGGTTTAATGCAAATTAAGAAATCTGATCAATGTTGTAGGAGCAAAGGTAATCTAGTAGAATTCACTTAAAACCTTTGTGTTGTCTTTGGGTCAAAATGACCCGTGTACGAGTGTATATGTATGTGTGTTGGTGGGTCATTTTGACCCAAAGACAACACAAGGTTAAATACATAAACGTTCATGTATTTGTCTTGAGGCTTGGTAAATGCAAAGGAAGTGCAGTGTTCACCTACCAAAGAGAAGAGGCATACTTTTCATACAGTGGACAGTTTATTCAATAAATCAACAAGGCTGCAGTGGCCTATGCAGATGAAAGTGAGATTAGCCACGGCCATGTCAGGCTTTTTCCCTGCTCAGACTTTTAGTTGCTGCATCAGCAGCAGTCTCGAACATTGCACTTCAATTTCACAATAAAATTTGATTTGAATCAACTCCTCCGGATCATGCAGCACTTTCCCCAGCATTGGCAGCCCTATTTTCAAAATGAGATTGGTACACAAACAATGCCACCCAATTTAGTCGCACTACAACCTTCTATACGGTATTCAGAATGCTGTGGTTGGTCTCAAAATTACAAAAAGATTCCACAGAATATTGTTATCATTAGTCTTGAAGCCGGTATGAATTCAAACAGAACATTGTGCGATCTAATCTGTGTTTGAAGTTTTAAATCCTGCACAAATAGCCACGAATGTTTGATGAATGATACGTAACAATGTGGCAGTCACACATCAACAAATACATCATTAATTTTGTTCTCTGTTGCTTTTTTGTTTCAGGAATCCAAAATGTTCTAAGCCTGTTTTGTGCAGTTCTGACAGAACACAAGGTCTTGTTTCACTCCACCAGTTACCAGAGGCTGGAGGAGGCATGTCGTGCACTGGAAGCCCTCATGTTTCCCCTTAAATACAGGTAAGCATGTCTTCGAACCCAGCGGCCGGACAGATCATGTGACTTTTTTCGAGCATCTCGGCTGGTGTCATGACTTCCTTGGCTTGTGATTCAACAGATGATTAACTTTGTTCATTATTGTATTGACTGCTAGAAACAAGTATGTTTGGATAAAATCACTCTTTAAGATAAAAAAAAAAATGGACAGGGATATACAAACCTTGTATATCTAGTAAATGTAAAAGATTTTTTCCACTCACTTTTCAGAATTCACTTTTACTGGAATTGCCTTTCCTTGTGCAGTGATTAACTTCCTTCCCTCTTGAGAAATAATACATGCAATACTATATGTATCTTGTGAAAGACATGATTTAAAGTCAGAGGGAAGTTTAGTAGAGATAATGTTTCTCCCCTGTATTACATTTTTACAAATTCATACCACGACGTTGCTGCTTTGCTTCCATATAAATTCATTCATCAAGTGAGACATAACAAACGCAACAAAACAGGTGAATAAACAGTGGCAGACAAAACATATCAGACATGCATTAAGACAATAGGCCGTTTTTAGAGCAGACATGTTGTCCTGACATTGTTGTAAAACCTCAGGCATTACTAATAACATTAATTATGGCTCTGTTTTTAGTGCCCAATAATCTGAGCAAAATAAAACAACCACTAGAATCGCTACGGCACATTTCAGAAGCACATTTTCTTGTTCTCACGGGCTGCTTTAAATAAGTAACGCACATTTATTTGATCATCTGACCTGGTCCCTATACCCGTTTGCCAATCATCCGTCATTATTGATGGTCTTTTTTTTAGCATTTTGTTCTGGGTACATCTCCTGTGAAAGCAGCAATAGTCACTCTATCATTATGCTGTTTATCAGTTATGAAGTAATGATTGTCCATGTTGTGTAGAATAACGTAACCTCAAACACAGGAAGTACATTTGAAGCTTTCAGTTGCACACTCAATTCTCAGTTTTTCCCCATCTGTCTTCCTCGTCTCATTGGATACACTGTGTATTTACTGTTATGTCCCTTCCTGTGTTCAGTTACCCATACATCCCCATTCTGCCTTCCCGGCTGCTGGAGGTGCTGAGCTCACCCACTCCCTTCATCATTGGCGTTCACTCCATGTTTCAGACTGAAATCCAGGACCTGGTGAGTGAAGATGTGTCACAGGCATCCAGCAATCTCTTGTCCTTATTCACAGAACTGGAAGATCCTACATTGTTCAATGCTGTCAATAACTTGTGAATCATGAACAAATATTGGAGTTTGTTTTTATATCCTAAATTGTGATATTGATTGACTTTCAACTGACCAGGGGATTTTTTTTAATAAAAAAACAAAAAAACTTTGGTTTCATGATGTTGTTACACAAGAAGATGAAGTCATCTGCACTTCAGCAAGATGTTTATTTAACTGGTTTCGGCGAATCCTCGTCAGGCATACGTGTCATTGCTCACAGCACTCTCTTCAGCTGCAATCAAACCACCTGACCTGTCTGTGCTTTATGTGTGTATAACCAGTTGGATGTTATCATTGCGGACCTGGATGGAGGCACGATACAGATTCCTGAGTGCATTCAATTGTCCCAGCTCCCTGAACCTCTGTTACACCAAACGCAGACGTCCCTGTCCCTGGTAAGCAAAAACATACACATACAGGTGCAGCCCTGTTATTTAAATGATCAGAATTTGATGACATTTGAGCAAGCAAAAAATAATGAATTAATGAAAGCATTCAACTGTCAACAGCAAGTATACAAATCAAAGTTATCCTGTATTATCTGGTTACTCATCGTGTACCATTGTTCCTTATATTTATTGTTGTTGAAATGAAGACAAGTAAATAATGTGGAGAAACATTTATTCTGTGTAGGTTTTGCACCCTGATCTGGAGATAGCAGACAATGCATTCCCTCCGCCTCGCACTGCTCCCTCCAACCTCAAGTTGTTGGTAAGTCAGCATCACTATCAAATATCCTTCTTTCATTTGCGGTCCTCCAGGGGAAAAAAAAGAAGTATCTTATGGGCTAAAGGTTAGCGTTTGAGTGGGAGCACTAACTGACGGTAACCCATTACTCTAAAAATAAATTGCACTTCTGTTGCGTAATTAACTTATCAGACTGCATTTGTGGCATAGTTGTTTGATGGCGTGTGTGTTTTGTGTGTGTGTTCCAGGATAAGGAGGTGAGGGCCGTCTTTCTCAGGTTGTTTGCACAACTCTTCCAGGGCTACAGGTCCTGCCTGCAGCTCATCCGCATCCATTCTGAACCCGTTATTCACTTTCACAAGGTAAGATAACAACATAATGGAATTCCCAGTGCTGAAATTAATGTTTTGCAAAAAAAAAAAAATCCAATAGGTGACCTAAGAATAAACTAATTTAGCAAATACTGACTTTTTTCTTTTTTCGCTGCCAAGAATGTTTTAGTCTGAGTCAAGCAGTGGGGGTAGATAAACCAGGGGGTCAGGGGTGTGTGTGTGTGCGTGTGCGTGTACGTGCCGCGCACATGTTGTTCTTTAGTGTGTTGCTGAGGCTTCATGACTCTTCCGTGAAGCTATCCTTTTGTTTATGCAAGCTTCGGACACAGTCCCGTAACCTTGGGCAAAGCCCGGCAATGAGCCATATGAAACGTATTAGGTTTACATTTTCGTTTTGTGCCGGGGTTTTTTGTTTGTTCGTGTCTGTGATGTCTCCGTGGTAACCGCTCAGCACATCTTCCTCAAAGTACCCCACATGGATCACATTATAAACAAATGCTCCGCTTTTTTGCCTGGAACTGCTGAGTGGGGGAAGGCTTAAGTGACCTGTGTTTTATCTCTTCATCCCACAAGCACAAATAATTATGCGTAAAGTAAATTCAATGTAGTAATTTCTAACTAGATTTATTTCCCTTATTGTGCATGCAGAAGAATCATATCCATCTTATCCATGACTTTTAACAATACAAGATGCTGGCCCCCTTGCTGAGAATTTTCTTTTAAACATTTTGTAATCTTGTGCTAAAAATGTCTGGGATTACTATGCTTGCTTTTCAGTGTGCAGCAAATCCATATGAACAAGAATACATTGCTCCCATCTGTGTGGGATTGTAACTGATCTATTTCTGACATTATCCAGACTGCCTTCCTGGGCCAGCGAGGCCTCATTGAGAATGATTTTCTGACCAAGGTTTTGGATGGCATGGCCTTCGCTGGCTTTGTCTCAGACAGAGGTCCGCCTTACCGAGCCTGCGATCTCTTTGATGAGGTACTGTACCACGATGCTCCACTTAAAGCTGAACTTTGCCCTTCACTTTTTAGCTGTAAGTGGAGAACTTCATATACAAAGTTATTACACTAAAGCAACTGTGAAAGATTTTTTAATGTGGACTGGTGACATACGGACAATACTCTATCAGTTATGATGGTGACCTAGGTATGCTGCAGGAGCACTGTGATACTTTTAGATGTATTTTCTAGATGTTCCAGCCTGTCTAATAGTCAATATTACTGTGTTGTTGTGTGTTTTGTAGCTGGTGGCCTTAGACACTGACAGCTTTAAGGAAGAAGAGGTCAGCCCTGCCAATCTGCAGAAGCACATCAGGACATTCTCTGAGCAGCTATACAGAAATGTAAGACTTTGTGCGAATATCTACAGCTATATCTCCGTTGTTGTATTTGTGTTGTACTTTATAGGATATATATATATATATATTTATATATTTCCTCATTTTAGCATGCTCTGCACACACCTGCTGTACATCCACTGTACATACAGCTGTGTATCCTATTAATACAAGTGGTTCACTGGCACGTGTACTATAGGAGAACCCAAACCCCCACATGGCATTCCAGAAAGTGCCTCGGCCTTCGGAGGGATCCCACCTGCGGGTGCACCAGGTACCCTTCCCCCTGCTGGATGACGAACAGGTGGAGAAAATGATGCAAGAGGGTGTGTCAAAGCACAGCACCGCACCTCCTTCTACACGATCTGAGAAAAAGTGTGTTGTACCTGCTGGACCACCCGTCGGTACGGTCAACCTTCTACTGCTGTATCGTACATGCAGACTGTTGTGATGAGGCTTTACATAGCTGCAATCTTGTGTTAAATCTCTTTTACAGTAATAATTATTTGACTTCTTTGATGTTTGCAGCCGCTATAGTTTTAACCTGATTCCCCTCCTATTGTGTCGTTCTGTATTCTAGTGTCCATCATGGGTAAGAGTGCCTCCGTGTTTAACAGCGCTCGCAGGCTGGAGGTGGTGCGGGGCTGCATTTCCTTCATCTTTGACAACAAGACTCTGGAGACTGAAAAGGTGATGCACAATGTCTTTCCTCAGGGGAGCTCCTCAACCTTTCAACAAGCTCATTAACTGAAGACATCTTTGAGTTACACCGAATCAGCAGACCGTTAAGGGGCTGTAGATCTCTCCTCACCTTCATCATTCTCGTATCTTTCAGCAGCCACACAGAAATAGGGCCTGTAGTCAAACACTCCATCCATGATGCAATAGTTATTGTTTTAACACAGAGGTTAATCGGTTCCTGTCCTCTAAAAGCATCTACACTACACAAAGCTGTCCTTCGTTGTAGCCCCATGTTTTTGATTCTACCCAATATGCAATTGGGAATGTATTTAAATGGGATTTACTCTTCTTTTTTTTGCCCCCCATAAGCCTGTAAATTCTTCACTGCCAAATGGTCATTAACCATGCAGCTGGCCATCGTAGCTGGGAGTACTAAAAATAAAAATCTCTTCTTTAATCAATATTTCATAAAACAGGGGTTCCTCAAAAAGCCTGAAAATCGCAGGAAGCAAAACATAATAATTTAACCATAACAAATTATCAATTATTTATATCTCTAATCAACCTCTCTTATCAGGTCAGCCACTTTATTTTTTAGGTATTTTTTCTTTTATTAAACCCACTTTGTCCACCTTTCTCTCAACAGGCGCTGCCAGCTGCACTGCGCGCACTGAAAGGCAAGGCAGCACGCCAGTGTCTGACTGAGGAACTGAGTCTTCATGTTCAGCAAAACCGTGCCATACTGGACCACCAACAGTTTGATTACATCATTCGTATGATGAACTGTGCCCTCCAGGTAAGTCATGCCAACACAAGTCATAGACGCATCAGTAACTGTGATGTGCAATAGGCTGCCATCAAAATTATATCTGTTTTTACTGTTGAATAATATGATTGTATTTATGTGGATCCACTGATAAAATAACTGAAACTTTGTATACAAGTTTAAAATTTGAATTTTTTCGATTCTGTTTCAAACAGGAATATGACTGGTTTTGTCCAATATGCTTATTGTGTTATTCTTAACAATTAATAATTACAATATAACATAAAATAATTTGTAAAAACTGTTGGTACTGTGGGACATATCTGGTTGAATGTTTTAGCGCTGGCTGTACCACACATTTACAGCAGATGCCATATTTTATGAGTTGCTGTTGGTTCTAGTTTAACATGAGCAATGTGTAAGCGTGACAGTAGTACACATGCACATGTAGACACAGGCATGTCCATCCTCTTCTGCTTATTTTTTCTTCATTTATTTTAACGTTTTAACAACAAACGGACAGCATGTTGGAGTGCTGCGCCCCAGCGTTGCTGCTTGTTGTTTATCAGCCAGCATGTGTGTCGCTTTCTGGTGTCCTCATGCCTCGGCTACTTGTCAAAGTGTGTAAGTAATGTTTTTTTGTGCAGCTCTTAAAGAGTCAGTGAGGCTTCACTCAGCCAGAGCAGCCGGGTCTTTATTGGTAGTTCCTCATATTTTACTGCCTTGAATCAGCCTTGCCAAGGATTTTTATCATGTTAAGCAGTCCTCACAGAGTGCAACTTTTATGGAGTGACTTTAGATTCCAGTCATCCCCCCCCAAACATTTTTTATAGAAAGCCAATTAACCCCAGCATCTTCCCCGGCCAAGGACAATCAAAGTCTTTCACGTGTCATTTGCTTCACTACTATAATATCTACCTGGCAAGGCTACTGACTTGCAAAATTAATTATTTATGTTTTTGCACATATGCTGGAAGACATGAAAAGAAAAGCTTGTTGCATCATTTCTTTTTATGGCGCATGATTTCCAGAAGCAGAGATGAGTACTGATCTTACAGTAGTTTATTGTTCATTTGTCGAAAAGCTAAAAATGACAAGAAGTCAGGATAAAACTACCATTAGAATAAAACCACCATCTCTTTTGCATGGCTTCTTTAGTCAAGACTTGTATTATAGTTTAAATGAATGCAAAGCTGCGTACTATTTGGTTGTCACACTCTTGTGAACATTGCTGATTGCCAGGCAACAGTGCGTCTTTTTACGAGTTGAAATGAGATCTTTATGTGTTGGCTTTTGTTGGAATAGATTAATAATGATAAATTTGTTCAAGAATTGTTCCAAAGTGGCCCATTAAGTTTTGGCTATAATAATTCATATTAAAATAACTTCTTTACCTTTTAAACATTTCTACAATACAAAATGATAGAGGTCTGTCCCACCTAACTTATTTGATATGTCATAAATGCTGCGGAAAAGTGAATAATCAGCTAAACATGGGTAAAAAACATCATAATTTTACACATAGAGTTAAGATTTGATGTGGAGTGCATGGTTGTTTACCGCAACATGGGAAAAGACTTTGTCAGCATTGTTTGATGGCTTTTTTCATTTTATTTATTTGTATTGAGTATGTATTATTTGTCATTTCATCTCAACGTCAAAATGGAAGCCAGGCATTTGTTCCTGACTTTCATTTCTTGGTTTCAGCTCGGCTGTGAGGGATTTGTCTCAGATGATCTGTGAAAGGAAGATAAATAGTAAATGCTAGGCCAGTAATTACTTTCATATTCTGCGTGCTGCCTTTCTTTCAACACCCAGCCACGTAGGAACCTTAAAATGATATTACAAAGTCAGTGAGTATGTGCAAGAGATCCTTCGGTGCTTAACAAAAGCCAAAGTGACCTACTCTGTAAAAAATGTTGCTTTCTCTTTGTAAAATGACAACATGATGCCTCATTAGGATTTCTGGCGTCCATGTTGATGTGACACATTGATTTTGAATGACATCATCATTATGAGGCTAAGCACAACATTTAGTGTTTAACTAGTAACTTCAGGCAAGTGACGGTTCTGTTGTCTGGTTGCAATCAGTGTTCGCAGCGGAGCAGAGCAACAGGAAGTGGTATTTATCAGAAATAGGTCGAAGGTGAGGACTTTAGAGAGAGGTGCTACTGTACCTTGTTAGTACTCATTCTTCATGTTATTTGTAGTATATAAAAATGTTGATGCCTTCTCTGGAATGAGTTGATGTGTTCAGAAACTGTTTACAGTGAAGCATTTAAACATCTGTTGTAATCCTTATCTGTGCTGTTTTTGTCATGAATCACTCACAGTAACAACCCTCATTGGGGTATTTTAGTTAATTGTGTGTGTGTGTGTGTGTGTGTGTGTGTGTGTGCGTGTGTGCGTGCGTGCGTGCGTGCGTGTGTGTCAGTGCTGCAGCTTCTAGAAGTAAATGTTGCGCAAACCATGTGGGGGAATGAGTCCTGCTGTGGATGCATCCTGGCATCCCAACCATTTCCTGTCAGATAGGATTATGAGCCCTCTGCGCTCTGCTGTCTCATGGCCGAGGGCCTCATGATGCTCAAAAACACCCTCTGACTGGCAGTTAACTGTGAGAGGGATTAGGGTGGAAGGTCCATGGGAAGCGGCCCTCAACGGCAGGGAGTCCATGATTTCTGCACGAGCTTGACCGTCTGATGTGCAAGAGCACCCGTTACACACAGGCTTAATTCTCCCCCTTTTGGTGATTCAAGCAGAAGTTAACTTTGATAGCCTCTGAGCTGAGACATTTTAGTTTGTCCACAGCCAAAATAATCTACGTAAAGAATGCCGTAAATGTCAGTTAATTTCACTGCTTTCCTGGAAAGTGCTAACTTCTCTGAAACACAGGAAGCTGCTTTTTGTTCACATCCTCCAGTGCTTCTGTCACGTGCCCATGCTTCTTGTTTTTTATCACTGTATATGTGTCTTGAGACTGAATAGCTTTGTTAGTCATCATTGCTATCATAGCTGCTGCAGCTTCAAGAATGAGGGAGAAAATGGTGAAATAATATGAGGAAAGGAAGTCGGCAGGGTGTCCTCGCAAACAGAAATATGGCGGCCCTTCTCTCCCTCCATTCTTGAAATACCAAATAAAGCATGTGGCTCTATTCAGCTCTGACAATGATTGAGTCTCAAAAAGTATGAATACAATACCTTTACCTTTTATCAAGTTCCTAGAAACCGCTCTGCTCAGGTTTCACTTTTCATTCAGTCTTATCTCAGACCTGCTGCAGGTTTCACTGCTTATCTGTTTGCTTAGTTACGTTGAGCTGTCACTTTGCCCCCGGGCTGTAGCTTAAGTACACCTGATAGTAAAAACTTTATATTAGATATGATGTGTTGATGCAGCCTCTGGACAAAGCTTTTCTCCATCTGAAGCATGACTGCAGCATTTTCTCTGCTAAAGAAATGTCTGTTCTCGCATGTTTCTGTTACAAAGAACCGATGACATGCATCGCTGAACTTCACTCTTTTCTTTATTTTTTTATTTTTTATAATACTGGTTTGTTAATTATTCACTCTTTTCTGCCAGTGTGTTTCCACTTGTTGTTCTGCTTTGACTGGGGGCCATGAACTTGTGTAACCTGCAGCATTGTTAGGGATGCTGGTAAACAATGCTTTGGTGCCGCTCCAAGCTGGAACATTTCCCCGCAGCCCAAATAACTGCAAAGAGAAACACAAGCGACAAGAATAATAAAACAGAAACTATGTTGCTTAGTCGACGGGGGGGGGGGGTTGGAGGGGGCCAGGCTTTCATGTGTCGCCGTGGAACCTGTGTTTTGCATTTTCTCCCCTCTTTACATTCTTGTGTGTGTGTGTGTGTGCGTGTGTGTGTGTGTGTGTCTGTGTGTGTGTTTTTTTTTTTTTTTTTGGGGGGGAGGACTGGCGGTAACGGAGGCCCCCATCAAAGAACACTATCAGAAAGTGCAGCATTCTTCTCCCTATCTCTCCCGCCAAAATGACTACTCGGATAAGTCTCTTATAGTATGTTGCATAGTTTTAGACTGTTTTGAATGCAATTAAGACAAATGTGTGTTAGTTAAACATTTTCTGGATATGTGAAGTCCCACTGAGGGTTATGAGGTGCGGCACCGGGTCAAATCAAGTTTCCTCTGGCTATTCTAGATAAGTACCAATTTCCTGTGAATTAAGTACTTTTAAATCTTTTATTCTCCTGTTGTCAATGTTCTTTGCGATCTCTATGAGAAAAGTTTAGTTTGGGCCCCTAAGTCCCCCGCTCTAAGCCTCTTAATTTACTATTCATCTTAATACCCTTCTCTTGAAAGCACCTCTAAGCGTCGCCTCTTTGACCTGAAACAATCCATAATACTTAAACACTTCAGCATGATGTGCAAATGTCAAGGAGGGAATATTTTCAACTATTCCCTGATAGAAAAATTAATTACAAAAAAAACGGTAAAATTGTGCTTTCTGGCTCGTCATGCCTTCTTGATAAATGGACACAGCATGTTATGGCAAAAATGACTGTTTTTTATGCAGCGCCTTGCAATTTTCCTCAATGAGACTTGTAAAGCAATCTACGTAGGTCAAGAATGAAAAACATAAAATTACCAATAAATTGAACGCTGGAAAGCTCTGACAATTGTGTCAAGGCAGGGATTATATAAGGCTATTGAAAGCATATGTCCTAATATTGGAGCAGAGCACAGTTAGAGGCAGACTTTTTATTTATTTATTTTAGCGTTGCCCTGATATTTAACAGGGCAGGAGTGTCTTTATGAAACAAAATGAAATGAAGTTTGCTCCCCGTGATCTCCGCAGACAACAGTGTTGTAATAACAAAGTGGTTATTTTTTAGGTTATCAATATTGTTTCTCCTCAAGCCTCGGGGTGTCTGACATCTGTTGAAAACTTGTGCTTCTTGTTTTTGGGCACCAGTGGAAAAAAGGTGTTTTCAGAGCTGTGTAACATGTCTCCTGCTGTGTGCCGCTCTGCTCTCACTCCTCCCCTGTTGTTTGACCCACAGGACTGCTCCAGCTCGGAGGAGTACACGGTGGCTGCTGCACTGCTGCCCCTGTCAACAGCCTTTTACAGGGTAAGGAAATGAATAAAAAATTAGGATATATGCAAGTTCGATTCAATGCTTGTGTTTCTCATATGGTCATCATTATGCATACACACCACTGCCTGGTAGCGTAGTGTGGAATTGTACACACCTAATAAATACTTTTTCATTTACACACATGCATACTGTTTGAGCTGCTGAAATTACTGTCGCCACTCCAATACATTTGAGGTGAATGACATTTGAACGATTTAACATTTAAAAAAATTAACTTAAAGCTTTAAAGGCAGATTGAGTTGAATTCATTAGCTGTGGTTTGTAAACACAACATTCACAACAAGTTTATCACAACTAGTTTATCCAAATTCTTTGTAAAAAAAAAAAAAAGGGATTTAAGGGATCCTATATTGTACCTAAATTGTACTATCTGCCAATATATTGTTAATAATCATATATTGTTTTTTGTAACTCTCATGAATCCATATCCGTGTCGCCCCAAAAATGTCCAGTACAGGCTGTAATGAACTCTGCACTTTAGAGGAGGAGGAGGCAGGGTAAGAGCCTTTGCTGATCTCTCAAGCGTGGTCATGAGAACAGCATGTTAAAACCTCCATGGAAGAGTGTAGAGGACGGGCCATGGCCTTTGGTTTCCAAACCACATAATCAACACAGGGTAGCTGCGTTGTTCACCGCAGCTTTGTCCCAACAGCTTGCTCGTTGCTATGGGGACCGACACAACTGTCCAGCTTTGAGGTGGGTACCAGTGCCATACCCTAATGGGCTGGACTGGGACCTGACCTCTCCCTCCACATGACTCATCCAGTTCACATGCCACAGGCTGATGCAGTTCTCTTAGATAAGACGTATGTTGTTTTTCTTGTTTCTCTTTAGGGCCTTCAGTATTTCAGATTCATCCTTTATGTCATGCTTGTTTAATGAAGAATTTACCACTGCAAAGTCATTTCTGTTTTAGAAGACTATCCATTCATTGTTGATCGCAATTCTGACGCAATGGAGCGATCTCCAGCCATTGTTGTAAGAAGATTATAAATTATTTTCTTGTCTGGAGCATTGGCGGCTAATTAGAGGAAATAATATTTTTAGAATTTTCCCTCGTTATTTACAGATGATCGGAACTGGTGACAAGCTCGAGCTCTGCCTCACCCAGAGGGTGAAAAGTAGGGAGGGAATCTGCCCAAATGTTCTGTAATCTCTAGTTTAGTCGCACAAAGATCATGCAGTGAAAATGTGAGAAAACAAAGTTTGGAATTGGAGCATCTCAGCAGCTGTTATCATGGGTGTGAAGACATACATGATCCTTTTTTAAGTATTACAAAATGCAGCCGTACAAGTTTGTTAACATCAATGGGATGCCATCATTTTGCCAAGAACAATATGTCCCATGACACTTCAGCAGACATAACCTTCTCATCTTTCTGAGGACCCTCACTACACATGAGGCTCTTCTAACGTGAAACTTGTCTAACAACCTCTGAACCATTGCTTATACATTACAGTAGCTCTGTGTGGGGAATACATTATACAGCAACTTATTAACTTGTCCTTAAATCTGACCGTGGAAGTAATTGAAAAAAATGCATTGTATCTTTTGAGAATTGTTTTTATTTTTATTCTTTACCTCGGAAGAGATCGATATTGTTGATTGTGCTTCCTGTTGACAACCAGGAAAGGCTGTTGTTTCTCTCACTGTTATAAACTTTGTTGTGCAATGTGTCTATAAAATCTCCTAATACTGCCCAAGAGCTCTGCGTTAGAGGTGGTCCTGCAGTGCCATTGTTCCATTGTTTTAAGAAAGGTCTGCTTCTTGTAAATGCCATTAGGAAATATTTTTTTCGAAATCAGCAAGTTTGTCTCCTGTGAATCAAATCATTAACCGCTCATAACGATTTCCTGTTTGAGTACTAGTCATTCATTTCAAGTATGATCACGACTGTGATTGTGATCCTGGTGTCGTTATACTGCGCCAATTCTCTGAGAACTACCGTCCTGTTTTCGTTGCAAAGCCCTTAAAGCCTATAAAGCCCTTTTGAGATGACATTATGTGATTCTAGGCCCCAGAGTGAGCTATAATATCGACAGCGTTTCAGGGATGTTTCAGAGAGAAAATGTTGCTATTAGTTTAGTCGTCTTCTTACTGCAGCCGTGAGCAAAAGGCTAAACTATGAGCAACATTGTCTCCCCATTTCTGAAACAATTCTTCCATATTGTCAGACTCTCTTTTTGATAAGTCCGTCATTCTTTTTTTTGGTTGCTTTGCAGAGTAGGCAGTTGTTGCCAATGATGGAATAGCAGCTTTTCCTGCACGATATTCTACTGTTGATTTAGGGTTTCACTAAAGGGACGCGCACATCTGCATTTGAACAACAGCCGATAGGAACGCCCTCTCTCTGAAATGAGCTGTGATGGGCCAAAGTCACCCGTCATTATATTTGTATAGCCTAAAAACAGTCGAGAGGGTTAGTCTAATTTTCTCTCAGACCAAATACCATGACTGGTTTTCAGAGGCAATTCTAGTTCATGTTGTTATGCTATTGCATGCCAAACACCCAGGCACCACATATTAAAGACTGTTGGTTCAAGTTCAAGAGTCAGACATTGGTCAAGTCCCTGTTTGGTATTCTTGGCCAGACTTTGGCAAGCTCACTCTGTGGTCATACTTCCAGTGCTACGGTCCCCATGGCCCTAAAGTCTCCAGGTCGGGGAACGTGGGAAGCTCCCCTCGGACTGCAACCATCTGCTCCATCTGGGGGGGGCATATTTGCTGTTGCTGATATGCAATATATCTTTCGGCCTAGATTGTGCACGGATGGTGTCATTTGGTCTGGGTAGGTGAAGTTTATCTAAATGCCACTCAACCTTTGTACAGCCCTTTGTTAGAGTTGAGGTTTTACATTTTCCTCTGGTATTAATTACCTAGCGAGTGGTGGGTTTATCAGGAGATGAACTGGTGTCATTGACGTCTGGTTCTGTTGTTATTCTGCCCTTTGTGGTCCCACATTTCATATTCCATTCTAATGTGTCACCGGAGTAAATGCCTCCTGCCGGGGACAACAGAGATTGGATACAGCGGCAAGTGAAAAAGCCAAACACCATTCTGGATAACTTCCATGTGAAGAACACTTGACTGTTGGCATTCTTTCAGCCATAGTTTATTCTTGGAGGGATTTGGCGTCTTGCTTTCTCAAACTGCTTACCACCATGTCCTCGTGAGGAAAATGACGTACCACTTTTACATCTCAGAAATGTCTAGCTCTTGACTTTACTTTGTTTTGGAACATTTATGTGACTCGTACATTGTGTTTTTACATAGGTATGTGTATGGATGCCATGACGGATTTGTTTATTAGTCTGACTTTCAACGTGTCAACATGTTTTTCCCTGTTTGTTTTACATGATGAAAGACTGTAAATACATTGTTTGAATAGAGGGTTTTCCATGGTTTCAGGATGCGAGTAGTTTTCCTCACAATACACAGACTCATATAGAATTGCAAAAATGAGGAGATGCATGCCTGACCTGTACACAATCCGTTACCACAGAGGACTGTTTCAGAGATAATGACTGTTTTGTATGTTAAATTTAGGAATGCTAGAATTTTTCCAATGCATTGTAAATAATGTTGCTGCCCTAAATCTGGTGACATATCAGACACAGCAGTCAACACTCGGTGTCTAAATACAAGTATGCACTCCCTTCAGTGACATGCACCGTCTCTCAGTCACTGAAAGACACAGTTGACATGTGATGCTGGATGGCTGTCCAGCTGATGTTTGGGGGCCACAGTCAATCATAGTGTGAACCTCGGGATCATGTCCCATAGTCCAAAACAAGATCCCAAATCCTGATAGGTTCATTTCTTTGACCTGTAGACAGCATTTTCTCCTTTCTGTCTCCTTGGGGGGTTTCCTGCTTGTTTTTCACCCATTCTCCCTCAGCTCTGCATTCCTTCTCTTCACTAGTCACACGGCCAGATGGGTCGGATAGCGCTGTACTCCCTCCTTCCCCTTCAGCTTCACTTCTCACCTTCCTTTACTCCTCCTTTTCCTGTGCTTTCTCCTCTCCTTCCCTGTCCTCCTCCTTGCCCATCTGTCTTGTGGATGTCTCTTTAAGCTCTGTATTATCATATTGGGTAGAGATGACCGCGGTCAAAATGACCTGCACATATCTGACAAGTCAAAAAAGAACAGCCAGGCTGAGTATAGACAGCATAGACAAATCACACACAAATCCCCCCTACACACACACACACACACACACACACACACACACACACACACACACACACAACATCTGCTGCAAGAAACGTAACACACTCCCGGGACAGATAGGTACTACCTAAAGGACTTCAACAACGTATTACTGTAATTGTCACCATTTATTTACAGCCTTGTTTCATTCAGATCCATTCTTAAAATCCAACCTCTTTGCTGTCAGTCAATAGTTCCACAGTCCGGTCTCAGAGTTGGTCACATTATAGCCTCTCTTCAAAACATTTCTAGCTACAGCAGATTTGTCATCCAGCGTCTCTCTGGCCTAATTCCCATACTCAATGTATGTTGGTATGCTTGGTTCCTCTGATGCTAGCAAAGTGTAATCATCTGGAGAGAACAGTTTATATAAAAAAAACTCCCATCCTTATGTTGCCACATGATTTAGCGCAACACTGCGCTCTGGCACTCCACTAGTGTCTCAGAACTGAACTACAGGTTTGAAAGTGCCATAGTCTTGTCATAATTTTCAAACAATATTTTTGGTGTCGACCTCCAAATAAAGCATCGATCAGGTGTAGGTTGTCAAAATGTTAATGTAATAGGCGTTGGTTTTTAGCCTGATAAATAAGACTGAAGTGTCATTTTTTTAGGGAGTTATTCAATATATTCTGGTCGGTAAATGTCAAATGTATTGTCTCACATTCCTTTTATTTTTCTTGTTGGCCTCTGTCATTAGTCAGCTGGATATCCTTGTGTCTTGCTTTACACCAGTGCAACATTTCCCCCCAAAAGTGTCTTCATTTTTCAGTATTTATGTAATAAGACATTTTAAGATGTTTCCCTTTCTTCTCTTTTTTCAGAAGTGATTTAAATGTTTATGATCAATTCTGTTGAAAATGTGAAAAGCTAAATATGTCTGAATCACAATGAAGACAGATGGACTTCCACACTCTGCTGTCTGGGTATGAGCTCTCCGTGTGCCGCCTGTCCTCCCGGCTCTCCTCTCTTTTGGCCTGTGGCCCATCCCACTGGGAATAGAGCTGTTTTGATTATGTCAGTTGTAAATACAGTGACCCCTCTAGTTCTCATCCTTCAAAGGCAAACTGTGTAGTGATAATGGAAATCACTGTATTGTGTCAGGCTCTGGGGAGAGAAATTAAAAGCTAATCGAATAACAAGCTTGAGCTGACTCCTGGCCTTCAGACTGTTCTGGGAGGTGGACAGTTGGTGAAAGTTGGTTTGTGGCACACTGTGCTGAACCCCAAGGTGCTCCTGCCTTAACACCTGTAGTTGACAGTGTGGGCCAGCATTACTGCCTTTAGCTGAGCACTGTATGGTATGTGCTCTCTAGTAGCTGTGTTTGCAAGCAGCAGGTGTTTTACTCTTCAGCCCGCACTAATACAACAACAACAGCACTGCTTCCAAATACATCCATACACAGATGGAAATAGGGGCGGTCCGTTGCTCCGTTAGGGTTGTTATCAGTTAAAAAGTTACGACTCACAAGGATTGATTGATTTCACTTTACAGCCCACGGATGACTTTTTTTGTGTTTTTTTTTTTTTTTTTCCACAGCATTTTGGCAAACTACTTTTCAAGAGGCACTCACTGCAGCCCAAATTCCTTCTTGATGCAAATACCCTATGAAAAATAAACTTGCACTGAGTCTGACTGCCCACAAGTAGAGCGAGGGCTGCAACGATTACGATGCAGTTGGTAACCCAGGACTGAACACAAATATTGCAGGCAGAGGATATATTGACGTTAGACAGGAGCAGCTGTCAGTAGAAATAAATTAAATATAAGAAAGACTATTATTATAGGATGTAAAAGGCTTGACCCCTTAACATATATATATATATTTTTAGTAGCTTTAAGTTTATCACAATCAACTCTCCAACAAAGATAAAGATGTTTACACTGAGTGAAATGTTATCCTCACATGTTATTTTTGGCTGTACAGTTTTGTCAAATGGAAATAGTCTCTATGGGTTGTGTGTTACGTTATACACATTTCCTCAAAATTGAGACATATTTAGGTTTTCCAGGAAACTTTCGGATTTCCCCAGGATTTTAAAACAAGGTTCTGTAAATCTGTAGTTTGGCTGTGTTGTTTTTTCTGACTGGGATTGTGACGAGGTTATGCATGTTACATTCTAATTCAGGTTGGCACATTCAAATAAGCATGCAGAGGTTTGATGTCCTACAACACAGACCTCCACTCAAAGGCATAGTGAGCTATGAAATACTTCTTGTCTCACAGAAATTGGCTGCCGGGGTGAACCAGTTTGCCTATACCTGCATTCAGGACCATCCCGTCTGGGCCAACCAGCAGTTCTGGGAGACCACTTTCTACAGCGAGGTCCAGAGTCAGATACGAGCTCTTTATCTTAACACCCCAGAGGGGAAAGACTGCATCACTGTCAGGCTAAAGGTAAGACAGGAAATGTGACCAATATGAGTAGGTATTGTGTAAGAAAATATATGAAGTCTGTTCAAACCCACTATTTTTAACCCTAATTAGAGATAGAAAGATTGAACTACAGAAAATGTCCTATTTCTAGCTTTTTAATTGCTGCTTATGTTATAGTAAACTAAATCTCTTTGGGTTTTGGACTGCTGGTTGAACAAAACATGACTTTTAAAGACATAAACCTGGTCTTAAATGGATGGATGGATATTTATTTTGTGTCTTAATATTTCTCATGGTTGTGAAATATGGGATAATGTTGCAAAATATTTAAGTAAAAATAAATGAAAAGGTAAAATCATCCTCTGGTTGAACTGTTTGCCACTCTGCAGGTCAACACTCATCAGCCATTGTTGTGTTATGAGGGGTCAGACCTAAAGTAAATCTGTTGAACTCAAACCATTTGCTCTGACCTCTCCAGGATGCAGGGCCCGAGCCAGCAGCAGGCAGCGATGAGGAGCACACAGCAATGGCCTTGGCAGCAGTACAGCTGCGTTCATGGCCCGGCCTGAGCAAGGAGAAGCAGCATGAGCTGGTGAAGAATGAGGAGAGCACTGTGTTCAGCCAGGCCATCCACTACGCCAGCCTCATGGTTTACCTGCTTGTTCCATTGGACACCAGCAAGATCAGACTGCTCCGTAACGCCCCCGTCGCAGACTGGGAGAGCGGCAGCAACAGCATCGTCACAAACAGGTCAGCATGATGGCTCTCTGTCTGAGGAGAGAAAGATTGCAATCAACTGTTGTTTGATTTTCTTCCACGTCTCTTCACTGTTCGCTAAGGACAAACAGACTGGACTAGAACATATTTTTGGCTTGTCCAGTATTTGTCAGGTAGAACAATCAGTCTTATCTGGAGGAAACCTCGAAGTATGGATTCATGATTTGGGAGTATGTGTTCCTCTTGTAATAAGGGGATGATTAGTATGTGGGCAGATGTGGCGTAAGCCACAGTCTACATGATACCTACCTATTTAGCCAAATGGAACACAGTGCCTCTCCTATTTCCGGCCCACATCCATCCTGTGGGCTTACATCGCTACTGCACAAAACAGAGTGAGGCTCACTTACTTCTATTGGGAAGTTTAAAACCCTCGGGGTCTCTTCAATGGAGCCACACTGTACTCACCCGAACCAAACGAAATAGCAGTGGAAGTGATTTCTCGTGCTCTGCAGTAACGGTGGAGAGAAATCTATCTGGGGAAGATCCCCCATTTATGTCTTTTGTTAGAATTGAAAGTCATGCACTCTAAAAACATGTTAAGCTTTGTTACCGGAAAACATAATGTAATTATTTATTTATTTTATATGTAAGCCATTTGAGCTTCATTAAAAATTGGTTCTGAACACAATGTTCCAATTTCAGTTGGTGATTTGATTCTATTTCTAATAAGAAAACAGAAACGCTGCAGCCAAGGATTGTTTGTGTCGAAATTGTCTCTCCTTTTGGCCCCAGACTTGTTTATTTCTCACAGAGGACATTTGGATCTCATCAATAACTATGAATCCAAAGGGAAGGTTACATCAGCTTCTCATGCAAAACATTTTTCTTGGCTCATTTTCATTGCGTCATCCTGTGTGTTTTACAGCATCGCCGGTAGTGTTGCAGAAAGCTTTGACACAGAAAGCGGGTTTGAGGACTCGGAGAACAGCGACGTGGTCAACTCTGTGGTCAGGTTCGTTGCCCGCTTCATCGACAAGGTGTGCACAGAGAGCGGAGTAACCCAGGAACACATCAAGAGCCTGCACAGCATGATCCCAGGTACGGGGCTCACAGTGTTCACTCGCACACTGCCGCTATCCTAATTCCTGCAGCTTTACGCAGACGTCTGTATTCTCAGCTCCTGACATTTGGCCTTAAAATCTGTAAATACACTCTCTGGTTGTAAAAACGTGTGGACATACATGTGTTTCTCTGTACTTGTCTGTATGTGTGTACTTGTGTACGTACATATGGTAGCTGACCCCAACTTGTGACCCACAGGCATCGTTGCTATGCAGATGGAGGCTCTGGAGGCAGTTCACAGAGAGAGCAGGAGGTTACCCCCCATTCAGAAGGTGAGTGTTGCTCTATTTTTAGCTGCTGGGACTTCAGTTATATGTACAGTGTACTTCCCGATACTGATTACAATACCAGTGCGTCAAAAACAGAAACAGGTCACAATTACCTTTCTAATATCTATTTTATATTGCTGTTAAAACAATACCTGATACCTGATGCAGCAGTTTAAGCTATATTAGAGGCATTTTCGATACTGGTATCTGCTTCAGAACAAGTTCAGGGTATATACAAGTGTATATACAAGTATATAGCCTGATTAGACTTTGAGATCTAAGTTAAATGTCAGCTTCCAGAATATGCAGAGTGCCGATCACATCAAAGGTTTTCCAGTCATCGTCGCACTTTACCAGGCGGACTTTGCTTTTATATGTCTGACAGCTCTTGGTTATTCCTTTCGCACACACTCATACACACAGACAAACACCATGCCAATACTGCTTTGGGAGCAACCTGGAGACCGTGGTGAGCAGTCTGGGCAGATTGCCTGTGGTCCTTTGTACGGCTAACCTCTCACACGTTTATGAGTTGGACTGCTAGCTGTAAGCAGCATGCCAGAAAATACTAAAAAGTGTGTAAACACCACTGACTCTGGATTTATGCCTAGGGTTGGGTACCGAGAACCGGTGTCAATATGGCACCGGTTCCAACACGTCCGGTACCTACCGGACCGAAAAGGCTTCCAGCGCTCACACGCAGTGCGCGCACACAGAGATCGCTGGAGACACGAGCACGAGCTTTTGAACGCCCGTCCTCGGCTTGATGGAACAAATCTCTCCAGTTGATATTACTGATGACGTGTAGTCCAGTAAAGCAGCAGTTTTAGGATCAACAGTGTCTGAGTTCTGTTGCACACGGTCCCATCAGGCCATGATGCTTGTGTCTGTTCTTTTTTTAAATATATATTGTTTATAGTTTGAAGTTAAAAGGTTTGAAGCTGTAGTTTGTCAAGTGTTTTGTATTTATTTATTTATATTTATAGTATACTTTAAACAGTTAGTATATTGTTCAATTTGAAGAAAAAAAATTCGGTTTAGGCACCGGTATCGTTTTAAAAGTATCGGTTTAGCACTGGTATTGGAAAAAACCCAAACGATACCCATCCCTATTTATGACAAGTCTGCATAGTGGTAGTCGTGGTAGGTTTAACACAAAGAAGCGAAACAAGGAATGCATGTAAGGTGCAGCTCTAATAAGAAGCCGAGCGTGCAGCAGTAATGAGGGGTGGAGGGACTTTTCTTGGTCCTGCTGTCCATTCAAAGACGTATTCAAGAAGCTCTTATTATCTCCTGGCCAGATCTCGACTCCTCCAGGTTGGCTGTGGCCTTAAGGAGAAAGGCTGCGAATGATCTAATGTCCTTTGTTCATATGTGTGACGGTGGAACAACTGAGTGTTTCTGTCCTGGATTTAGAGGCCAGAAGGAGCTGAAACAACACAGGGTGCAGACTTGACTGTTGTTAGCTACAGGTCATACAGTAGATAAAGTTGTCCCTATGAGGTTTTTTTCTGTGGTTAATAATCACTTCTGTTAATGCAGTCAATTACCTAGTAGTGATATGATATGAAGCACGTGTTACAATACAAGTTTCATATTCATTAGTTTTCTTTCATAAGAAGCATTGTGAACTTCTTTAAAACTGAAAACCAATTCCAAACCCATACAGAATATGAAAAGTACTATAACAGTAATATACAAGATATTTACTGTTTGAAACTTAACATCTCAATCTAATCGCTGACAATAATGTAAAGCAAAAGCCTACTATTGAACTTATTCTTCTAGTAGCACATGGTTTTAATCTTAAAATGATTCAATTGAGTAAGTAGAATAAAGATATGGCGTATTTGTATCTCAAAAACAGAAAAGTTTGTTTTTATTTTGTTAACGGATCATGAGTTTTGCTCAGAGGTTTGAAAATGTAACAAGGTCTCTACAGAGGGTATGAATTGGTTTTGTTTTTTTAGATTGCAATCCAACGCACGGTGTGTGAGTGTCTGTGTGTGCGCTTTTGATGATGACGTGCATGTGATGCTTAAATATGTCCAACACGGTCATGTGGTGCTGTGACTTGATTTTCTGGATTTTAGGAATCAGATTCTCTTTTGCAGAATAGTCTGAGTAATCCTTAGAGCACTTTACAATCAATGTGAAAATGTAATCTCTGACGTCCTTCATAGACCGGTAAAATGTGTGGGTATTGGTCTGTCCTTACATATAATGGGTTTTGTTTGAATCCCTTCAGCCTAAGATTCTGCGTCCGGCACTGCTTCCTGGAGAGGAGTTGGTGTCAGAGGGATTGCGGGTGCTTCTGGACCCTGATGGCAGGGAGGAGGCCACTGGGGGTCTCCAGGGGGGCCCTCACATCCTCCCAGCAGAGGGAGCCCTCTTTCTCACCACATACCGCATCATTTTCAAAGGCACCCCCCATGATCAACTGGGTAAATACTCAACCACAGCAACACTAGCTTTAAGGTCTCAATTATATGAATTCCTTTTTTTTTATTATTTCTTAGCTAATTTTTCAATGTTTATATAATACATATCTTTGTAAATATGTATATATATATTATTTATGAATTTTCTTTTTTTCATGAAAGGCAAGTTTATTACTTGGACAGAAGTGTATTTTTGGTTACTACCCTATTGTATCACAATTATTCTCAATAACATTTTTCTTTTACCATTTGTTTCTATATGCGTCCAGTGGGGGAGCAGGCAGTGATCAGAGCTTTCCCAGTGTCCACTCTGACCAAAGACAAGAAGATCAGCATCCAGAACCAGCTGCAGCAGAACATGCAGGAAGGCCTACAGCTCCGCTCTGCTTCATTTCAGGTAAACGCTGACACACTCTACACTCTTATGTTAGTCTAGTATGAACACATGTTTCCAACGATCCTAAATGGATGGGTGGACACAATGAAGTGTGTGTTTAGTTAATGTGGCTTTGTTCTAGATTTTAGATGAAAAGAAACAAACAAAAACTCACAAACAAATATCAGTGCTCACAGAGAATTCACAAACTGATATATAAGTCATAACACTTGAAAAAAAATGAACAATCTGTGCGGCACAGAAACCCCACTGTCTTGTGTTTTATAACATGAGCTTGATTCTTAGAATCAAAGAGAAAAGCCATTTTCAGCCAAGCATGTGTTTTTAGTCTTTAGATGTACTGCCATAAAAGTTTTTATGGTTCATTCCTATCTTTTTACTAACATGATGAAAGTGACAATGCTTATGGATTGTAGGTCACTTGGCCCATGTGGACATTTCTTTAGTGTTGAATTGAATTGTTGTATATAGGCTGTTTGACCAACTCCCTACATTTAAAGATGGCCTCAACACATGTTTCTTGGGTTGGACATAATTATAATCCAATGTGAATATGAAATGTTTCATTTGTTGGTAAATAATCAGTTTCATTAAAATCTCTTACAGCTGCTAAAGGTGGCTTTTGATGAGGAGGTGAGCTCAGAGATGGTGGAGATTTTCAGAAAGCACCTGCAGAGGATTCGCTACCCACAGTCCATCTTCAGCTCCTTTGCTTTTGCTGCAGGACAAACGACACCTCAGCTAATTCTTCCAAAACAAAAAGAGAGGAACACTGGCTTCAGGTTTGTGATGCGGCTTTTCAGCAACAACAATCGCTGGACTGGCTGGTTATTGTAAACACCACCTATTTCAACGGACATCTGAAATATGAATGTACATAAATACATGCCTCCGCAGTTTGTTTCTTATCTGTAAATGTGAAGATATTTTTTTTATCGAAATTTTACACAGTAAATAATTTCGCTTTCTGCCCTGCACTCACAGAACACTGTCCAAAACTATTGTCAAGGGAGCAAAGCGGGCCGGAAAGATCACCATGGGCCGTGGCAGCCAAACCACACTGAAGAAGAACGACAGAGGCAGCAGGATGACTTGGCATGAAGATGATGATGTTTCAAGTGAGAGGAATGACACATTTGCATGTGAAAGTGTGGAGGGATATGGAAAACAAAACTCAATTCTCCTTTGTTTGTGTGTGTTTCAGTATCAGACGACGGTGAGCCGCCGCCCAGCAGCACTTTACGAGCATCAGAGAAGTCCACCATGGAGCAGCTGGTGGAGCAGTCCTGTTTTCGTGATTACCAGCGGCTGGGCCTGGGCACCATCCCTGCCAGCTCATCTCGCTCTAAGTCAGGCGAGCAGTTCAGGATCACAGCCGTGAACAGACTCTACTCCCTCTGCCGCAGGTATCCACGTCACAGGCTGAAATCCTGATCAAGCTAAATATTGTTTTTGCTGCAACAGTGCGGCTGAACATGCTTTAAAAGAACAGTTGAGAAACCTGCTGATCTGTGTTGATTCACAGCTGACACAACGGTGCTGAGCACATTAGTTTCCAGGATTTGTAGCCCTGCCGGAAGCTTTGTAAGCCTTGATATCCCAAAAGGCCAGTGGGGAGTCCTCCTTTACCTCACAGATGTTTGACATATCAATTGAGACAGATTCAAATTCAGCCTGTTTTACAAAAACATGTTGTGACTAATACAACCATAATCCCACTCAGATCTTGGCTGTATATTCAGTAACAGGCCTTTTATTCAGCTGCATCTCTGTGTATGAACAAATGGCTTTGTAGTAGTTTATTGGTGCGAGACAATCTTTTTTTTTTAAATACTTGTATTCAGTTTTAAGATTTCCATTCTGTCTCTCCGTCAGTTACCCAGGTCTGTTGGTGGTTCCTCAGGCAGTCCAGGACAGCAGCTTACACAAAGTAGCCCGCTGCTACAGACACAACCGTCTGCCCGTTGTGTGTTGGAAACATCCTCGCACTAAAGCCGTGCTGCTCCGCTCAGGAGGCTTTCACGGCAAGAGTGTGGTGGGATTGTTCAAGTCGCAGAACCCCTCCTCAACAGGTGAGCGTTTACAGATTTAGTTTCATCATTCTGTTACTTCAGCTAATTGACCTCCAGGATCAACCACTAACGAAAGCTAAATAGCTCGCAATCTTTTGTTTTGTTTAGCCACTGAAACAGTTGACTGTGATTCAAACTGATTTCATGACTTTTATGAAATGATCATTATTTTACGTCTAAGTCAAAAGTGTTGTGATCTGCCTTTTAGCTCCGGCCTCGTCCTCCGAGTCATCCAGCAGTCTTGAGCAAGAGAAGTATCTGCAAGCCATCCTCAACTCCATCCCTGTTTACTTCAAAATGAACGGAAACAACACCCTGTCCAACCGCTCCCTCGTAGGCTTCTCACCAGGTACATCGTCCTTTGAGTCCGGATCGTATTTTCATTTATTTTGGATGCTTAATACCACATTTCTCTCCGCTTCTTGACTATTTAGATCTGTGTCTGGAATTATTTGGATATTTCTAGATTATAGACTCGTCATGTGTGTTATGTTGTGGTGACTTTTGAGTGTTTAGACCATCGATAATGCAGTTATCAACAAGACAATTTTACTTCAGGAAACAGGAAAAGCACAGATTTAAGTAACATATTAATTAGGATCCTTTCCCTTTGGATGTCCCACGACATTGAGTCTGCATGCACAGAGCAGGACGCTGATACTAGAACACCTTAAAGGAACCCTCAAACCAAAGCTACGCCATCTGACTGCCTGCACCCCTACCTGTCTTGAATTTGCTGTGCGATGGCCTGGGCTCTGCCGTGGGAAAAAAAACTAGTTTGTTTGCGAGGGACAAGAGGCCACGAGTTCATTTCTTCTGATAAAGAGAAAAACTGCATAGTTGCTCTCTTTATTTCTGTTCATTCCAGCTCTGTTTTTTCTCTGCCATCAGGCAATCACTCTCTTCCCTTTTGTGTTTGCTCTGGTCTGCAGCTATTTTTCACCTACTTATCTTTGTTTGTGTGTGTGTGTGTGTGTGTGTGTGTGTGTGTGTGTGTGTGTGTGTGTGTGTGTGTGTGTGTGTGTGTGTGTGTGTGTGTGTGTGCGTATGAGACAGAGCGCGAGAGAGAGAGAGACTGTGTGGGAGAAATACTGTATCTGACATTCTGCAACAATTGGAAGGAAATTTGTACAATAAAAGGTTATATAAGAATCAAAGGACAACCTGGGGTCACTGCCCATTCATCTCCTCTGACTGGACTGAAGCTGTGTCCAGGATGCACACACACACACACTCATTTTACCATCATGTATCTTGTGTCTAACGTGCTCAGATCAGGTTTAGGGTTCTTAATGGGAAAATTCGATTTAGCTCAATTCTGCAGTGTCACAATGAGTTCAAACTCAGTCAAAAGGCATAACTTATCATTGCAATGGCTTTTGTTTTGCTTGTAGAAGGGAGTGCACATATGTCATCTTGTCTTGTTTGATTGGGGGCTATCACACCCCTTCCTGAACACTGACACTTAGTGTAATGTCCTGTGTGTATTGTGTGAATGTTTTGTCTTCAGGCAGTGACAGGAGGACATCCAGGATGCCAAAGATGGCTCCTGTCCATTTAGACCTCCCATTCTCAAACAGCTTTACCAGAGGAGGTGAGTGTTGTTCTCTGTTTCCTACTTAGATCGTGTCCACGTGTGTCCTCCCGCTGCCAGGTGAAATATGAAACTCTAGAAGCTGGCATCTGTAAGAATGTAGTTATGGATGTGTTTTAGCATCTAGTCTCTTGAGGAAATGTTACAAGAAGGGGCACATATTGGATAATCATAATAGTTTATAGAGGTTTGTTTGTCAGCGCTCCTGATGATCCCAGATGTTTTGCCCTTTCTCTTTTGTCCACTCCGGTCTCATGTTCTTCCTTTTTTCTCTGGTTATAAAAAACATTTTCTCTCACATTTTAGAAATATGAGTAAATGTTTTATTGCACTAAAATCACACTCCTGAAGACAAAAGTATGCAACTAAATCAAAGACATTCTGGGAGGATTCAGATAGTATTCAGGAGCACTTGTCTTGTAAAAGATGATATTACTGCAATTTTAGAAATGTGGATACATTCATGAGAATGTGTGAGCCATTGCCTGTAGGCCAACTACATGTTTAAATTAATCACAACTGTTGAGAGACATTTTCGTTTTAAAAATATATCTAAAAAAAACATTCTCCACAATGAATGCAGACTCCCAACCGTAATGGTTGTAGCTATATTACCATGCCTATGATGCCTGAATGTGAAAAAACATGATTGGACTAAATATTTGTGTAAATACTGGAATTTTATAGTATGATTGTAAAAGTATTATAGAGCAAGAGTGAGACAAAGTAATAGGGTCTAAAGAAACTAAATACAAGTGTATTTTCAGTCATTTTTTCTTCAGTCCAAAAACTATAAACAGATGCTGAAAATAATGAATAATACAAACAATTGAGCCTTAATGCCCATAGTGAAAGTATCAGTGTTGAAGATCTGTAGCTCACAGCTGTACTTTTGTGCAGTATACACTTTATTACCAATCATGTATCATGAAGAAACTCACTGCCACTTAAACCTGTAGTGTTTCTGACAAGAGCATTGCTGTAGATGTAAACTTGCAGATTAAAGTATGTTGTTAAATGGATACCAACTTCATTGATTAACTACATAACTGTCCAGTAAGAATTACTGTATTTAAAGTGCAGGATTATCGCTGGTTTATTCTTTGTCAGATTTCCTAAGAAAGTGACACAGATGAAGTGGTTTGATTCATCTGAGATGACCAAGGTCAGAAAATATAGAATATTGTAGAGATATTTATCCAATGACAACAGTTCAACTTTATCTGAGGAAAATAAATAATATTCATAATACTGATGTAGGCATATAACAAACTTTATTGAAAATGAAAAGAGGAGAGAACCAATGGCATGTAAACTGTGACTCCAGTCTGGTGCACCTGTTACAGATACAGACATCACATGTTTCTGGGGCAGACTGTGTCACATCTGTTCCTGATGAAGTGGCACAAAAGTGTTTTCATACCATCAATCATAAACATGGACAAACATATTCATGCATGCTATGGCAATCATTCTCTTGATCATTGAAAGATAACTTAATGTGGACCAGTCTCGACTCTTCATTTGCATGTGTCTGATAATGTTAGTAAAGCAGGTGGTAATGTCCGTATGATGTTGACATGATTTATTTTTTCCATGCCTCTTTCCCTGCCATCTCATCTTTTCTCTTTACCTCCTGTACAAACAACCGCCCAGTGCTTGAGTACAGAGATAAACTTTTCACTCACTCAAACCAAAAACCTGCCAGTAAGGAGAGAATCCACCATCAAGGTATAGTCAAACTGTCTCTTTCCCCTGCTAGTGCGCTTAATGCGCTCATTATCTTTCTAACGCATCTTCCAAGCATCATTCTTTTTTCTCTTTCTAACCAATCCAAGAACTAACAAGGTCACTTCACCACACTTCAAACCCCTTACACAAACCTTGTGAGACATAGTACTAATCTCGTCTGACTTTCTCTTCTGGGAGCTGTGGTCTTTCACAAACCAAAGTGCCTGCTCTAATGTGGCCTGTTCCATTGTTAATGTGTTGGCTCAGCAGAGTTAACTGGTGGTTAGTTACGAGCCGGTCCAGACTGAGGGGGAAAGGATGCCGTTTGTCATGGCGGACAAGTCATGAGGCACCTCTGATCTTGTACTGTAATGAAGACAAACTCAAGTATTCAGTATTTTTGACTCGAAGCAAATAGTAGTCAATTGATATTCTAATAATTTCAATTAATTCAAATAATTAATAATTCAAAATCATATAAAAACTTTGTTATTGTGTGTTTTTATTGCCTATTTATCTCTGCGTCATATCAGGTAACCACAGTCTTGTTAATCTTCAATCAGGTGTAAACAGTAATGTTATTGATCATATCCGGGAAAAATGTTCCCAATAGCATTTAAAAACGTTCTGCATTCAATTTCCATTGGGCCAAAGGCTCTTGTATTACTGCCCTGATTGCAGAAGCTATCATTAGTAGCAGTGTGACAAATGTACAAATGCAACTCAGGAGACCTGAAAGTGATTACTGTGAAAAATCATCTCCTTCCTGATTGTGATTCATGCTGTTTGGAAGGTATTGCATGCTGGTTTTCAGAGAAATGTGCTTTTAGACTTGTTGACTTGCAAAAAGATTCCAACTACTTCTGCTTCTCATATCTCAACCTACCCAGAATCGCAGAGGCAACTGCTTTGTTGGCGGACTGAAAGAATGGCATAATCGCTGTTGCACTGCTGTGCACGTAAACCTAGTCTGCATGTCATTTGTTGTTCATCATTCAGTCTTAGGTTGTTTGACAGCATGTGTACATCAACAGACCAGCTCCTGCGTGTGTGTGTGTGACTTTTGTTTGTATTTGTGTGTTAGCAGGCATGTGGGCTAGTCTGCGCTCCAGCAGCCGACTCGGCCATCACCCGTTGACGGCAGACGTGGGCGCCAGACTAGCAGGGAAGGATCTGGCGCCCCCTGCAGGTAGCAGCAGTCTGCAGGCGCAGCTCCTGAAACGGCAAGCTGCCCTCTACGTCTTTGGAGAAAAGTCTCATCTAAGGGTGAGAATAAAAAGGAAGCACCTCGATGGTGGCGGGGAGGACATTTTGTCTTAAATTTTTGTAAATCCACATTGTCCAATTTATCAGGTAGACCTGTACCGTCAAATGCGTTCCAATACAACTGTTCATGAAGTCTACATTTCTGATGATTTATTCATAAACTGTTACATTAAAATATATGTTTTAACATTGAGATCATAGTTAGTGGTAGTGTTGTACTGGACCACATGTTATATAGAGGTATTTTGTACATTTTGACCCCCTCATTTCAGACACCTTCACCAAAAGTATGATACTTTTTTCATCGCTGAATAAAGAGTCTTGTGAATAAGCATACATATGTTTCCTTCTGCATATGTGTAAATGAGTTCAACAAAAAGCAAATCATAGTACAGTCCAATAAAGCACCACCAAGTAGGGCCTCAAAATGTCCCATAGATTTGGGGCAACCTGTGGATTCCTGTAGGTGTTAAGACGCCTACCATGTACCACAACACCCCTGGTTCAAGTCTGACTCAGGACTTTGTATCTAACCCAAACCCTAGAAAGCTGTTTTAATACCGATTAGATTACCCTAATAAAATATACATACATGTAAGATATTTGTCTGTATTTGGCAGGGCCTCAGAGTGGACTCTTCTCTGAACTGTGAACTGGTGCCGGTGGACGTTGCAGACACACGGCAGGTGAAAGCCTCTTTTAAAAAGCTCCTGAGAGCCTGTGCTCCCAGCGCCACCTCGTCCGACTCGGAAGATTCCTTCCTCAAAGCCTTGGAAGACTCTGAATGGATCCTGCAGGTAAACACACAAACTACACTGATTTTGCATTTTATAATGATATCCAAGTCAGACTTTAAAAATGATGTGAAAACAACCCACAAGTCTGCTTTTACTGCACATCCTGTGTATCAGAGTCACATAATTAATAAATCCACTCTGAAGCCATTTTCCCAAACCAAACAGATTCCCAACAGCAGAGCTCTTATCGTGCTAGTTATCTGATGGACCCCTGCAGCCTTTGTCCGAACATTGAACATATCAGAAAATATTAAATGTGGGAAACCCTTCATGGGCAACAAGGAGCACTCGTCAAACCATGTACCAGTCGACCAATGGTATCATATGCACAGGGAGAATGAATTGTGTGTCTGTCTATGTGTTCAAATGCACATATGTTGATCTCCCACAGCTTCACAAGATCCTGCAGCTGGCACTGATTCTGGTGGAGCTTCTGGACAGCGGCTCATCTGTTCTCCTCAGCCTGGAGGATGGCTGGGACATTACTACACAAGTGAGGAAAACACACAATAGCTAATTTGATAAACACACAAATAAGACAATATTTAGAGCAGAGGAAGAACTTGGAGAGGTAACGTGATGCAGAGTTTGACTTTCGGTACGTTTCCATGAACCCGTTCTTCTCCTAAACTTAATTTGTATATTCAAAAACCTGAAAGGAAATACAGGAGATTAATACAAAGAAGTAATAATATGAATTACCTCAGGGTTTTTCGCTTGGTGGAGGTAGGCGAGCTGACTTATAGATAACAATTGGTACTATAAATGCTGATTGAGACTAGGGATAGGCCATGATTTTAGAAGTCATTAACTTACTAAATAAATTGTATAATGTATGCGACTATCATCTAGTATAAAAATTAAAGTATTTTTCCGTTGCAGGCGCCGGTAGATGTGTGTTGTGCGTTCAGTGCGGCTCTTTTCCATCTTTGCAGTGCGTGCGTGCCACCTCTCGTATTTTTAGCTGGGAGATGTGTTCGAGCGATGGAAAACCATTCATTCAAACTAGACAGAAACAAATTAAAACTTACCGAAATGGGCTTCCTTCCTCTGTCAAGCAGGGGTATTTTTCTTGAATTGCTCAACCCCAATGGACCTGTATAGCGCTTTTCTAATCTTCCGACCACTCAAAGCGCTTTCACAATACTTGTCATCATTCACCCATTCACACACTGATGGGAGGGGCTAATCCAGTCATCCAGCCATCAGGACTAACTAACATTCACACATATACCGTAGACACAGCTATGGGAGCAATTTTGAGGTTAAGTGTCTTGTCAAGGACACATCGACATGGGCTAGAGGAGGGATCGAACCGCCGATCCTCTGATTGAAGGACCACCCTGCTCACCACTGAGCCACAATCTCCAATGGAGACAAATCATTACACACATCGTCACATGCCTCCAGTGCATCAAATGCCCATGAACAAAGAAATAAGAACAAAAGAGGTTGATAAGTGTATGTAAACACAACTTCCCTGGCACAAGTCCTTGTTACACGTCACTCAAGTCTTTATAATCATCGCAGTTGGTCAAAAAACAACAACACAGGATGGATCAAAAGAAACACATTAAATCATTAAAAGAAACACACAAGTACCATCCTGAGAGAAAAGCAGCAGCAGTTTCTAGCACTCAGTTCACAATGTCATCCTCCTCATTGAATATAACAATGTAGAACACACACTGATTTACATTGCTTTTGGCCAAAATTTCATAAATATGCTTGTGTGACATTTTACTGAAAGCAGAACTTGTAAAAGGTAATCACTTGTTAAAGATGAATTACTGACAGATAACAGCTCATAAAACACTTGTTCACATTATGAGTAACCTTTAACACAGTTTCTTATTGGTTTTAATGTAAAACTAACAAACACCAGTCAGACTGCACTGGGCCAGGTGTGAATCATAAATCCTCTGGCACACCTGCCTTTTATGCTTTTTCAACTTATAATCAGCTCTGTCACTGGTGACCCAATAATGCAGAAATCTTGTTGGCTCACATATTTTTGCTGATTTCCAAAGTTCATGGTTCTGATTTTAAGGCACGCAAACTGAAAGTCCATTTTGATCCAGATCAATTATCTGTATCCATTTTCTGCTGCGTTCGCCATTTCATCGCATGTTTGCTTTCTGAGCTCATTTTTTCCATGTTGACCTTTTAAAGTGCACATGTTGGTCTTGCTAGTAGTGAGTGTCCTTCAAAATGTATTTACTGGGTTTGCAAGGCCCTGGGCTGCTGTGTAAAAAGTACAGTTTGTGGACCCCTTATGTCAGACACGTGTTCGGCCCGGAACATCTCTCTCCACGGGCCACCGGCTCCATCACGCCAGGTCCTGATCAGCCCGGACAGGCAAATGGGCTCCATATGCTCTGGCTCTCCTGCCTCTGTCCACGGACCAGAGACACCCAGCAGACAGGATGCAGAACTGTCTTTGCTTTCTTTCTGAAAACCCTGTTTTCTGTTTCTCCGTCTAAACCCTCTGCCTCTCTCATGCCTTGCATCTTTCTTAAATCTGTTCCTCAGTCCGCTATAGTCTCATAAATAATCTGAGGGCCTTATTTCAGTTCCGGGGGTTGCAGGGGGCTTTCTCTACCACCCAGGGCTGGATGTTCTTTGAAACCTCACGGGGAAGCCATTAGCTGATTTTCTCGCTCATTCCACCCGTCGGGGCTCATTAGTTGTGTCGGAGAAGACACGGGCAGGGGAGCAGGCCAGGCACACTGCATGTGTAGAAAAGTGGTTCTCAACCCGAGGACTTTTCTACGATGGTATTTAAATGTAATTGATAGCAGATGATCAGTTTAACGTTGCGCTTTTGGAAGATGTTGTGCTCAGCTTTTGAAGGGATGCAAAGCAAAGTCAGAGCAAACAAGAAACAAAAAGTATGCTGAATTGTAATCAAACATGACTGTGGCGGTGAAACAGCTGCCACTTGCCTTTAGTAGATAAATATTTAAACTGCTCATTTGGGGATTTTCAACCCTGTATATTTACCATAATAAAAAGTAGCATATTCAGTAGATCTCAGTGGCGTTGAAAGTGGTTTGTTATTCAAAAACTTTCCCACTGAGACAAAATATGCTCATTACAAAAATACATGTACGGCATAAATGTTAGCAGATACTGAAAGTAACAAGAAACAGAGCAGAACAAATGGTTTAGGAAATTAAAAAAGGTTTCACCAATAGTTTGTCCGTCAAAGAGCCCTGAGAAGTTTTATTTTTCAACTGTAAAATCTCCTGCTCAATTCACATCTTAGTCGGAGTTCTTTAGTATCCTCACAATGTTTTTGTTTTATAAATGATATCAATACCTTAATGTTCTAAACGTTTAAATGTCCAATATTCATATTGTTTTGCTTACATTGTTATCAGAACATGTACACAAATACAACATTACACACTAAACGTTGTCACAGGTCACTCAGAGAGACACACACATTCCAGTTATTCCATGTTTAAGCAGGTTAGTTGTTCAAAGTCAGGCTCAATGTAAAATGTCTGAATTTCTGTCAGAGATAATCCATTTAACTCTCAAAGTAGGTCAACTTTTCTATTACATTAATTCCCCATAAAACAGAAGCCAATGCTCTTTTCCTGTAAGAACACCAGTATGTCGTATTTTCATATCAACCAAACGTAATTAGGGTAAATTGAACACACCGCAATGCAGGAGAAACACACAGAACAGAATTATAGTTTTCTTGTTAATGGATGATTGATAATACTGCAGATATGTATTGTATTTGACCATCTCTTCCTCGTTTTTCCTCTTTTTCTCTGCAGGTGGTGTCTTTGGTGCAGCTGTTGAGCGATCCTTTCTATCGGACCCTGGAAGGTTTTCAGGTGCTGCTGGAGAAGGAGTGGCTGTCCTTTGGCCACAAGTTCAGCCAGCGGAGCAACCTGAGTCCCAGCAGCCAGGGCGGCGGCTTCACACCCATCTTCCTGCAGTTCCTGGACTGTGTGCACCAGGTGAGGTTTAACGTCACCACCACCACCGGTTCTCCATCCAGTCAAGCGTCTCCTGCCCCTTGCTCTGTGACTGACCCCCACATAACTCCACACAGTTCATACCGTCTTCATGAGATCATCACATTCCTCCAAAGCATACAGGCCAAAGGGGGAAAAAGGCGAGAAATTCAGTTGTCATCTATACATTTGGTTTAGTTTTGCACTTTGCATTCCCAACCCTGGATGTGAAATTTCGACACCGTATAGCACCAGAGAGTGTGCAGGGAGGCTGCTGCCCAGATGGTCCCTGAACCCCGTGATCAGCGCTGAGCTGTCTGCGCTCGCGTGTTTCAGCATCCCTTCAAATTGCATTGCGTGTTTAAAACTGAAATTGCAGTTTTGGGGATTGCTAGTCTCTAAGAAGATGTGGGTGTGGGGAGGGGAAGTGGAGTTAAGAATGAAGCTGATACAGATGTGGTCCAGAAACCTGTGTCCACTCTGAAGTGCTAACTTTAGAGAATGTCGTGTTTTTTTTTGTGTGTGTGTCTGTCTCTTGGGATTGCACAAACTCCCATACACTTACATCAACGCATACTTTCTGCATTTGTCTTTTGAAACTGTAAGCCTGGCAGCTGAGATAGTTTGGCAAGGGTCCTGGGGTCTGGAGAGCTGTAAACAGGGGGGAGAGGGGATTCGGACAAGAGCTGAAAATAGAAGTGCCTCATCTCCAAAACAGCTGTTGTTTTTGCCAATACACCCAGCTGGCCTCAAATATTCAACACGTCTCTCCTGTTGGCCACCTCACACTACTGGATGGGAACAATGGCGCTGCAGTCCTGCTGGCTCAGTCTGGATTGTGTCTGGTGGTGATGATATCACAGACCTTTGCCCCCACGAGGACAGGAGACGTTCTTTCCTGTTTCTAATTGGTCATTTATGCAGTGGAGGGATGTGAAGCCACAACACAAAGACACGATCCAGCTGTCACACACACTCTGACCTTCCCTCTCTGTCTCTTAAATCTAATCTTTATCCATCTTTTCATGTCTTTGCAGATTTTGGAGCAACATCCTCTGGAGTTTGAGTTCAATCAGTATTATCTGAAGTTCCTGGCCTATCATCACATCTCTAACCGCTTCAAGAACTTCCTGTTGGATTCAGACTATGAGCGCTTGGAACATGGTCAGTGTCTTTCACTAATTATTTAGTATTTTCTGTTTTAATGCTGCGGAAATGCTGCATTACAATCGGCTGTATGTTACTTTCATATAAGCAGAGACATTTTAACAAATATTACTGTCCCAAAATTAGCACTTTACTAGAAAGTTGAAATATAAGGAACAAAATGAATATACACGCAAGTCCCCACAACTAAATGAAGCGGCATCAGGGGCCTGCATAAAAATACTCAACAAAAATTGTCTTACCTATAGTTGATTAAATTAATTATGAGGTTAGATGTTGTGGGTTTTGTGAATGCTCGAAGATGAAATGGGAGTACAATTGAGGAACATAGCCAGCCCAAACCTTCTCTCATATCTTGCAATATAACTCATAAACCCTTTTGTTGAACGACAACTTTTAGTACCATTGTGTTGCCTCAGCCAAAACAATCAGCGTGATTAATTGGCCCATGTGCTCAGCAACTTTTCCTCTGTATGTTTTGCAGGCACGTTGTTTGAGGATAAAGGTGATAAACAGGCCCGGAGAGGCATCTGTATCTGGGAGTGCATGAACAGGATGCACAGGAGGAATCCCGTCTTCTTCAACTATCTGTACAGTCCCACAGAGAGCGACGTGAGTGTTTCTGCCTTCTTTTCTTTCTTTCGTGTAGCAGAGCTGACAGCTATAACTGGTCCAAGCAGAGAAGCGATGGTGTGGTTGAACTCACTCGATCCACAGTATATACAGTATATATTAAAAACTAATAATCAACTCTTGTTGATAAAACCAGTGAGCTGGAGGACCCAAAAGGTCAGAACAGAAGCATTGTTTCTGACTGATTCTGAACATGAGGTTTTTTTTCACTTCAGATATTATTTAAGAATTCTGTGGTGGAAAATAACTAACTAAGTTAACTTTTGAGGTAGCATTTTTATGCTTTTGGTGCTTTAAGCATAATATACTTATACACTATTACTACATTTACTCAAGTAAAAGATATATTCTTCTTCCATTAGAGTCCAAATTACAGCTCACGATGACTGACAGCTCCGCACACAGAAGCAGCTTGAGCTAACGTTAGCTTCACAGACTGATCGAAGGAACATCGCAACTCCTGATTCACTTTATGATATTGATCAAAAATGTGCTTGAAAGTTTAATTGATACAGTCGTTACAGAGGTAGCTGCTGACTATGTTGTTTTGTCTTGCATCCTGTGCACTTTGTATCTCCTTTTGACTTAAGACAGCAAAACATTTCTCAAGATTAATATGTTTTTATTTCAGTTTTAATGTCAAGTAAAGTGTCCAAAGATAAAACAAATTACCTAATAAATTACCAAAGTAGAGTTGGAAAAATACATCAAGCTCAGGAGATTCAGCTTAGTCTCTGGAGTTGTTTCTTTATCACTTGCAGTTATTTTGTTTTCTGATAATTTAGGAATGCCTCTGTGTTCTTCCAGTTTCCTGACAGCAGTGTCCTGTTAATGATTGCAGCCTTGTTTTGAAGAATGAGCAGATGTTTGATGTTGATGATATCTAATCTCTAATCACAGTGATGTGTCTGTTGAGTGATTATGTGCAGCCGGCCACACTACTACCGACAAGTGCTGTCACGATACCAAAATTAAGACTTCAATACTGAAAGCTATTTTGTTGAGTTGCCTCTTCGTGAAATGTTCTGAGTGAAGAATGGAAAGAGTGAACCCCTAATGCACTGCCGCTGCCGTTCACGGCAATAAAGAGTCTGCCATCTTGGTTCAGACTACGGCACCTCAGAGTTATTATTTTGTTACCTTCATTAGTATATAGGTGCAGCTCCCAACCAAGCGGCAACCTCTGGTGCTGAGAAATGAATCCAATTCTTGAGTGCAGATCCTCAAAAAGGGAGTCAATCCCCATAGACGTCCATGTTAAAATGTTCAACTTTACAGCAGAAATAAGCATGTTTACAACCTAGTAAAAAAATCAGTTCTGTTCTCTTAAGCTGATAACCTTGTTAATGACAACTGTAAGGGGGGGTATTTAACTCACCTGTTTGAACAGTATTAAGGCTTAAAGGTGGGAACAATTGACGGGTGGGTGCCGCCCCAGGTTGCTAGCTTCTAGCTTTTTTGCTGTGTCACCTGGACTTCACCGACTATCCACCTCTCTAGTTAGGCTGCTAAAAGAATTCATAACAACAATATAATTGCAACGTCTATAGAAAGCTTTGGGGAAAATATAATGCCATCAGTCAAATGTATCTTTCATTTTATATATTGCGCTTTTTGTTTCTTTTCTGGAAAATTAATTATCACCAAAGTTAGAGTGTAGGGAGGTGGAGAGAGAGTCCGTATCGTTTGTACATGGTGCCGGATCACTTACACGATATTAGCATGTGTATTATTAACATGTTACTAATCTGTCGCGACACCCCTACGTGCAAAACTAAAGACTAGACTTAACAAGATGCTCTCTGCAAGATTCACAAATTGTGGGCTTTTTGGTTATCCACAACAAGAAATAAATCTGCATACATTTTACCTTTTTCCACAGTATTTTACATAATGGACGCAATCAGATCTGATTATCAGTCCAACCTTTTCTGTTTTGTAGGTGATCTTGAAGCCTTCGATCAGCATCCCCAGCCTGAACAAATGGGACTACTTCACAGATGAGACTCTGTCCACGGGGCCGTGTTACGACTGGGGGATGATGTCTGCAAGGTCGGACAGCTCAGAGGAGGTGCACACTCTCTCCAACAGTAAGAGGAGAATCGTGTGGCCATGTTACAGCAATGTGAGCCGCGCCCAGCCGGACGCCATCACCAAGCTTCTTACTGTAAGAGTAATTTCCCAAATGTTCATCTGAAGTTTCATCCTATTTTTTCTCGTATCATATGTCAACATTGTTGGTCTTTCTTGGCTGTTATTGGTGCTGCAGGACATTGGGAAGCTGGAAGGGGAGCTGAACCATTCCTCTGAGAAATGGCAGACAACGCTGGAGAGGGTCCGACTTAGCATTCAGGAAGACCTCGCCCAAGAAGGAAATGTGCGTGTTGTGTTGTATTAATAATAACAGAAACAACAAATCACAGTTGTTCAATTGTGTAAAACTGTTTCCCACTTTTCATCTTGTGTGTGTTTGCAGCTCCGTAAACAGTCCATGGTGTCCATCTCAGGCCTCATTCCCACGTCCAGCCTGCAGGCTTTCCAGCGGCGCTCCATGCTGCACCTGCCAGACAGCGCTCTGGGCGAGGACCGCAGCACCGCCGCAGCCAATGGGATAAACCGCCGCGCCGCAACACTTTACAACCAGTTCACCCCCAAGAGCGAGGAGAACAGGTGGGTCGTGAACTTCCTGAGTCCTGGAACAAATAAGAAGTCCACATTTAATTCCCTTAAAACTGCTGCCGAGGGGCCAGTCCAGTTTTGGGAGATGGGTCATTGCTGTGGTATGTGTGTGAGCAATGTTTGTGAGAATTGTCTGTACTTTGTTAAACTCTGGGTGTGTAATTTTACAATTACCACGAGGTTAAAGTACAGTCTCTTGGCTCCGAGTTTCTTCCTTAGCTATCTTATTGATACTTATTACTTGTATATTTTGTTATATTTTTGTCTAAACTCTCTTTACACAACGGGAACATAATGTACAACAGTGCAGAAGTTGTTCTTGAAACATGGCGTCAAGCTTTGTTCATTGTGTCGTGCTTTCTATACAACCAATACTGGAATCAGCTCTATCGAATTTTGATCATGAACAAGAAAAAGATGTCTAAAAAAAGAATTAGGAATATTATTTAGACTGACTGCAAAGTAGAGTAGTTTGATTTTTTTTAAGTGGGGTTGTATGAAGTACCTATCCAAACAATCCTTTGACAAAATAACAATATTGATTTATTTTATTTTTTTTCATTGGGTGGCTAAATAACTTTTTGCTTCTGCCTTCGTCCACATTGCATTGCTCCTGTGATCGTTACTCCAGCCTGCTGCTCAAAAATAGGAGCGGGCTCATCAGCTGTAAAAAGTACAGAGACATAACATCCAGCCTAAATGCGCTTAAATCTCACCGTGTGTTATTCTTCAGGTCTTACGAGGGGATCCTGTATAAACGTGGAGCGCTGCTGAAAGGCTGGAAGCCTCGCTGGTTTGTATTGGATATAACGAAACACCAGGTAAGCCAAGCCGCACCACATTCATGTGAAGGAAAGACTAAACCCTCACCGGAGTGACGGATTGCAGACTAACGCTCAAGTCTTCACAGATGAGGTACTACGACACCGGGGAGGACACAAACTGCAGAGGCCACATCGATCTGGCAGAGGTGGAGTCTGTAATGATCGCCGCGCCCACTATAGGAGCTCCCAAACACATTAGTGAAAAGGCGTTCTTTGACGTGAGTACAAGTCAACCCAAATGTTTACTGGATGCCGCTGAGCATCTATTCATATATTCTATTCCGGAGAGTTGTTTTGCTCATATTTTAGTTGTTTTACAAGCATATTGAAAACACATTTGCAAATATATATATATTTTGTGATCAAATTAGTTTTAATCATGCTGATGAGCAGAAGAAAAGCCATCGCTTCTCTCTGCTGACTGTGGTGGAGAAGTAACTTAAACAAACAATACAATGCATGAAGACTAAGTCAACAATTGATGAAGCCATCATTATTGTTATTTTATTTTCTCCGCCAGGAGGTTAATGCAACCGGTCGAGTGAGCGAGCGCCTCTTTGTCTGTCCATGGCTAATCGCGCATTGTGCTGCAGCAAACTGCGTCATGCTTTAGGCGGCCAGTTATGGCTGCATGTTCAAGGACCTCTCGTGGTGCTTTTTGCGGTGTATTCAGCTGACAGCAGAACACACGTTGCAGCTCCTTTTTACTGTTTTGAACGCTGTGTTTGGCGAACAGCTAATGGAAACTTTTGCGCCATCTCAGCACCTGCTAAGCTGGCAGACAGCTTGGTGAGTTTAATTTAGTTTTTAGCAAGACTGTATGAAGTTTATTATTGCAAGTGTATATTTCGATATATATGAAGACTTTGAGCCGATTGCCTGCAGTCCGTGCCTTCTTGTTTTGAGTTTGAATAAAGTTCTATACGGGGGTGAGCCAATTTTGGGTCGCACTCATTCAATCACACAATACCGCCGTTGCAGAAACTCCTGGCAGAGATCTGCACTCTACTGAGTTTACCTTTCTAGTTAAATATTGAACTATTAGCATTTATTAACATTGACAAGTAAATATCACCCTACAAAAATAGACCTGATGCTTAAAGATAGTGGAGCAAAGATGAACCTTGGTGTCAGTGTGGAGGACAGAAAAGGAGTTTAACATTTTATTTTGTTAGACATTCAAGTCTGTTGAGTCCCTCTGGTTCACATTTAACCCTTGTTTTCTGATACTTTTGTAGCTGAAGACCAGCAAGCGAGTATACAACTTCTGCGCTTCTGACGCACCCAGCGCTCAGCTGTGGATGGACAAGATCCAGAACTGCATCTCTGATGCCTGAGCAGTGAAGCTCGGAGCCTGAACATCGTGAACATTAGAGGTGTGGCTGAGGGCAGAGACGTGACACCTGCTCGACTCGGCTTTCAGATGTCTTTAATTCGGGCACCACGGTGAACAACATGGATGAAGTGAAGATAAGATGATGTTTAGGGGATTGCACTTCCAAGGAAATGCTATGTTACTTAAGCTGTAAATAGATCAAAGCAATATCACTGGCCAATCAAACTGTGGGTTCAATTTTAGACTTAAAAAAATGTAGAAAATAGCCTATAAAATAATTTCTATCGGATATTTTACTACGAGGAAAAGGTTATTGCTGCTTAAAGAAACGTATGAACCGCCAAAAACTCAGAGATTATAATGCACAACATTCGAAAGCAATTTCTTTGCACTTAGCGCTAAAGTATGCACTCCTTATATACATTTCTAGCAGATGCAGACAGCCAGGCTAAAGGCATTACTATACAATGTACATACATTTCCTCCAGACAGATTAAATGAAAAGAATTTGCACAGTGAGTTCAAAAAAGTTACCTGACATTTTCCTATTTAAATACGTGATGTTTTCTCGATTTTGTTGAATGTTTTATTTACTTCTAGATAACACATGTCTCATGTAATGTAAATTATTCTTTTTTATTAAAAGTGTAAGTGTGTAAGTGTGGTGGCTTTATTTTTTTCTGTAAATATATGTGTGATATTTCATTTTATATACTGTATGATGTACTGAACATAAGTATACTTTTCTAACCTTAATTCTAATGTGACCAACAAGTCTTTGTTATGTATCGTTACTGGTGCAAAACCCTGGGTGGCCTGTTTCCCGTTTGTGATGAAACGTTGTTCTGAAAAGGAAATGGAGACAATTCTGTTGTTGTTGTTGTTCAGATTGTCCAGGCAGGCTCTGTGTCTTTTAAGGGCTTTTAAGGAAGTAATTAAATATATCATTGGACATTGTGGTTTTCAGAGATCCTCCTCTTGTCTGTTCTGTTTGTGCAACCGATAATTTCATTAAAAAATAAATACAAATGAATCTACTCAAAGATGTCAGAGGCTTTTTTGTTATTGTATCTTTGTACCATGTTTTGTGATGACACTAATATTTTTGAAATAAACCAAACATACTTGAAACTACACGTTGCTTGTGTTCTTGTTTAAGTGAGTTAATACCTTTTTTGAATACCTTTTGTATTAATTTTGTCACCTGAAGGCCAGGCTGAACCTGAGCCGATTTTCCCAATGGGAGATGGTCAAGCCTTCAGATACCCCAAAAAATGTTGCATTCAAGTGCTCCTCTTTAACTTGTGAAGTAAAAACAGTTTATTAACAAGCCCCAGTCCATACTGGCCACAGTAGGCCTGCACAGGCATGTTTGCTGGACACTGAAATGTCTCTATTAGAGGAATGATGGACCTTTTAGAAAAGTTAGTCCTGACATTCCTGTTCCTTCAGGGTGATTTGGTGATCCCCTAAAATTGTGTTGTAGATGCAATATTGCATACATCCAATGTTAGCATGTTAATAAGCTAATCTAAGCATTTTTATTCACAATGGGTCATAAGATACAGGAAGACAACTTAGACCATTTGTATTTGTCACGTTTTCCTGGCTTGTTTTGAACACCTTATCTTTATTGAAGATGTCTCTCAATGAAAGGTAATCAAACACCGCTGCAACACATTTCACAGCTCAGGCACTGTGGCGCCGGGTTGGCGGCTCTAAACGGGACTTCTGTGGTTCAAAGAGAGTTTGTATCTGAGAGGAAGATAAAGGCATAAAGAAGAGCATAGACAGGGTTTTTTAGAGGGGAGGGAGATTGTGTTTATCCCTCAGTACGATCTCTCAGCTGGCTTGTACTGGCAGCAGGTGCAGAGCATCTGGGCAGAGCCTCTGGCAGTCCTCTCTGTATTTAGCCTTGTGCTTTGGGCACGGAGATTAGGACCTCTGCCCATGAACAGAGGGGGCAGCGGAAGTTATCCAGCAGGATTGTGTGTAGTGGTATGATAGGAATCATTTCCTCCAAAGCCAGAAATACTCAATCATTGACTCAACATAGCTGCGTTCCTCTGACTGAATCAAACCAGATTCATGAAAACGAAGTAACTATCTAACTAACTGCTGTTGCATAAGCATGACGTCTGTTAGGGTACTTGGCTGCCTCCGCAAGTGATTTCTTCTCTGAAGTTTAAGACAAATTACTGATGAATGAAATTATCTATTATCCCAGAGAACAGCAGTGTTTTAAATGCAGTGGCATTGTGATCTTGTGTGGCTAAATGTTTCCTGAGTTTATTGTGGTTGGAAGCAAGTTACTCTTACATGAAAAGGAAAATCAAAAGGAGTCTATAAATTAAAGATTGCACATATCTCTAGGTTTTTGGACCCCATACGCTCCATGCACAGTCACAGCTGCAGTAAATGCCTCATGTCTAAGAAACATCTTAAAAAAATAAGCTGATTGGCCTTTCCACAGTCCCCAAAAATACTCCAGTGACAGATGATACCGATTTATTTTTATTGGTCCTCCGAATCCTATTATCCATGTAGCCCCGTGGTTGCAATGAATGTGAACTATGTAGCATTTTCCCATTGGGTGCCTCTGCACTGATGCATAATTCACTGCTGCTAAGGGCCCCTCTGCCTCACAGCCCTGTGGCGCCTCAGCAGGCACCTGCTCCAAAATTCATCGAAACAACTCCGAACACTGATTTCACTGTCTCGACACACATCATCGAGTCCCACCCTCGTAATCAGGATGATGTCAGCTGGGGGTCTAGTTGGGAGATGATCAAAGGCATGAATCAACTGAGCTCCAGATGATCTTATCTGGACGCCGCCCTCTCATCCATGAGTTACACATTTGATTCATGGCTTTAAGGGATAGTATCGGGGTTTCCAAAGTTTGCGTTAATGTCTGCTTCCTGCGTCTGAGTCCATTCAACCATGTTAAATACTCGGGGCTGGGAGGTCACTGTGGGAAGTCATCTAACCAGCATACGATCCCACCCCAAAAAAATCCTGTTTCAAATCAGTTTCGATGAGGATATTTTGGACAGGAATCAGATAAATTGGATCTGGACATTAGGGTACTTTTCGGACACATGGGGCGAGGGTGAGACATCCTTATTTTTGGAATGCTGGAGGGGCTTGTGCAATTTAGCTATGGAGATTAGAAACTCTCAATTCTGAGAATATAGTCTTTATAAAAAAAGTGTTTTCTCAGATTCTTGGATTTAAATATCGTCAAAAAAATGTGAACAGCAAATCTATTTATCAGATGAACAATTAAAGACACATACTGATATACAGTACATCTATCAATCATTAACTGTTTGTTCTAATCTATTTGAATCAAATCAGTTTTTATTGTGTTACATGTTAAAGAACTATAAGTCAACAACGAACAAAGACGTCTATAAAAAGAGAAGCAATATGAATTACATTTTATGGAGGTAAAAAAACCTTCATATTTACAGTATTTGCCTTGTGATGCATGCAGTCGGTCTCAATTTCTGATCTTATCAGTGACCCACAGTATGAGGAGATCTGCATGGTGCTGACTCTTAGATCAGTGTATGAATGCAGGTTCTTATCTCATTTCCTGCTCTGACAACTCTGAACTCAACATGAACTGTCTTTTTCCTTCCAAAAGAAATGAAGATTGAGAGTTTTTACATCATAAAGTAAAGACACTCATTGTGCAGACACGAGACAAACAAGTACCTACAGCGAATAGTTTCACCCAGTTACACGGTTCCTGTAACGGTGTCTCTTTTTTTCACTGAAACATGAGGGTGGAAAAGAAGACAAAGGTGAGGTGTACCGGTGAGAACACTGGTCCTTTGTTGCACAAACTGATTTGTTTTGACACAGACGCAGCAGAATGGAGCCGTCGCTGCTGCAAGTCATGTGCATCAAGTGCAGGTAAATAGGGACGCTGATTCTAATACCTTGACTCAATTTGCCAATTTCCCCATGTTTAAAATCAGTATACCTCACTGTGTGGAAGTCATTGGCAAGGACAGGTATTCCTATGGCACTAAGAACTGACTGAATGTAACTAATGAATGAAACTGATTGTAACTGATGAATGTAACTGATTGCGGAAACACTGCATTTCATATTGAAACTGACAAATAACTGTATTAAATGTGGATTGGCCATGGAGTGAGGCTGATACCCATTTGGAAAATCAGATTGGTTGACATTGACATAATTCTACAAAATACATGTTGTCTGTGTCCATAAAGTCCTCTGTGCCATAGACTTATCATTAACTGAAAATATTCCCCCAACTAATTTGCTAGAACCAAAAGTCCATTTGCCTTTTTAAAAAGTGGTGGAGAGGTTGCAAGTGTTTGGAAGTCAGAATAACACCAGACTTCCATCTACTCAACATGGCTGATGGCACCTTCATGACTCAGTGGTAGAGACACACTAGCGCTCCTCAAGCATCTTAAAAATGTAGCCCATGTAGAGGAATTGAACAAAAAAGACGACTGTGTATGTCAGTGTTTTGGGGTTTAATTTACTGAAGATCCTGTTCATATGGTGACACCTGGTGGACACTCTTCATCAAACTTTAGATGAGTCGTAAGTAAGTAAGTAAGTAAAGTTTATTTATATTGCACTTATCACAGACAAAGGTCACGAAGTGCTGTACAGGATGGAAGAAAGGTATTGAATAAACCATTAAAAAAACAAGAGGAAAAGGGGGAAGCCTGCTGTATGCTGACACATTTAGGTGCCTGGACCTCTGAAATGAAAACCAGCCATCCACTTTCATAAAGAATAGGTGGTGTTTTATTTTTTTTTATCATCTTAGTAATGACTTTAACAGACTAAACTTTTGCTAATAAACCAAGATAGAGTGGAAATTAATCTGCTGTTATACTGCCAAGTATTTGAATTAAGCTACAATTTGAAAATAAAACAAACAACTAAACAAAATTAAAAAAACTAAATGTTTTTTTCCTAAAATAATCTCAGTTAAAGTTCCACTGATGGCCGATGGTCACCATCTCTAGGGCTGAATCTCAGTCTCCAGAATCTCCAGATGAAATCTACTTTCCTATCTTTCCTTTTTAATGTGAATTTTTGTTACAGAAGAAACAGTTAATCCCAGCTGCTCTTTTGAAACTAACCCAAATCAAATCACGTAGCTCAGTAAATTCATGTTAACAACCCTCTTCAGATCTACAACGTGACAGTTCAGAGTCTTCCTCCTCGGTGTGCGAGTGTTCACTGAGCCTGAGCCCCCTGGTTCTTACTCTCCTGCCACGACTTCTTCCTCAGTTCCAGCTCAGCATCGGTGAATGAAGCCGGACCCCAGTTAGTGATCCTCTGAGGTGCTTTATCACCTAAAAGACAAGGTTAAAAGAGAAGGAAAGGAGGCCTTTAACCAAGATGGACTGAGACAAATCACTCATTTTCCATTTTGTTGTACTGATACTTAATGTGTGCAAAATAAATTGTTCAGAAAGCAGAACGTTATGCCTTTGTCTTTGCATGACTGGTTGTGTAAACTCTTGGGTTTTCCACGCTGCCGTGTTCACACCGGACGCGACGCGAATTTGCGGCGCCGCGTCTACCGCGGAAGTTTACTCGCGCGAGTAGAAAGAAGGTGTTCACACCAAACGCGAATTCGCGGCGCGACCAAAGGGGCGTGGCTTAGCTCTGTTGCTTGCCTCTGTGAGAGACAAGCGACGAAGCTTTCATTTCCGCTATCGACCATGGAATAAATAACCACTAGTTCTGCTTTATACTTGTTGTGGAAGTCCCAAACATGTCGGAACATGAAACGCCCTCGTATTTGGGTTAAAAATATCATCCGTAGCCGCACACAGCTCGGTGAATTTCACCGACTCCTCCAGGAACAGCGTCTCGCGTATCTCCGTAAAACGATACCGATTATGCCATCCACCATGGAAATAACCACCAGTTCTGCTTTATACTTTTTGTGTAAACTCCATATATGTCGGAACATCAAACTCCATGGTGTCTGGGTTCATAATAGTATCAGTAGTCCCACAACAGCTTCTCAATGAAGCCGCTACCAGCGCTGGTTCAGGCGGAGCAGCAGCAGTTTCATTCAGAAACGGGGAGACGGCGGTGGTGACGGGCGGAGCTTCTCAACGCTGATTCTCAACGCTGATTGGCTGCCGCAACTTTGCGTCACGCGATTTCTCCGCCAGAGTTGGGATAATTCAACTCACGCGAATTCGCGCCGCGTCCTTCGCTTTGTTCGCCCCAGGTCAAACGTTCTGTTCGCGCCGCCTCCAACGCGTCTATCTCGCCGCAAATTCGCGCCGCAGCGCGTCTGTGGATTGACTTTACATGTAAACTGGTCGCGCCGCAAATTCGCGTCGCGTCCGGTGTGAACACGGCATTAGGCTGTCAATCACACTATATGGTCAAAAGATTACCAGCACATTACGTCCCTATTTAATTGTTGAAGAGCTCATTCCAAAACCAAGGGCATTAATCTGCTTCTATAACAACCTCCACTCTCCTGGTAAGGCTTTCAACAACATTAAGGGACATGGTTGCAGAAGAGCGTGAGTGAGGTCGACCACTGATGCTGGGCGAAGAGGCCCACCGGACCAGTTCATCCTTCGGTGTTGAGGTCAGGGCCAGTCAGGTTTTTCCACCCAAACTGAGAAGAAACATTTGCTTATGGACCTTGCTTTGTGCAGGGGAGCATTGTTATGTTGAAACAAGAAAGAGCCTTTACCAAACATCTGGTCATATAGTGTACCTCGCTGCAGCATTTGCTATAAAGCTGTATTGTAAATTAGGCATTGATTCAAATTGCAGAACAATAGTATCTAAATTGTGCAAAAACCCACCAAGAAGCCTCGTTTCCATGAACTTAAAGTACAGAGTTGATACATCCGTGTAATGAATGTTGATTTAGGAAACAATCAATGTCCCTCTACCTGGCTGGATGAGACGCACCAGCCCCTCATGTTTGGCCACCTTGTCCTTCCAAGTCTTGGTCTTGTTCGCTGCTCGTTCAAGCTTCCTTGACATCTTCTGTAAAACATAAAAAAGAAGAAAAATGTGATCATATATTTTTTTTAATTGTTGTATTACAGTTCCATTTCCACCCTAGATAAATACAACCTCTGCTGGGGTTTTCAGGTCAGTGTAAAGCTCCACATGTGTGACCTGACCTCGTATTGCTCCACTGCTCCGTGCCGCTCCCTCTCCAGACTCTCCAGCTGCAGCATGGCTGCCTGCAGATCTCGCTCCTTGGCCAGCTGCTCGGCCACCAGCTCCTGCTTCTCGGCCTCAGTCTGAGACAGCGCCCTCTGCTGCTGCAGGTGGATCTGCTCCAGCTCTGCCCTCTTTTCTGACTCCTCCTTCAGCAGCCTGTGATGGAAAAAACAGCAACGCTGCTTAAACTTGTGCTCTACTTTACCCACTTCAGCCCAAATCTCAACAAAGAGAAAACGTGGGAAACAACTTGTCAGTTCCTACATGCAAAATATACCCAGAAATACAGTCAGCTGGTGGCCTGCAGCTGGAGTAAACAGCTGTAGGCCACCTATGTTTATATGTATAGAGAAAGTATCATGTTTTACGGTTGTGTATTTGTGATGTTGTTTACTGAACTTCATAGTACTGTATTGTTCAGGTTTCCCTGTTTTGGTTTTTAACTAAAATATTTTAAGAAATTGTGTGGATTGGATTAAAAATAAACCAATAATCAAAAAATATTATATAAAATCTATGAATACAATTTGCAGAACAACCACTGTAGTCTGACTATTTATTGTTGTATTAATTTCTCTCAGTTTTTCTGTCACTTCAAGTCCTATATTAAAAAGTATCTTGTACTTTAGATCAATCTTGATATTTTTTGGGGTGGGGGGGAATCTGTCTGGAACCTTTTAAGCATAGCTGTTTTGGAATAGTTGACTTGTTCCTAAAAAAAATTGCCATTAGTATACTGATTACAAGGCTAGCTTTTATTGTATCTTCCTGTAGCCAATGTGCTGCTAATAAAACATTCTAGGTAACTGTATGTATTTCGTACATGAGAGACAATGTAGCTTATTTGTCATATACTTAATACTATCAATCAACAGGCCTCTGAGGATCAAGTAAATATTAATATATTAACAGGTCTGTTCAACCTGTTTGCATGATATCATACAGGAGTTAATATTACTGTGTTTACATTACATTACATTTAATTTAGCTGATGCTTTTATCCAAAGCGACTTACAATAAGTGCAGTCAACCATGAGTACAAACTCAGAACAACAAGAATCAAGAAAGTACAATTTCCTCAAGAGAGCCAAACTACAAAGTGTGATAAGTAAGTGCCACTAAAGTGCTACTAAAGTGCTACATTTTTTTGTTTACTTCCTGTATTTATCCACTGTCTAATGTGTGTGTGTGTGTGTGTGTGTCTGAGACCTGGCCTGCAGCTTGCGCATGGCTTCCTCGTCCTGCTTTGCCTGCCTCTCGTCCTCTAAGGCCTCCTCCAGCCGGTGGTACATGTCCTCCAGCTCCCGGACGCGCTGCAGGTACTGCTCCAGCTCACAGGATTTCTGAGCCACCTGCTCCTCCATCTGCTGACGCACCTGATCGAGTCAACACATGCAGTTGCACGTTATTACACACTAGACCCTTGAACCGAGCAATAATCTACAAATCAACTGTAAATCTTCACATTTGGTGCTGTATTAGGACATGTGCTGTATTCTGGCTTCATCATCCGCTTATGTGTTGCTGCAATGATGCAATCTCATCTGAGAATACAATAATTACAAAATAAATCTTATAAAGGCATTTGTCTGTTCAGTCACTGGTGTAAGGGGATGATTAACATGCTGTTTAGTCCATGTGACACTCAGACAAAAGTTGACTCAACATCATGGGCTATAACATTTTACATTTTTAGCTTGTGTTTCCTGGAAGGATAGAGCCACAGATGGTTACTGAATCATAAAATAGACAAGACAGCCTCAGTCTACCAGACCTCATTAGTTTTCTCTCAACTTTCTAAAGACCACGTGTCACCACATATGCAGTGTCATCAGCCCACATGATTGGGACAAAGGATCAGCGTTGTGGGATGCAGACTCAGGCACTGTGATTACCAGTTTTTCTCTCTCCAGGTCCAGTCTGTAGCGATCCTGCAGGTCTAACTGAGTCTGCTTCCTCCTGTGCTCCTCCATTGCTGCTTTAGCTGCAGCTTCTTCTATTTTCTGTGAAACATAAAAGAGAAAAGAGATGTTATCAAACTGCTTTAGGGAAAGCCGCACCAGGCTACAAGGGGAACCCTTATTGAAGAACCGTATGTTGGTTAAAGAAGTTCAGTGTGCATTTCTAGGTCACGAATAATTTAGCAACTTTTATTTTTCCTTGTAGTCTCTTATATAACATTGGTAACACTACGGTGGACTGAGTAAAAGATCCATGTATTTAAACATGTAATATGACTCCATATGATCAGTAATTGGGTGTATGTGTTTGCTATTGGAAGAAAGGCCATCTGGCAGGGTAAAAAGAGAAGTGAGAGGGCATCAATATCAATAATCTGCTGCAGCTCTGAAACAATTGAGTTCATACGCCTGGCCCTCTGCAGGTGTCTCTGACTGATAAATACTTTGTTTGCATAGCAGGTTTTGCTTCCCTTTTTACAGTGAATGTTCTGCTGTATCGTGTGTGGTTATCTTAAGATAACCTAAACAAACATAAAATAAAAAATTAAAGGGAAGTGGGCAAAACCTCAGATGTAGTCTACTCAAAAATCAAGATCTCATGTATTACCTTGATTAACCTATAACTCCACATTTCTACCTACAATTTAGTTTTGGTTAATGGGTTTAATCATGACATTTCTTATTATAATAGGGATATTTTTGAAGCAATAGTTTGTAGTGTTTTTAGATTGCACTGTTATGTGTTTACAGAATATAATTGCATTTAAATTATTGGCCAGAACAGAAGTACTATAATCCCTTTGTGATGGTCAAAAATAACAGATAACTATCTGTCAGATATAAATATGAGGGAGGAGCTTCCTCTCATAGACAACATATTATTACTGTCTGAGATAAGTGTTCACTGCGGCCACCGTGATTTGACAAAGACTTCTGAGTAACAATCGAGTTGTGCAAATGTTTTCTGGACCCAAGTGTTGAGCGTAGACCAGTACCTTCTTCATACCCTCCAGCTGTCTCTGTTTGTTCTCATTGGCCACCTGGAGCTGCTTCATCCTCTCTGCCAGGTCGTCTTCCTCTACTTGTTGCTTCTGCCGCAGCTCCCTGCGCCTCAGCCGGGCTTCACGGTGAGGAGACGACAGCCCCAACCTCAGCAGCTGGATGCATGTTTGAATAGCTACCGCGACACGGAGCGAGATTGAGAGAGTACAACATTCAGAAATACAAGAGACGAAGAAGAGGAAAATAAAGAGATGACGATGACTACTCAGTACCTTGAAGCCATTCTTGCTTCTTCTTCTTATCTGATGCACTAATCTCAAAGCTTTTATTAGTGCACTTGATAATGAACAGGCACTTCTTCCCTTCTTTATCCGGCAGAGACTGGAGGAGAGAAATACAATTATATATTATGGCACTGCAGGCACATCGTACATAAATTCACTGCTGTTTGGACAATGCTAATTCTATTTCTGAACAAAGTCATTTCAAATGATTTCTTCAATAAAGCCTAACAGCATTACTTACATATTATGTATACGCATCTACTATAGTTAACAACACACCTCCACACAGCAGGTTCGGTCCACAATGACGTCTCCTTTCTTCTCCACGAGGTCCTCACAGACGTAGTACGACAATGCGTTGGGTCGAAGGACAAACCAGCGCTCTGTCCAGTTCTTCCTTTTGTGGCCCTTTTTCATCATGTATCCCTTCGAAACACAGTGTGGACGTGAACAAAAGACGCTTGAGTTGCCTCATTGTTCTGCCGTCATCACTGTGATGTACTAAACGTGTTATGGGGTGCCTGTGCACAGAGTACACCTAAGATCAATATCTGGTCTGACCTGCTTGAGCACATCCAGAATGAGTTCCTGGAAGACCTCAGTGATGCCCATGGACAGGGTCTGCTGGTTCATGGCCTTGCTGAAGTACCTTATCCCCACCAATTCAATGAGCTCCCAGGCAGTCAGGCAATTGTTCTTTGTGTTCAGCTGCGGCTTGTAATCAGCAAACTTCTCCTCACTCCATCCGCTCCCCATCGTCTCCATCAGCTTCCGCAGGAAGTACTCAATCTAAGTAGATAGACAGACGAAAGAACTTTAAAACCATCGAACCCCACAGAAAACTACTGTCAGGATCTTCCTCACCTCTTCAGCAACGATGACGAGTGGGTATTTGTCTTCTGACAGAAAGTTGAAAATGCACCAAACTTTGAAAGCATCGTCATCTGAGATGAGGAGATGTTGAGCGCAGATATTTTTCTTGTAACACAGTGTCCAGCACATCTTGTTGAACTCCAACACATCAAATTCCTCCTGCACCTGGGAACAAAATGCACCATTCAGCCAAAGTCAAACTGGTCAGCCCCAGTGAGGGCAGCGTGTTTACAAATGCTAAACAGGAGGTCGGTGTTTGTCTCCTTTCAAATTCTCCAGTCGGCAGGATGTGAGGTACAAACTTGGTGTAATGGAATGCCTCATTTTTATTCAAGTCAGAGCCTACAAGAGAAAGGCAAGAAAACAGCTTCCAAGTAGAAAGAGTGAAACTCAAGCAGTTTTCTAACTGACATGAGACTTCAACAGAAATGTCTGCAGTGTTACACTGTGCTTGCTAAGCCACAGAGTAAAAACTCCATAAGAGACAACAATGCCTCTCTTTTGCAAAGAGTGTATGCCCATTTTACCTTTCTGTTCATTATTCTAGAGTTGAATAAATTATTAGACAAAGCACATTGTTCCTGTGGGTACAACAGAGAAGTAGTTGCAACCATTTCCTCTCCTGCAGAACAAAACAGGACATGATTAGTCATCCTAATCTGTGTCACACACTATTCAAAATAGTGTGTGACAGTGTTTTTATTCTCATTTTTTCATTGTTTGTGTAACTGTCTAAGTAAGTTTAAGTATTTTACTCATGGCAAAGGGTGACATTCAGCATTGAGCTTTGGTACTACTCGGGCTTTCACTGCGACATCATTACATCTTAGCAGTGATGTATCACTGGCACCATGACCATATATAGAAAAGAGTCAAATACCCAAAACTAGCATTTAAGGTTTGGTCAGATTTGTAATTTTGTTTACTTATTCTTTGATCGGATAGTTTTTTTAGTTCTGAAGTTATGCACAGTTACTATTCAGCTGTGTGTGACCGGACAACAGGCATATTGTATGTGAATGTCCCTGTTCGAGATCTGTGGTTATTTTTTTCTTTTATCATGAATATGGATTTGTTTTAGTTTTTCCTGCAGTTAGTTTACTGCTAATCAAGCTAACCACTATACTAACTGACTAGCAGTAAGATAATGTGTGATATAACTTTCTAAGCAACTTAATTTTCTGTTGGGTTAACTGTTGTATTTTCCTCTTTTCCCTTTTCCTCTTGTTACAAATTGAGGTACAATGTAGCTGACAACTAATTAATTGTCAGCAACTCTTGCATGCAGTTCCCTTGTTACTGTACTAATCAATATTTACAATATCTTCGGTTTTGACTCTTGTTCATGAAATCTCATCTTTTTCTGATTTGTAATCACTATTGCCCAAAACTGTTGTGAAGACATCAAAGGCCAACTTCAATCTTCAAACCTTTAGTGGAAATGTGTTTAGATTGTGGGCTGTGTTATCATTTTTGCAAATGATAGTATGTTGCCTGAAATAAAAACACAGTACTCTCCCATTCTTCTACTATTCCAGCATATTTGTCCACACCTTGTCTAGAATAAACCTGTTGAGGTAAGGCATGTAGCCCTGGTTGGATACAGGCCCTGTATTGTCATCTTTGAAATGCTCTTCAAGGGCCACAGGGTCATGAGGGATCTTCATCACTGTGCACAGGCTGTGGGACAGCACCTAAAGAAACACCATTTTTACGTGAATTAGATATAAGACATACAGGTGACATATTTATAGCAAGTCAAAACACATTACTATATAGTTATACAAAGGAATAATATGTATGGGTAAGTTAAAGATGAAGCTCAGGATCAGTCTCACAGTTTTCAGATTTTCCAACCGCTCATGCAAAAACCTTTCGCTGATTTTACAAGCATCACTAGCCAAGCATTACTTCTGTACTTGAAGGTGATATCTCACTCCTTCGACTAAAATAAAATGTATCATTGTATCATGAGTAAACACAAATAAATAGTCTAAAGTTACATGTCGACCGCTGTGGTCGACCGTTACATCAGCAACTAACGAAACGATAGCGGTTACGAGTAACGTAGCACACGTTGATGAAGTACACAGTAAATGTGAGATGAAGTACACAGTAAATGTGAGATGAAGTACATAGTAAATGTGAGATGAAGTACACAGTAAATGTGAGATGAAGTACACAGTAAATGTGAGCCGAAGTACACGGTAAATGTGAAATGAAGTACACAGTAAGTTTGAGATGAAGTACACAGTCAATTGGAAGTACACAGTAAATGTGAGATGATGTACACAGTAAATGTGAGATGAAGTACACAGTAAATGTGAGATGATGTACACATTAAATGTGAGATGAAGTAAATGTGATGAAGTACACAGTAAATGTGAAATGAAGTACACAGTAAGTTTGAGATGAAGTACACAGTAAGTTTGAAGTACACAGTAAATGTGAAATGAAGTCCACAGTAAATGTGAGATGAAGTACACAGTAAGTTTGAGATGAAGTACACAGTAAATGTGAGATGAAGTACACAGTAAGTTTGAGATGAAGTACACAGTAAGTTTGAGATGAAGTACACAGTAAGTTTGAGATGAAGTACACAGTGAGTTTGAGATGAAGTACACAGTAAGTTTGAGATGAAGTACACAGTAAGTTTGAGATGAAGTACACAGTAAGTTTGAGATGAAGTACACAGTGAGTTTGAGATGAAGTACACAGTAAGTTTCAGATGAAGTACACAGTAAGTTTCAGATGAAGTACACAGTGAGTTTGAAGTACACAGTAAATGTAAGATGAAGTACACAGTAAGTTTGAGATGAAGTACACAGTACGTTTGAGATGAAGTACACAGTAAGTTTGAGATGAAGTACACAGTACGTTTGAAGTACACAGTAAATGGGAGATGAAGTACACAGTAAATGTGAGTGACACATGCTGCTGTATGTAAACATGTCACTAAACAAGGTTTTGTGTGACCTGATGTGTAATCAGATCGGTTACATATCGGTGTGTAGGAGGGAACGAACTCTTGAACCCGATGTGCTGTATTTTATCCCCTAAAGACGGCTGAGGGCCTTTGACATGCTCCGTACTGCAGGAGGAAGCATTGAGCATCCCAATTTATTCTGAAATATACCTCCTTTCTCTTTGCCAACATTTTAATCTCATTTAAAATGTTGGCCCCTTTTAAATGTTAACCTTTGTGTTTCGTAACATTTGGGTACCTCTCTGGTGAGGTACACCAAACACTTCACTACTTTATTTTTTATTTTTTTAATGTTTTTTTTTTCTATTTTTCATCAAGTGCTCTGTATTCCATATTCTTCCAATATGTTTGATTAAATATGATACCTTCACCAACAGCATGTCTGTAGTTTTATTACATTTAATGTTTGTCTTTCAAACTCAAAGCAATGCTGAATGAAATGAAAGTACACAATACATGTGAGATGAAGTACACAGTAAATGTGAGTGTCAGTTCATCCTCCGGGCGTCTGAACTTCGAAACAAACAAAACAAGAACAGAGAACTGAAACGCACCTTTAACTGAGATTTGGACACTTTTCCACGTTGATCCACGTCCAGCGATGTGAACGCGTGCCAAATGGATTTCAAAAGCTCGTCTCGAAGCCACATTTCGTCCCTCGTCCGCAGCACCAGAGAAGGTCTGTCTCTCCGCTCTATGTCTGTCAAACTCCGTGCGCTCACTGCCTCTCGCACACACACACACACACACACACACACACACACACACACACACACACACACACACACACACACACATACACACACACACACACACACACACACATGCGCGATGGTGGTGGCGCAGAGAGAGACGTGATGATGGCGCCACATGGCGTTTAGTTCAATGCATTTTCATAATTTGAACTCTGCCAAAACTGAGCTGTCAGTGTCTTCCCATTATACACTCACAACCTCAAGGAAGAAATTCAAAGTTAGGTTCCCCTCGATCTATTAACGAGCTTATACGAAATTGAAATGCTTCTTACATGTTAATGCATCTATAATAAATATACATGTAATAACATGAAGCTGTCAGAGACTTCTGATGAGAAGGATTTTCACGTTTTGTATTTAACGAACACATTCTTTACATTTTATAATACTTCTGCATTTTTTTTAATCCAGGTACGAATTTTAAAATCAACGTTTGTACTCGCATTGGAGTATTGTATTGCTCCTGTTGCTCTAATACAATATTTAAATCATTCTCCCACCAAAGCCATATTCATACATAATCCAGTTTTAACAGTTTAAAAAAAAAAAAAAATAATTAATGATCTGCTGCTACCTTATGAACCATACCGACCAATCAGGTCGTCTGGGACTAGTAGAACTAAACACGGAGAAGCAGCGTTCAGCTTTTCTGCTCCACATATCTGGATTAAGGTCCTTGATCCAGATATGCAGGTCTGCTGAGGTCTGCAGGTCTGCTGAGACCCTCAGGTCCTTTAAGTCCAGATTGAAGACTTTTCTGTTTGCTGTTGCCTTTAATTGAACCAGATTCAAGGATATTAATCAATTGCTGCATGATCTCACTATAGGTGCAGACATTGCAGAAATAAAATGCAGTACACTGTACTGCATTGTATGTCTTAAACTGCACTGCAACTTGTATTCTATGTTTTGCCTTTTGACAGTTTTTTATGTTTTAAAATGAATGTTCTTCGAAATCTTGTTTTCTTCTGCATTGTATGTTGATGCTTTTCTTTGTTTGAAGAATACAGAAAATTATATTTCCCTTTTTTTTAAATGAGGGCCTCCCCTTTCTCTCGTTGAAGACATTGAACAAGTTGTCTCAAAGTTATGCTGGGAACTACAACTCCCAAGGCTCCGCATTCGCCGCCGGAAGGTCGTGTTGCACAAATTTGGCGCTGATCTATCCGGGTACTTTATTCACTGCTTCCTTTCGCGCCGGGTAACCGGAGAGCTGTGCGTCCATGTGCGCAGTGACTGGGAGCTGATAGACGTCTGAAATATATCAAATCCGAGCCGCAAACAGAGTTTTCGTGATGGATCCTGAGTCTTTGGTCGAGGCCCTTCGGGGGACGATGGACCCCAACCTACGAGAGGCCGCGGAGAGACAGCTGAACGAGGTACAGGTTGCGATTAGCCGCTAATGGTGATGGAGGTGGTGGCGCGGTCCTCGATCGGGCCTCGGCTGTTCACAACATCAAGATGGTGCGATCACGCAGACGGGGCTCCGCTGCTGCTGCTGACACGGACCAAGCGAGATACAAGGCCCAACACTTCCTATTGTGCCCTAGCTCATGTCAAAAGCGTTGCGCCACTTGTAGGAATTCAACAGTGATTTTATTTCGTTGACACTCGCGTGCAAGTAACTAACGTTAGCTTCTTCTTGAGACAGCTGTGTCGCTAATGCTAACCAGCTAGCTCCGCTGAGGAGGTAATTATTAGCTTGTCACCCACAGTTTCAGTGTAGTTCTGACTAATTTCGGAGCTGACACGACACAACAATACGATGGCAGGTGTGGTGAATAGCAAGTGAAGCGGCCTGAGACGCAGGGTGTGTGCTAGTTATCGCATTTAACCACAGGATAGTTAGTCCTAGCTGTGCGGCTAATGTCAGCGAGCTAGCTTAGCTGGCTCGCCGAGGAGCTGCTACATCGCTGCTGCTCACGTGTCACTGTGACAAGCCAGGAGTGATGACATTATACAACAACGCAATAACATTTTCGTGAACCAACTTTTTGTTGTCGCTTTCCAGAGCTCCACTTCCTATGTAATGGGTGCCTTTTCATAGCTGCTTCGTAAAAGACATATAGTTATAGTTTTACGTGAGCGGAGCTCCACGTGAGCGGCTGTTAACCAAGTTAGCAGCTCTGTCGTCCGAGCAGCAACCGGACTAATTTAAAGTTGGGATGTTTCTCCATTTCTGTTTTCACTTTGAGTTTTCAGTACGTGGCCAATCACTAGACTTTATATTGTTTACAACATTTGTTTTCGTCTGCAGACTTGTAACATTACTCTATATAAATCACCTCTCGGTCAGGTCCCAACGGCTGAGATTGAGACTAAATTTACTTTCACTAACGTGAGGCGATGAGGTCTTATTTGACACACAATGCTAGTATAGTTGAAGAGAAATAATAATTTAAATGGTTTTCCACTAAATGTATATCAGTTATTATGGACGTCTTAAATATATTAATTTAACGCATTCATAACATTTTTCTCCTAAAGATTTTTGTAGCTAAGTTTGTTTTTATCACCTGTATTGATAATGGAAAATAAGTCATGCAGATCAGATGCCTTGCAATGTGTTGAAGCCCAATTTTGTGAGTCTGTACATTGGACAGTCAAATCACAGTACCATGATTTAAGCGTTTTTCTGTATATGTGAATCATTGTGACAGTTATCACAAGCTAATGCCTATTTTATTATACTAAAAATATTTTAGATGATAATAATCCTATCACAGCACATGTGTTGTATATTTTTGTCTTCCCCTTTCTACATGTTTATTTTTGGCAGTGCAGTTGGGTTGGTTTTCCCACCCACACATACATTGATAGTAGTGGCTCACTTGAATGGCATCGCTTACAGCTGGCTGGAGTTGTGTACAGAACACAAAGTAATGTCTACTGGAGGAGGATGGAGTAAATATGTTGCAGTGCATATTTTCTAAATAGTGCTTTGCTTAGTCATAACTCTGGCTTAGTTTTTCATGGAAAATGGCTAGATAACAATTGAATAATGCTTGACAAGATGTTGAGATGCATTACATAGTGTTTAAAAATATGTTGATAGAGTTGCATTGTGACATGACATCTTCTCAGGAACCAACCAATTGCAGCTTTAGTTATGTGAGGATACAATAACCCATAATCATATGGGCTTTAAGTCAATGTTGCAAAAATGCAACAAAGCACAAAATTAGTCATCATGTTCAAAATATAAAGCAATAGTGATTGTGTGACACCTGTAAGCTAAACATAATGTGTACTGAACTTGCATGTCTAAAATGCAACCTCCTGGCTTAATAACTCCCAGTAGGGTTCATGCAAAAAGAATATGAAACCTACTCTAAACTAAACAGGATGAACAAGTAGTTTCTTAATATTGTTTCAGTGTCTTATGACCGGTTTACATTCTGCTGTTCTCAATTCTGATTTTCAGGGTCACACCCAGGTCAACTTTGTGTCAACTCTGCTGCGTGTCACCATGTCCGATCAGCTGGATTTGCCAGTCAGGCAAGCAGGTGAGTCTCGACTTTGACTTGTGAAAACAGTTCTGCAGTCTGTGAAAGATGCTCTAATATGCAACTAGATGGAACATATAATCACCTCTGCATATATTATTCATGTTAAATGTTACTGTAGGGATCCTTAAGATTTAAGTCCTGATTGATTTAGAATTTCTATTTCTATTATTGTGCTACGATGTGGCAGCACTGTTACCTCCTTGAGCGAGAGACTGTGACTTAAGAGACTTTTATTTAAATAAAAATCTTCAAGATTGCACTTTAAAGTAATCACTCAAAATATGGATTTATTCCCTACTATCTGCTGGTATCTTAAGGAGCTGGGCCAGCACATCTTTAGTCACCTGATTTTACTCAAAGCTGAGATGGAGATTAAACACAAACAGATTAGGGTTACAGTGCTGCCAGGTGTGTCCTGTTAAACTCATCAAAACAAGATTTTAAGACCTAGAAATAATTATTGGTGAAGCTGGGTGAATACTTCACCTTGTCGTCAATGCACAGTACTATAAAGCATACCCCAAAAATGTGAAATAGACTAGATTAAACAGGTCACTTGTATAATGGTTTCCAAAAAGATCATTTCGCCATGTTACATGATTCACACTTGTGTTTTTGTGTGGCTAAAGGGCCTCGCTGAAGAGCAGTGGACATGTGGAATTGGTTAAATATAACTTGTTTTGCTTCAGTCAAATGCTGCTTCGAGGAAGGTGTCAAGGGAGGGAAAAATAAGTGTTCAAAGTGAAAATCAGTACCAAAGTTGTTGCAGAAAGTACATGGCATCTGAATTGTTGTGTGCGCTTCAAGTATTTCTAGCTGTACCAGCAAATTAAGCTGTTAAAGTGCTGTGCGACGGTGCAATTAACTACTTTTCCATCTGTAGGAAAATATGTCTTTGTCTTGTTTAAAGCAGAATAGATGAGGTACAGCTCCTCAGATTGCACTGATGCTGTTATAAATAATATCACAAGAGTTTTTTTTAATATGATCTCAAGATCAATTGTTAATTATGATATCTCGAAAAAACAAGTGTTATCTCAATAAGGATAAATCATTACTTATCACAATAAATTAAAGGGTTGTTTCTTCTTATTACTATTCATGTTTAGATCAAATTAGCTGACACTAAATGAATTCAAACAGCTCAAATCAAGCTGACAGCAGAACTAGGTGAAGTTGGCGGAGGGATGCCAAGAATGGCAAGAGGTTTCATGAAGGGTTTATTTGTGACTACGCATGTTGTTAAAAAAAAAGTATTATATTCAAAAGAAGTATCAAATATGTTGCCTGTATACATTACAAATAAAATAACACACAATTTGGAGGTTGACGTCTTTTGATTTTTGTGTTGCTGGAAAATAAAGAATTCCTGACTGATTTGAGTTGTGACATCTCGGAGAGATACAAACACTAAATCAATTATGATATTTTTCATAGTAAGTCACACATTTCTACTGTGAAACGGCTACATTTCTGAACGCTATAAAAACACATTGCTTCATAATTTCAGGACGTCTCTCACTGCATGCATAAAGAAATGACTTCAGATCTGAAAATAAATGTGACTAATTCATGGTTGAAATGTTGACATTTAAACGTTTTAATTGATAACAAATTCTTGTATTTGTTTTTAGTGAGCGATTTCTTCAACTCATATGAGTCATTATCCTAAATAATTAAGTAAAGTTTTTTTTTCCAAAATGTAAGGATAATGACCTTTCCCTCGTCCTATTTTCTTATTGATTTACAAGGGGTACGGGTAAAATGTTTTTCACTGCTTGTAAATATAATCTATTTAATCTTACTTCCATATATGTGTTTTGTATGTACCCTTGTTAACACCTTAATTTGAAAACCAGAGGAAGTCTCATGAGTATCCTATTAACTTCACAAAGTCCATCGCTAGCTGTTAGGCTTCTAAGACTGTATACCGTTTTTATATACAACCTTTTTTTATAGGCATCCTTCTTCAGTTTATGGTCAGCTACATCAGGCCAATTTAAGGCATTTACCATGTCGGTATTTGGGTGCACTACAACTTAAGCGTCAGCTGATTGGACCGTGGCGATGCCAGTGACTGCTTGCCTGTCCCTTTGTTTACTTGTGACAACAAATTAATTATATTGTTATCCCAAAATATTTTAAAATACATGTTTGAATCATGTCCATTTAGGGCTTCCATTCAAACGTACATTGACTTAATTTATTGTTTTGGCACTTAATCAATGTTATTAAGGCCTAATGTTCGAAAGCAGGCCAGCGTCAAATGTGTGAAAACAGTCACCCTGCTCATTTTATTTGATTGGCACTTATACATATTTTCAGTGACTAAATTATCAAATGCATTCATCAAAGTGGTTTTATAACAGACGGCACGATTGAATGTGGGTTTGAGTTGTTTTTTAATTGTTTTTGGCAGCATATACAGTACATGAGTTTTTGAGATCTCTGCTTCTGAGATCTTTGCTGCCAAATGTGGATTTTTCTTCTTTGCTTTTAAATCCATTAATCTCAATTGTGTTTGTGATAGCGGAAAGGACTTCCTGTTTCTAGGATGGAGTTGCAGTTTATTAAAGTTAACAAACACAAATTGTTCAGCTGTCAACCATATTAGGCTTGCAGCAGTTTCATTCATCTAGAAGTAGTTTTCTTCCTGTCCATGAAGTCCATTTAAATGACCGATTCTTAGTGGCTTTGCCGTGTTGTGTGATAGGGGGAGGGGGTTTATGCTCTGTCAGCATTGGTAGGCTGGATTATGATTGCCTCGCTAGCAGTGTAGACATTTGTGTCAGCAGTCTGACCTGACGTTTGCCCGCCCAGCCCTCACTTTGCCACTCCCCCCCCCCCCCCCCCGAGCCACAGAACTCAGTGAGGTCCACATTGTTGATGTGAACCCAGCTCACAACCTTGTGCCACATTCAAAACTACTGAAATACAGATGGAATAATTTGCAGTCATGATGATGTGAATGCAGTCAATATGATGCACATTTGAGAGTTGCATGAGGTTGTACACCATGTATAGTTTTTTTTAAATGCCATACATAATGTACAGCCTCACCTTATCTGCAGCAGCTTTATGTAGGACTATCAACCACTTGGTGTATACAATAAATTGCACATGAGGAACATTTAGCTCCAGCCTTAAACAAATTGTGTGTGATGAATGCACTGTCTTGCTGTTAAAGGACTGACCCTTGTGTTATTCTCTCTGTCTAGGTGTGATTTACCTTAAGAACATGATAACCCAGCACTGGAGTGATGGTGATGGTACAAGCACGGAGACTCCCGTCAATAACATCCCTGATGAGGACAGGCTGTTCATTCGAGACAACATAGTGGAGGCCATCATCCACTCCCCTGAGCGCATCAGGTAACCACACACCCTGCTGGTTGAGTAGAGTGAGAGGCGCTCAGGAGATTTTGTTTTTCCATCTATGTTCTCTACCAGTCGCTCTTTTCTACTTTGCATACAGTATTGTCGGTTCATTCAATCACAACATTTTCTTTTGAACTTGTCAGAGTCCAGTTGACGACATGTATCCACCACATGATCAAGCATGACTACCCTGGCAAGTGGACGACCATTGTGGACAAGATTGGCTTCTACCTGCAGTCAGACAACAGTGCAGGATGGCTTGGCATCTTGCTCTGCCTTTACCAGCTCGTCAAGAACTATGAGTATGTCAGGATTCTTAATTTTATTAGAAATTGTGACATGGGGTTAACATTTTGCTTGTGTGGCTGATGTAACCTGTGGTGTAAAATAGATACAAGAAACCAGAAGAGCGTCAACCTCTGGTGGCTGCCATGCACATCTTCATGCCAATGCTGAAAGAACGCTTTATCCAGCTGATCCCTGACCACTCCAGTGACTCTGTCCTCATACAAAAACAGATCTTCAAAATCCTCTATGCACTCTTCCAGGTAATGTTACAGCTCATGGCATTTTCGCTCAAGGGGATTAATGAAGAATCAAACCCTGTCTTTGTCTTTTTCTTAATATGTATGTCTTAAAAAGCCTTTCAACCAGTAGCTGCTCTCAGACAGCCGGTTAAAGATGGGAATGTTGAACTGTTATTTGGTCTCGCTTGTCCTGTATGGAGGTGGAATGAGGGGAGAAAGTTTTTCCGTTGCCAAGCCGGCAGCGGAGGTAGTCGCCGATCCAACGTCTTTGTGGAAATGGACGGCCATTGCGGCAGAATAGGTGTAAAGTTTTGATATGGTGTTATTTGTGGACACCAACCATTGGGGGATTTTAAAAACAAAAACGTTAGCAGCAGTTAGCAACTAAACTACAGCGAACCAGAATGACAACGACGTGAGGAGACGAAGAGGTCCTTCCGCACAAAGAATAAGATCAACCAGTACATAACGGGATTAGTAAAGTTGCAGTCACTGCCCAATGTGTACGTTGTACCTTGCACTACACTAGTCGTTGGCGCTGTCATGTTAAACATCAGGCCACTTTTGCTCCTGGCATGTGAGCGTGCTATCTGAAATCGCACACTGGGCAGGCATTGTTTGGTTCAGTGTGAAAAGGCCAAGTCTGCAGTATTGTGTAATCTCGGTTTTTAAAAGCACAACTTTTTTTCTTAACTCTGTAAACGTATCTAAATATTTGGTCTACAAAGAGTTATCCTAAAAAAGAAGACTTTCTTGTTCATCCCCTCAGTACAACCTCCCCCTGGAACTCATCAACAGGCAGAACCTGACAGAGTGGATGGAGATACTGAAGACAGTAGTGGATAGAGATGTGCCTCCGGTAAGGAGTCAACATTAATTCATACCGCACCAAATGATTTGTTTTCCAAAATGTAAACATTTCAGTTGGACCAAAACAGTTTGTTTTTGGTCTGTGCAGGAGACGATGCAGATAGATGAAGATGAGCGACCTGAACTGCCATGGTGGAAGTGTAAGAAGTGGGCCCTTCACATCTTGGCTCGTTTGTTTGAGAGGTAAATATCCAATAATCTTGCTTACCTTTTTTTATTTTGTAAAATGTACAAACATGTTTGACATTAATGATTGCTTTATTAAACCATCTTTGCAGGTATGGAAGCCCAGGCAACACAACAAAAGAATATGCAGAGTTTGCTGAACTTTTCCTCAAGGAATATGCAGTTCCTGCTCAACAGGTAAGAACTTCAGAAGACATAATGTAAACAGTAGCTCCCCAGTCAGACTGAACTGTGTGTCTTTTTGAAGTGCAACTCACAAGTGTGTAAGGAATGTCTTTGTACATCTGTCTACTAGGTGCTGCTGAAAGTATTATACCAGTACAAGGAAAAGCAATACGTGGCTCCCAGAGTACTCCAACAGACACTCAACTACATCAACCAGGGCATCGCGCATGCCCTGACGTGGAGAAACCTCAAACCACACATCCAGGTACAAATACAACATGTCCAAATGTCCCTAATATGACACATCTTGGATGTTAATTGTGCAGATACAACATTGTAAAACACAATTTCTTTTGATGGACTGGTTGTCACCAGTAGAAGCAAAGCGATGCCAATATGTACAGTTTCAGCCAACTGATGAAAGAAACTACTATCTAAAAAACTAATCACTCCTTGATTATGACTCTTTTTGTTGTTGTTGTGGTTTTCAGGGCATCATTCAGGATGTGATCTTCCCCCTCATGTGTTACACAGACAGTGATGAGGAACTGTGGCAGGAGGATCCATACGAGTACATCCGCATGAAGTTTGGTAAGCAGAGAAAGTTGATGCCTGCAATTCAAAAGTATTATTGTACACCTGTGATGGCGAACCATTTATCCAATCTCTGCTGTCCACCTTAGACGTATTTGAGGACTTCATCTCTCCAACAACAGCGGCCCAGACGCTCCTCTTCACTGCCTGTAACAAGAGGAAAGAGGTCAGTTGAAATGATTTTGTTAATTTCCTCGAAAGCTTTTATTTTAGAAAAACTATCCTTACAGTTCATATTTATTGAAACCTAATCCGGTGTGCTCTTGCTGTGTTTAGGTGCTTCAAAAGACGATGGGCTTTTGCTACCAGATTCTCACCGATCCCGCCTCTGACCCCAGGAAAAAGGATGGTGCCCTTCACATGATTGGCTCTTTGGCTGAAATCCTGCTGAAGGTAAATGCCTCTTAACCAAGCCTGTTGGCACTACCTCTTTAACTATTAATCTTTTCTACACATGGTAAATGCAACATTTGTTTACATTTAGAGCTAAACTGGTTTTGAACATCTGAAACATTGTTTTTACCATGACTTCCCTCATGAGCATTTAGTTGGAAATGATGATCTAACATAATTTTTACTAAATGGAGCCTGAACACACCATAATGTGACTCATGCACTCTTTGTTAGCGTTAGCTTTTAGCTTTGTTATTTTGCCCAGCAGGACTGTGCTGCCAATCGACTGCTAACAGCAATGTTAACTAGTTCTTCACCTGCCAATTTCCACTCGCGATGTTCGTAATGTAGCATTATCAGAGAAAAAACATGGTTCCCTCAGATTGGTTTGTGCTGCATTTTAAGCATTTTACATTTTTATCCTCTGTGCCATGGTGCCGTCAATGCATCCTTTTATTGATCCATGCACCACTCTCAAATAAACTAAAACATGATTCCTGTCATGCCACTCATACGTGAGTCTGGCTTAACGGAAAGCATCAGTTAGAGGAATTGAGTCACGGAGGCATGTAACTCCAAGCAATCTGACCAAGAACCGGTTCTCAGCGAGAACAGATTCCCATCTCGAATATGAACAGCCCGTTTCTAGACGTTATCCAACAAGTTGTGGATGTTTTTTGTTAAAGTTTAAAAAGTTAAACGTGCAGGATACTTGATGTGTTTGACTGGCTTTCTGAAACTTGACAGTTTTTATTTCTTTCTCTGCACAGAAAAAAATTTATAAGGACCAGATGGAGTTCATGCTGCAGAATCACGTCTTCGCCCTGTTCCGCAGTGAACTGGGCTACATGAGAGCCAGAGTAAGTGATCATGCCCCAACAGGCAGACCTTTACTTTACGGAATAAAGTAGCTTTAAATTAAAACAAACTTGTTTTATTGGTGCTTTGATTTTATTTTTCCTCAACCTCTGTTTTCACACAGGCCTGCTGGGTGCTGCATTACTTCTGTGAGGTGAAGTTCAAAAGTGACCAGAACCTGCAGACCGCTCTTGAGCTGACCCGCCTTTGTCTAATCAATGACAACGAAATGCCAGTCAAGGTGGAGGCTGCTATTGCCCTGCAGGTTCTCATCAGCAATCAGGAGAAAGGTGAGCAAATCATGCCGCTGGTGTTTAATTGACTCCATTTTATAAATTAGTTTTTCGATGAATGTAAGTTTGTAGTTGTATTTGAGTGTCTGAATTAACTTGTGTGGTGTTCTTTAGCCAAAGAATACATCACCCCCTTTATCCGGCCAGTGATGCAGGCACTCCTGCACATTGTCAGGGAAACGGAAAACGATGACCTCACCAATGTCATACAGAAGATGATTTGTGAATACAGTGAGGAGGTTACTCCAATTGCAGTGGAGATGACACAGCACTTGGTAAGTGCAAGCAGTAAAGACGCTACAGGTTGATGTCATCATTTCACATACCATCACTGAATGCTTTAATAAACTTCCCCTATGGCTGTAATGTATGATACCTGCAATCCTAGGATAAAAACAAATGTTAAAAATGATCTAAACTGCTTGCAAAAAAACAAACAAGATAATACCCACTGATTAATCCAAAAAGAAACAATTATCAGAGTTTTCTCCAACACTGTCTGACGATAACGGCAACTACATATCCAAGTTAAGGTACCAGGAATATAATTGTCTCGACAAATTGCCAGATAACACTCTTGCTTGTCTTCTCTTTACCCATCAGAAGTTTGCTAAAATGAGAGAGCTGCTTTTAGCAGAGTTTTTGCCATGTGAATGCACTGATTGCTGATCTGTTTACTGTTCCCCTCTCAGAAAGTGACTGTGGTGAGCTAAATATATGGTGATGTCACATGGTTATCCTAGCTTTTAAAAGCAAACTAAGATCAAAATGTGGGTTTAATGAATTAGTCGGTTTACCTTTTGGTAAAATGTATGGACTCATTTAGTCCAAAGACAGTCATAATAGTCTGTTTGCTCTTTGTCAGGCTATGACGTTCAACCAAGTGATTCAGACAGGCCCTGATGAGGAGGGAGGCGATGACAAGGCTGTGACGGCCATGGGCATCCTCAACACCATTGACACATTGCTAAGTGTGGTGGAGGACCACAAAGAGGTAAACAGCATAGCCACTAAGCGACACACACTTCAGTGTGAGCTTCATCTCGGTGCGACTTCCTCTGCAGAAGCAGCTCTGATCTACTGCAGCGTTCCTGCTAACACACTTCAGCCACCCACCAACTCCTGGGAACGCGCTCTGTTCTCACTGTGCTCAAAATGACTCGGAGGCTGAGGCAGACGCTAGATATAGTGCCACCATGTCTGCTAAAACATAGGAGTGCTCAAAGTCGAGAAGCCATTGGATTTGACCAAGCATCACTTTACACTGAGGGTAATTAATTGTTTAATGGTTTAGGTTTCAGAGATGGTCGGTGTATGTCACTTCATTACAAAGAATTGGAATCATTTTTATTTGACCAATTCATTTACAGAGAAATATAACCTGTTAAGATGGACATTACAGGATTGACACACCAGCTACATGAAACAACATTAATTGAGAAGAGGTGATTGTCCTCTTTGCTTTTAGTTGGTTTGACGTCAAATGTAGTACATCTCATTAATAGAATCAGGCCTTTAAATCCACCCTTGTACAACATTCAGTTTTATACAATGACATTACACAGATTTGGTTAAAATATGCTTTAAAACAGTTTGAAGTGGTCCGTAGCATACTGTGTATGCATAATTGACCATTAACTTTAGTTATGATTTATTTTCAGACGGAGATGGTCTGTTTGTGTGTGCGCTACACTTTTTCTCAGATGCTGAAATACAGCAGAGAAGATTGATGGACAGTATTAACAAAGCCAGATCTCTTATATGTTAGCAGACGCTATGCGTTTATTTATTCATTTGTTTATGAGCCTACACATTTGTTTTAATGCCGTATTTGCAGTAATTTATTAGATGTGATTATTGTACTTTTTGTAGCTGTTTTCATTTCAAAGTCCTCATCTCTCATTAGACACTAATAGGAAAGTACAATACAAGTTAATAATGTCAGCAAGTTTGAGCAAAGCTTCTGTTGTCTTGGTCTCCTCGCCAGTCGCTGTTTTAATTGTATAACTCAAGCTTGATGGTTGCAACGGGATGCTCTGTGTGTTGATTATGCATTTCAGTATTTGTAGTATAAGGAACATGCTGTGGAGATGAAACTATACACAGATTTGATGACCGTAGCTTTATCTTCTCTACTGAGTTATGCTGATTAAATCCTCACTGCCTTTAACCCTCGTGCTGTTTCAGATCACCCAGCAGCTGGAGGGCATCTGTCTGCAGGTGATCGGCACGGTCCTGCAGCAGCATGTACTAGGTAAGCAGGTCCTTCCTGTGTTTCCACATTCCACCAGCATGTTGCACTAAAGCTATGTCTACCTGCCTTTGAGACAATCTATTGATAAACAGTCAAGACAAGTGAGTCACTGGAAGTAAATATAGCCTGTTTTCTTTTCCCAGAGTTCTACGAGGAGATCTTATCCTTGGCTCACAGCCTGACCTGCCAGCAGGTGTCAGCACAGATGTGGCAGCTCCTTCCACTGGTGTATGAAGTCTTCCAGCAAGATGGATTTGACTACTTCACAGGTATGCGTTTGTCCAAGAACCAGATTTGAAATTGTGAAATAAAAAGGATCATTGTTACTGGATCCATATTCTGTGACAGCCAGTAAACTCTGATGGGAAATAAATGTTTCTGTTTTAGATATGATGCCGCTTCTTCACAACTATGTCACTGTTGACACAGATACACTCTTATCTGACACCAAATACCTGGAGATCATCTATAGCATGTGCAAGAAGGTATAATGATGCATTTGACAATGCTTTTATGTAACAGAATTTGTTTCCAAGCTAATTATTTGAGATGATTGGTGTGTATGAGGAGATTTAAATGAATCTGATACTTCACGCAGGTCCTGACGGGTGATCCTGGTGAGGACCCAGAGTGCCACGCAGCCAAGCTACTGGAGGTGATCATTCTGCAGTGCAAAGGTCGAGGCATTGACCAGGTCAGGATCTAACAAATTTAACACACCTCAAACTAGTTAGCTGAAAAGATACAACTATAAAGACAAAGTATTGCAGAAACTTCTGACATTAAAATCATTAAGTCTAATATTTGGGACGATGATATTCTTAATGGCAAGTTTATCTTCAATAGCGCAAAATGGTCTGTTGCAGGTTGTGCCATTGTTTGTGGCTGCTGCACTGGAGCGTTTGACGCGAGAGGTGAAGACCAGCGAGCTGAGGACTATGTGCCTGCAGGTGGCTATCGCCGCACTTTACTACAGCCCTCCTCTTCTCCTCAACACTCTGGAGAACCTACGCTTTCCAAACAACACTGAGCCTATCACTAACCACTTCATAACCCAGTGGCTCAAAGATGTTGACTGCTTCCTTGGGTAAGAGTTTTATGAGTATTTCAACGCTGCACAAGTGCACACCCAGTGCAGTTTCCACAACAGTTTCTAAATCTACCAACAAATGTATTGAGCCTGGTATTAATCGCAAACACTAGTCTTATTTAATTTCATACTTTTCAAACTATGGCTGTAACTATTAGTCTTTTTTTGCCATTCATTTTTTTGATAATGACGACAAATGCTGACTGAACAAAAGAGCGCTTAAGATCAGCGAGTAAGAGAAACTGTTATCAGAAATGCCACTAAGTTTTTGTTCCCCTTGCTCTCCACAGCCTTCATGACAGGAAGATGTGTATTCTTGGAATTTGTGCTCTCATTGACCTCGAGCAAAGGCCTCAGGCTGTCAATCAGGTGGCCATCCAGCTTCTTCCAGCAGCCATCCTTCTGTTCAATGGCCTCAAGAGGGCGTATGCCTGTCGAGCAGAGCATGAGAATGACGAGGATGATGACGATGAAGATGGGGAAGACGAGGACGACAACGGTAAGGCATTAGTGTTTATGTATTCCATGTTGTATCAGTATTACTCTGCAAGGTGAGTTAAGTGTATTAAGGTGTTCCCTTATCTCTGACTGAATGTAGCTGAGCTGGGCAGTGACGAGGATGACATTGATGAAGAAGGCCAGGAATACCTGGAGATGCTGGCGAAGCAGGCGGGAGAGGACGGAGATGACGAAGACTGGGAGGAGGATGATGCTGAGGAGACGGCACTTGAGGGCTACACTACAGCTGTAGATGACGAAGACAACCTAGTGGACGAGTATCAGATCTTCAAAGCCATACTACAGAGTAAGACGGCTATCTCTTGCAAATAAGATTTAAATGGCTCAATAAGACACGTATCGATCACTAATCTCACTTTACTGTGCTGCAGATATCCAGAGCCGTGACCCAGCATGGTACCAGGCAATAACACAGTCCCTTGACGAGGATCAGGGCAAACACCTACAGGACATTGGCACACTTGCAGACCAGAGACGGGCAGCACATGGTGAGCGCCTGCTGAGACTGCAATCCAAATTTCCAATTAAACTCTGATGCGGCACTTCAGTCTGACAATAAAGCAAATTTATTTTTTACATGCTATTTCCTGCTCCCCTTTTTTTTTCTTTTTTTTTTTTTTTTTTTTCTTTTTTTTCTTTCTTGATATATGTTTTTCTTTTCATTCAAAATGTTCTTATAAATGCAATTTCATCGAAACATATACCTGGAGTAAAAGAACTATAGTAATTACAGCCTTTATCCAACTACACTATACAGTCCAGCATGTTGCAATCGGCCACCGTTGTGCCTTTTTATGGGCACTAAGATATGAATTTTGGAGGATACAAAAAAGAATCGTAAAAGAAAATGATAAATGTTTGTTGAAATCCAAGTTCAGTTGTAAAATGCCAATACACTGTGGATTGTCCTGCCTGCATGGCTTTTGTCAACGCTTGTGGCCTAGGGTTTAGGGGCTGTCAATGAACCGCAGTGTCCAGTGTTTGAGTCTGTTGTTCCCAATCTCTCTCATTCCTGTTATCTGTCTGTTGACGAATAATAAAGTCATAAAATGTCCCAAAATGCTTTGGATCACATTGTGTGGCATGTAGTCTTGTCTCCAAATTCTGTTCCTGTGTTCTGTGGACAGGGATGCAGGGGAAAGATTTAAAAGCCTTATTCATGTGACATGTCGTCTGTCTTGGACTGTCTGACCGTAACAATGGCCAACCTTTTTAGGGGTGGTCTAGCACCAGCTGTGTATATGAGCAGTAAACAAGACTTCCCGTCAGGAAACGGCTTTCTTTTCCTCACATTTGTGATTTTTAAGCACTGTTGCTTGTTATCTTATTGCAGAATCCAAGATGATCGAGAAACACGGCGGGTACAAGTTCACAGCGCCAGTGGTGCCATCTACTTTCAACTTTGGAGGCACTGCTCCAGGAATGAATTGAGTCATCCGTTCTACTTTTTATTACTCTGTGACTGATTGTAGTGAAGTGAAAAAAAGCTTGTGTTGTTCCCTTAAGTAGTGGTTCCAGAACTGGTTCTTCTCAGTCATTCTTCAATCTATCAAATGGGAAATAGCACCAGAAGATGTGGGAAAGCAACTAAAATGCAACCAATGGCTGGGGAAAACAAACCAAGAACTTGAGCACGATGCAAGAGAAGAAGCTCTGAACAACGTTGTCTTTGGAGCCCAGTGTGGTGGGGATACCATGACAGCAACTCTTATGTTTTTTTCCCCACTTAAACAAATTTGGGGGATTAACAGTTAGAAATTGATGATGGGACTAAATATTTCATTATCACTGTTGTGGCCAAATGGCCGTAATAAGATTATACCTCTGGTAGTGGTGATATCTACATTATTTTCTGCATAAACAAACGCTCATGTTTATGTACATACAAGCCAAGGTTATTGATTTTTCAAGTAGCCTTGAAAAACAACCAGAGGCATTTGTAAGGTGTTAACGGCTGTATTCATATGTAGCATATTGGATACTTCATAGCACTATGTGATGCCTGATCTCTGTAAATTAATGACTAGCACTTTCATATTGTTCAGGTCTCCTAGCCTTCTGTATCAGACTGCAAATTTTTTAATTGAAGACTATTTAAAAATGATAAACAGCTGTAACTTTGTTACTTTGCAAGCGACTTCTGTAATGGCTGGTTCTCAAGCATCTGGTTACAGAGTGGATCAGTGAGCAACTCGGAAACTATTGATTTCAGGAAAAAAAGAGAATGCTCTTGGTGTTCAGTATGGCTACAGGACATGTTTGTGAGCACTGAAAGTACAATTGAATACATCATTGAAGCATGTACAATTGGACTTATCGTGAAGGTCTCAAGCTTTTGGTTGGTGTATGGATGAACATCTATATATTCAACAACATATTAAAAAAAAAAAAAAAAAAAGCTAAGGGATTCCATGACCTTGAGTGTTTCCTTATCCAGGTTTATGTATTTTTCTACTTTTAGATGTTTTACTACTCCACAAAGCAGCTCTGAAGCAAACTTATAATCAAAGAATCATTTTGACAACTGATTGTAACATTTCCTTTGTGTCAGAGGAGTGGCCCAGAGAGTTGTCCAGCATCATGTAGAAAGACATAACCGACACTGGACACAGATGATACAACATTGCTGCAATTTAAAGCAGTTTTACGAAGGCCTTTTTTTTTTTTTTTTTTTCTTTCAGAGAAGACTCTTTTAACAAGTCTCGGTAGGAAAACCACACGTGCAAACAATAGCAGAATACAATTTACCTGCTCTGGGCGCTGTATTGTTTGCCTAATTAGATTAGATTAGATTCAATTATTGTCGTAGTACATACTTTTACATACATACATAAAAAGTATTCTCTGCATTTGACCCATCCTCAGTATTAAGGAGCAGTGGGCAGCCCTGATCGGCGCCCGGGGAGCAATTTAGGGTTGGGTGTCTTGCTCAGGGACACTTCGACATGTGACCCATGGGGAGGCTGGGGATCGAGCCGGTGACCCTGTGGTTGCAGGATGACCACTCATCTCCATGAGTTACAGTAATGTCACAGTTTACTGACACATGAATAGAAGAAAGCAAAGTGGGATTACGCGCCACTGACAATAACCACTGTCATAATGCCTGAGAGGATATTTATTCACTGAACCTGGGTCCCGGATTTGAGTCAAAGTAAAGTTTTGACTTCTGTTCATATATTCTGTGTGTATTTCTGAAACAATTGTGTTGATTAGTTTACCACTCGGCTATTCTCATATTGTAGAATATTGCCTGCTCAGTTTTGCCCTGGGGCCCGCTAGCATTATGAGTTTAATCTGGCTATACATGTCTAAAACGCCTGACACTTGCCAATTAATGGTCAAATGTATATTTTGGCCTCAAAATTACGTTACGAGAGTAATTCTGTTAGTAACTGAAGTTGTAAGATAAATGGAGCTGACTAAATGTCTAAAATACGTGAAACGGGAGAAGCAGCACTTACATTTCAGTCACTACTTTCTGTGATATGCAATGCACAGAGTTCCGGAGTCCGAGCGAGTGTAGTACGTGGAGACGCCTTTTTTCGCCGGTGGCGCTGTGGCGAAAATTGCCGGGTGTTGTGCTATGACGCGGAGGTTAAAGGTCGATCTGTGTAACGTGTCAGCGGGCTGTCACCTCACCGGTGTCACTCCACCCAACCGGTTGTTGCACACACCACACCGGTACCCGAGCTGACCTCGAAACTATCTTCGGAAAATGGCCAGAAAGCGGAAGGAAAGAGGAGAGAACGACGGTTTGTCTTCGGCACCAGAGGAGCTGAAGGCGGCTACGAGCGACTCACAAGCGCTGAAAGGTGGGTTCTGGTTCTGGTGGCTCACTGGTAACACGAATGTAAAGCATTAGTGTGTCTCCCCCCCCCCCCCCAACGTTAGGAAGATGCATATATTGAGCAATATAACGACTTTGCAACGTCATTTCTGTTTTGCTGTCAGGCGGGTTGAGCTGCTGTCTGTCGTAAAGTGGTTAAGAGCCAGCTAGCAGACGACGACTTCGATGGCTAGCTTAATGAACATAATGGTGTCCTGTTTGATTTACGTTAGCTAACTACACACCACGCCATGTTCATGAGCGTTAGTACTGAATAGAATTTAGCGTTAGTTGTCCCCAATATTATACATTGTAAAATCTTGTTTTATTAGTAAGTCTAAGTATTCTTTACAGTGATGTATTGTTACGGAGTGACGTAACGTTAAGTTAAAGAGAACCTGAATATTTCCTCCACCACCACTTGAATGGTCTTTGTTAATGAAACGTCTAACGTTAGCCGCCTAATAGCCTCACTACGTTTAGTCAGATGTACTGAACGAATCATAAATAAATGTACTGTGCTGAAAAGTAGGCCCTTTGATTGTTGTACTAATATGCTTTATTTTATTATTTTTTACATTCGATGTTATCATAATTTGTATTATATCTGCTAAATTAATGTGCATGTTACTGTTGTAGTAATTTGAACCATTTTATATACTTTTGCATAGTTTAATCTATAACTGCGCCATATTTATACATGTATCTGTACGTTCTGTGTGTATTATCCAAATTTGTAATGTACTACAGGTGTCGATAAATGTAGTGGGGTAAAAAGTAAAATGTTGCCACTGTCAAATTTTGGGGAATCGAAGTGCTGTGGCATGAAAAGGGAAATACTCAGTTAAAGTCCCTAAAACTGTACTAGAGTACATTTCTTAAGCAAATGCACTTAATTAATCTGAGACATGAAATTAACTGTTGTTACAGTTGTCCCTCTCCATAAAGTCTTTAATGAGAGCTTGATCAGACCAGCTCAGAAACGGAAGGAGTCTGTCTCAAGGGGGGAGGGAGTGCAGTTCCCTGAAGGAGCTTGAACAAGTGATGCAAAACTCATGAGCAAATTACATACGGCTCCCTGGTAGCTAGTATGTCTGTTTTAGAATAACTTCTTGATTGATATGGTAAATAATATTTCCCCTAACAGATGCTCAGCATATTGAAGGGGGCTCCGCACGCATGTCTCTCCTGATTCTGGTTTCTATCTTCACCTGCGCTGCCTCAGTCATGTACCTGGTCTACAGGAACTTCCCAGAGCTTCCTGAGTAAGTTCTCTCTCCACCCACCCATGTTTGACCAAATATAATAATCCACAGAGCAATGTACATCCCTGAAAGTGAAGACTGATTTTGTATTCACAAATAATTATTAGTTACTTTCTAGACTTAAAAACAAGCATTAGATTGGATTTGTAAGTGTGATAATGAAACTGTGACTTGTTATTTTCACTGATGACTACCAAAATGTATTCCGTTACTTTGACTAAAACTAAACTGACTGACTGAGTGTCAGTGATAAACATAGAAGAGTAAATAGAATTTCATGAATAATTTAATTTAAAAAATCATGTGAATGTTGTATAACAGTTTTGGATTTACATAGTTTTGGACTAATGCAAAACTTATCATTATTATATGGATGTTTCTGACCAAGGTAAAAGTAGGAGCTATTTTAACCCCCTTTAGTAGTACATACAGTAAGTTTATTAACAAGGCAAAACATCAGTAAAAAAATTAACTAATTTACCGTGAGACATTACAGTAGAAGAAAATACCAGGTAATATGAATGCTAAATATATAGACGCATGCCAGAAAATATAATTAATAATTAAGAAAAGCTGTCTCAAAGGCTTAATCACATTTTAAGGCTTTTTTTTTCAGCCTTGACTTTGAAATACCTAATGTCCTTCACTCTGAGGGCCTGAGACTAATGTTTGTAGGAATGTAATGTCAGTAAAAAAGTTAGTGATTTAGGTAAATCCTGAAGTTAACGGGTCACCTAACAAAAAGCCTAGCCCTGGCGCAGTGTCGGGTCTACATAATGTTGATGTTGCTTTAGAGGTCTGGAGTATTCAGAGTTAAGTTGGTGAAGACAGACTGAGGTAGGTAAAGGTAACGATAGTGGGAGGGTGACTTTTCCTTAGTTTTCATGCATTGCCTGATTTGTGTAGTATTTCTATGCTAAGAAAAGGTCAAACTGAGCTACTCATTTTGACATGATGCTCAAAATCCAGAGGTGACTTTAGCATTTTGAGCAATCAAGTTTTGTTATGGATTGTATTGTGATGAAAACAAACATATGTTTGTGAAATATGTGTGTTTTTTTTTAATTTTTTTAAATTTACATTTTTTTTTATTGTTTAACATTTTTTACAGTGATGAAATGGAGAAAATCAAGATCCCTAAAGACATGGATGATGCCAAAGCTTTGGGAACTGTGCTGTCCAAATACAAAGACACATACTACTCCCAGGTGTTGGTGGCCTACTTTGCGACATATATTTTGTATCCTTGGATATCTATCAACCTACCCATCTTTACTTGGCTTCTTATTGGGGGAGTTTTTAGAACTGCCTTGCAGAAATGTAGGTCTTCAAAACAAATTATTAGTTAGTGATAACAACAATTTAGTTAACTTTAGTTAACTGGGGTCAGAAGTTTACTAAAATCTTCGGAGAACAGTTTAGCAGATTTCCAAGTCCCAAATAATTTGGTGTTCTTGGGTTCTCCACTAGGCAGTCCTTGCAAAGTATGCCAATATTTGGGGTTACAAAACTCACCAAGCAGCATGTCCTCAAAATGACACCCTTCATAATCCGATGGAAATGGTCTGTCATTCTTCATGTAAGTGTAAATAATGATAGGCTCAGAATCTGCTAAAACAATTCAAGATAATAAAACCATGGCTCAAAGTCAAATCTGAACCAATCAGAATCAAATTTTAAACAAAAGTTATCAGATCAGTTGACCTTTCCATTAGGACTGACAATAGGAATACAATATGGTGTAGAACTAGCTGGAGAAATGCTAAACATTTCAGAAAAATACTGTTTTCTATCCTGTGTATTTCGGCTGAGAGGAATATGCTTTTAATGTATTTATTATTACTTGTCTATTATGCCTGAGTGTTCACTGTATGTTTTTGCAAAGTACCTTAACACTTTTGTCAGCCTCCAGACTTTTGCAATCCCTGGATCTATCTTCCTCAGCATCCTGTCTGGATATCTTTACCCTTTCCCTTTGGCTCTTTTCTTAGTCTGCTTGGTGAGTAAGGAATGACGGTATAAAATGTGTGCTTTAAAACAAATGTTGTCATGTGAAGATGTCCTGATTTTAGTGTACTTGGAGAGCCTACATTTCTCTTAATAGTACCCAATGTTTTCTTATGTGTTTTTCTGTTGGCAGTGCTCTGGGCTTGGTGCTTCCTTTTGCTATATGCTATCATATCTGGTGGGCAGACCCATTGTCTACAAATATCTCACAGAAAGAGCAAGAAAATGGTCCCAGCAGGTAAAAGCCTAATAACTGAATTCGTACTTTGAATAGAAGTTATATTTGTAAGAGCAATTTTGTGTTTTCTATCTATTCACCCTGTGTGAATGCTGTTAATTTAGTTTAAGGGAATTCTGGAGGCTGAAGTTGGATTTACCAAAAATAAATACTGGTGTTGTAAAATGGTATAACTGTTACTGAAATAACTCTTTCAACAAATGTTCTCATATGTCAAACTGACCGTTATAACATTCACAGATGGGAACTGCTGGTAATTCAGGTTACTTACAAAACGTTCTGCTCATGACTCTTTGCTGACAGATTGAAAAACATCGAGATCATTTAATCAATTACATCATCTTCCTGAGGATAACCCCCTTTCTTCCCAACTGGTTCATCAACATCACCTCACCCGTCATCAATGTGCCTTTGGGGGTTTTCTTCATCGGTACCTTTCTTGGTAAGACTGTCTACTTTGTCTGTCTATACCATATTTAGATATTTTTAGTTTTCATTGACTCACCTGTATTCACCCTGGCTGATTCTCAGGAGTGGCGCCGCCATCCTTTGTGGCGATCAACGCCGGGACAACACTGTACAAACTGACCACAGCTGGCGAGGCCGTGTCCTGGAACTCTCTGGCTGTGCTTGGTGTACTTGCTGTTCTCTCTATCTTGCCTGTTTGCTTCCAGAAAAAGCTGCAGAAGAAACTAGAGTAGAACATTAAACACCTCAGCACCTCATCTGCTGGGTCATCCTGGCATCCCCTTCCCCTCGGCTCAGGAACATGAAGCTGTCACTCAAGTTGCTGTGCGTCCATCTCAGACACAGATTTAGTTGGGAGAGTCTCTGACCACTGGCCCAACGAGCACCCATTGACCACAACATGCATGCAGTGGTGGGGGGGGTTCTGATGTTGCGTGTAAACTGGCCTGCTTGCACAACTTTTTGGGTTTCTGTGAATTATGTTGTGATTGTGGCACAGCTTTTCAATAAGACAAGGCTCTGCACATTATTTTATGACTGATAATTAAAGGTGCTACTTGTAGGATGTTGGAGTAAAACTATAGTTCTGGTTTCTCTTTTCTTGCTAGAAATCAGAAAAAACAATGTCATCAGTACCTTGTTGATGCTGGTGCAAACATCAGTTTGTTTGTTTTTTTTGGACTGGAACCATTTTTGCCATTTACATTTGTTTTGTCAACAGCTAATCAATGTTCTGCATCCTCTTTGTAGCATCTTTAACTTCCACTCCCTTTTTGATATTTATCTTAACATGCTTTTGTGTAATTTTAACCCGATGAAGTGTACCACCAGCGCAATAATTGTCACGCAAATTTTGAAAGTGGATTTACATTTTTTTTTTTTTTTTTTTAAAGTTGTGATGCCTGGTGCGTGGCGTGTGCAAATAATGAAACTGTGGACAAGAAAAATGTGACTTGTTGGCGTGTGTGTGTGTGAGATCCTATGTTCTTCCTTGAAATGTGCCGGTATCCACTGCCACATACATTTTCAGCAGTTTGTCTTCTTATTTGTAGCCACTGTAACTTGTAGAGAACAGACGAAGATGATGTACTATTTCTAACAGTACCTCTAAATTGCAGGATGCTGAACTCCAAACATTTCCCAATTTGTAATTGAGAAGTGAACAAAGACATTCAAAACAACTGATTTATGTGGGGCAAGATGTATGCAGCCCTAAAAGGCTAAATGCAATCATCTTGGTTTGTGAATCTGAAAAATCCAGGATGAAGTTGGTTCTTACGGTTTGCATCTGTAATGATAGTTGGGCTCATCTCCACCCAGTAATATTGTTTGCCCTGACAGTATAGAACAGGAGATGTTGTCCATACTAAGGATGATACACCTGTGCCCTCAATAAGACTGCCAACGGACTGAGATATCCAAGCCTTACCTAGTTTTTACTGCTTCCATTCTTCGCCAGGTGAAATGTATTGATGCCTGATTTATGTTTTTTGTGTCTTTCATTGTTTTATGGATGGCAATGTTTGTGTCCTGTGCAATGAAAGCAAGTTTTCTTTTAGATTCTTATTATAATTTTTTTTGTGTTGCCATTTTACCAAGGTAACTTATTGCTGCTGCTTAAACATGTTCTGGATGGTTACTAGAGACGTTGATGCAGTGAATGTACATGCAGGTAACTTATTTGACAGACTTTTCTTTGATCTCTTAAAATATCACACTCCTAGAAGCAGTTGGATTGGTGCATTTTGCAATTTGCTGATTATTTCAATATCTAAATTCAGCAGATTTGCTGTACTACTGTAATATTATTAACCCCTCAAACACAGATACATAAACATACATTTGTGAAACTTTACTGGTTCTACTGTATGAGCATACTTAAGTCTTAGCATTTTCTCCTGTCATGCTTTTCATGGCAGAACACTACTACTTTCAAAGACTGTTGGGTTGTTATTTTGGTTCTTACTGGATTATTTGAGGAGTATTTGTACAATTGAGGTACATTGTTGTCTTGAAAAATGCATCTACACTGACGTGTTTAAATTAAGTGGTAAATACTATAAATTGCTCCTAAACAATCTTATTTTTTGTCTCAATACTTAAATAGGAGCTTGATTAACTTCTTTGAAGTTCTCCTTAATGCTGAATTTGACCTATTTTTTTTTTTTCCTACAAAATTGAAACCTAGTCTTATTTTAAACTTCACCCTATTCAAACTGGAAATATATATATTTTTTTGGCTTGTCTTTTCACCTCATCCAAGATTTGGTAAGATAACTGTATCCTTCAGTTAACATTTCAAAAAGCAGTATTATTTTTTACTGGGAAGTGGTTTATTGCAATATGAAGTGTTTACAGATTGCACATTTCTGTCCTATCTAATCAAATCTTTTTTTAATATTTATTGAATTATTAAAAATTATCTTTACAGAATATAATTGAGTTTTGAGCGTTATCTATAAAGGTTGCATGTGTGATCATGCTGCAGCAGGGCAGCCGTCCAAAAGCTTGCTTTGAAGGAGCAAATAACCTACAGCAAACTTCAATGACACAGAAAAGGGCATTTGTCGGTATGGTCCAAAGAAAAAATGCACACCGGCATTTCAGCATGTTTATTTATCCACAAACAAATCATATGTACTGTGTATATCAAGTCTGACAGAACAAGAGTGAGATGTAGTGCCACCAGGTGGTGATATTGTAACATACCTGCTAAGCGGGGGTCTCCCTCTAATACCATTCACCATTTTACCAACGTGAAATGCATCAGGGGGATTTTACATATAATTCGATATATTCTGGATAAATGGGTTGACTAATAGTGAAACAACATTGTGTGTGTGTGTGTGTGTGTGTGTGTGTGTGTGTGTGTGTATTTCTTCCACAATAAAGAACCACTAATTAATTGCTTCAAAGCAAAGTGCTAAAATATATAATACAATCGATCCATCACCATAACTGCACTAGCTGCCGAGCAGGTTAAGAATAAATCCTGTCAGATTCACGATTGTTTTAATGTTCGGTTTCAAGGCAGATGATTACAGCTGTTGTGGTGTTGATGGACCACAATGCATTTCGACTGCAACGCTCTGATTTCTATGGATGTGTAAAGTGTAGCTGGAACAAAATCGGAAGTAATGAAGACCACCTACAAAATAAGACAATTTTCTTAACCTCAAAAGGTTGAGAAAATTCATCCTAAATTTGCACTTGAATGCCCTTGACGTGACACAGAGCGCAGGATTCCAGTGGGACGAGGACTCTGTCTTAACATCACTGATGCTTGGTGCTCAAACATTGTCCAAGATGATGTTTTTGTTGTTGCTGCTTTTACTGTTTTTGTCATGTTTCAAATTGGATACAACGGCATTTCGGTGTGCACCCCTCTGTTGCATAATGACAATACATTATCCTTGAATCGTATATATTATTTTCAGAATCGGTATACATGTAATATACACAGAAACAGCTTTTTTCCACTGGCCGTCACTGAACAATTAATCAGACTCCATCTGCACTACTGTGCACTATTTTGACTACTGTTGTCTTTAATGTCTTTTTTTTATATTTATCTTGCTTATTGTATATTGTGTATGTAAGAGCAACATGTAACCGGAGTCAAATTCCATGTGTGTGTGTGTGTGTGTATACACACACGGCCAATAAAGCTGATTCTGATTCTAATACCTACCATTTTATATATTCACTTTTACTTATTATATATTATTATTATTATTATATTTGTTACGCATAGATGGAAACAACACATATTCAATGACAATACGGGCCAACGGCAGTATTTTTGTCGTTCGGTGGGAAAGTTTCTCGTCTATTGCGGAAACGATCGTTTTATTGTGAAGGATCGCAGCCGGAAGTATCACAGCCGTTGCTGTTAACAGAACAGGCCAGGTTGGTGTCGGTACTGATTTCCGAGCTTCGCAGTAACGTAGCACCGTGATGGCAGGGAGAAAGCACTTCTCTGAGTCCCTTTAATATGCTCCCTTTTGGGGGGATAAAGATACCACCGGGCCAGTCTCAAAATGACCACCGGCTTCAGCTCTGGTTCCTGCCGGTTCGCAGACTACTTTGTGGTCTGCGGACTCGACACCGAAAGCGGGCTGGAACCCGACGAACTGTCCGGTAAGCAGTTTAGCCTTTGGGGTAAATGTCGGGGCTGATGCTGGAGCAAACACGGAAGGAAGGAAGGAAGGAAGGAAGGGGTGTTGTAATGTAATGTCAGCGTTAATATTTAGCCGTTACTGTTTCTGAACGCGCCTGTCGTTTATTGAACCGTGTGTCGTCTAATATCAGTTGTTAACGTCCCCAGTGGACACAGCGTCCGGGCCTAGCTCGCCTCCTCTCCGCCCGGTAACGTATCTGATGCTGCTCTATGAGGAGGATTACTGTTGGCTCTCTTTACCGCTCCGACATTAATTTAACCCCTCCATGCATTTGTATACTGTTTGTAATGTGTTGATGTTGCCTCTGCGCAGTAACGCATATTTCATGTGAGTAACACTTTTCTTGCAGTGCATTCAGACGTTGGCTTTGTTTAATGATGTGTAACTGTAACACTGATGTACTGATATAATGTAATTGCACCCGAGGACGTTGGCATAGTGGCTTCAGCTGTCACTGGGCTATTTAGAGGATATAGGTATCACGGTAGAGATACACATGGACGCATTAACAGATGCCCTTGGGGGGCATATGTAGCCCCATCGACCCCTAACAGCCTCAGCATCCACCAGAGATCCACATCGTGCATGCGAGCATCTTCCTCAAGGAACCTCCTTAGAAGGCACACCCTTCACAAACAAACAAATATAAATAGTTTAAACATGTATTGATCTTACAAAGAGCACAATAGGCTTTGACACACCTGGATCCTGTGTGACACTGGGACTGGGACCCTTTCTGTCGTTACCTGCATGAGCATGTGTTGAACGAGAGAGGAGAGGGTTCACGCATATCTGCGTGGGGAACTGTGGTATATTACGGCATACTATGCGAGTCAGCAGACTTTTCAAATGTAACTGCATTTTTATAATACATGTGTATAAACTAGCATCAGCCAGTTGGGGTGGGCAATATGACAATGTAAACCAGGCTATATAAATGTGTCTATTGTTAGAGATTTTGTCATATAGGTAATAATGTTATCCCTTTTTAATATTTGTGGGTTCATCATTGAGGGAAATCTTTATTTTATTTTAGAATGAGTTTATATCAATGTGATACCCTTTCTTCATATGCCATGTGTTAAAGTAATTTACTATGCTATTTATTGATATTTCAATATAAAACCATATATACTCTGAGAGATGATTATATCCATATCAATCACTTCAGATATTAGGAATGTTAAAATATTTGCTTCTGTGTTTAAGGATTGCGATGACTCAGTTAACTTTGATTTTCTGAGGGAAGTCCACGGTGATGTCAGGCACTTATGATCCGACAGTAGGCCTACGCAGTTGGAAATACTTCCAAACTTTATCGCTGCTTAGTGTTGGAGACTCTTGGAGACATCGTATGGATTTACCATCTTTTACAATCCATTATGAGATGCAACCTACCAAGCTGCAATTGTTAAATTCCAAGCTAATCCCAAATGAGAGCAAAGTCACTCTGGGTAATTGGTTGGGTAGCCATGATAACTGACAGAAGGAACGTGACAGGGTATGTTCCCATATCTGCACATCTCATCACAAAAGAGCAGGTCCTAACAAAGACATGGACGTCCATGTTGTCTAGGTGTAAAAAAAAGACTCCTGTTTTCTTCCTTATTTTTCCCATGAATAGAGATTTATGCTCAACTTGAATGTTTGTGTCACTGAAAACTCTTGTGAATGAAATGTATTTGATTTTATCATATCTTTCTGTAACTGACGGATGGGTGTTTTTGAGTTTCTGGAGGTTGTGTGACCAACATAGTGTGCCCAAAAGATGCTTCCATCAAGGGAAAACGTTTTGTAATATTTGATACACTTGAGTCTTTGTCTTCTCTGGGAGTCGTGACCAATCCAAGATATTGGTAGAGGTGGGAGTTGTTTTGCTAAATGATAGTTTTAGGGCTTTTGACACTGGCAATTTTGTTGTTGTATGTAAATATCTGGCAACTCCAACATATTTCCCCCACCAAATAATGTCAGGTTTTCCAACCACAGCACCCCTGCTAACTCATATCCTCAGGGAAAACTGGTCGACAAAGACATAGTTTCAACTCAAATGATGTACTCATCATTGCATTTAAATTCAAATGTTGTGTATTTCACATTGAGAATAACAACAAAATACTTGCTTTTATTAATGGTTGAGAAGCAGCAGTCAAACGAACTATCCAAGTGCAAATCTGCTCACATGAATAAGCCCAAAGCCTGTTGTGAGTGTAAAGGTGTAAGCTCTCGTTGACGGGGTCACTGCTCCTGCTTCAGACAACAGTCCACTTAGTTCAGCCATTTCTATGGATTTGTTTTTTACCAATGTTGGGGGAGCGGGGGAAGAAAACATTTCTTCTGCAACTGCTGTTCACAATGATTATTAGAGAAGAGTCTGTTTTTAATCCCTATTTTCAGTGTGATTTACTGTGACTCGGGAGTAGTGAGACGCTTGTAGACTTAATGCTGTGGTTGAAAGAAAGTTATTTCCTCCTTTGAGCAATAACATAGCCATGAATCATTTTAGTTTTCAGAGACTCAAGCCCTTTACTTCCTTTTTTTTCTCCTTCCTTTTAAACAGTTATTTTTTTTACAAGTTGAGTTCAAATTTATTTGAAATTCCCAAAATGAATAGAAGTTCAAGAACATGTTCTGTTCTGAGCACAGATGTATGTAGTTAACCAGGCGAAGGCCGTCTCAACACTAAGTAAAGCTTTTTGAAGATATTAAAGAGAGTGAATACTTATGAAAATGTCAGCCTTGCATCAGTGAGAGAGAAAACACTAGTGTATGATTATTTTTCTTCAAAATGTGGCTTTGTGCCATGATTGGCAGCAAAAGGAAGAAGGCAACTTCTTGCTTTTTTGACAGCTTGTCATTCAACTCTCAGACGGGTTGACTCTATGTTCATTTTTTAAACATGTAAAAGACAAATAAATCTACTTTTTTATTTAAGTAAATGTTTGGATTTTATATAACGTCCTGTTGATTTGGCTTCTCCTCTCACTTTCCAAATGGCTCCAATAGCATTGAACCAGATATTTTCTTCTGTTATCATACTCTGCCTTCGAGGGTGTGATCATGGTTCTTTGAGGTCTTTCTGACGAGACAAAAACACAACCGGTTCAAAGCTTGCACAGAAACCAAGGCGCTGTGGTCAAACATCCCTGACGCTGTTCTACTTACTGCACGTTGCTGCTGTTTACTGTAGAAAGAGGTTAGGGGCTTGCCCTTATCGACTTTCAGTTTAAGTTGTCGAGAGAGGAAATGGTGTTGAAATTCCATTGTTACATATGATTATGTCAGCTGAATGTCCGCTATACCTCGAACTTCTTTTGCATATTAAGTAACTTGTGTTTGTTGAATGAAGTGTTTCATTGTGCATATTTCAATCTGCACTTGTGATGAGTACAACTTCTGTTTTTTTTGTTTCAGTGGGTTCATGTTCTTTTTCACACAATACTGTAAATGTTTGTTAACACAGGGGACTTTCAGATATCTTTCCTGTGTGGGTAGATTAGTACATAACTGTATCTATAAAATATATAAAAGCTTGCCTCAGCTGTAATCAAAAGACTAGTCAAACGTTTTGAGCATTGTTAATAAAAACATGTCATCTTAAAAAAAAGATTATAAAGATGGTATTTTTGGAGCCTTACTCACTTATACATTATTGTAATGAGCCAAATCAAACTCTGGTGTGTTTTTAAATCTAGTTATAACATAACCAAGGTGTGTTCTTCATTTTTAATATGATGCAATTGTGATTTCATGTACAGTGAAACACAAAGAAACGACCAAAACCTTCTTTTAGCACAATGTTTGGCAGCACAGCGAGGGTCTGATTAGCATATGTACAACCCTGGAAACACAGGCAGCTGAGGGACATAAGTACACTCGCACACAGGCTCCACTTATTCAAATGCTAAATATCCTTTTGAATTTCCCAGGCAGCCTCTCTCCCCCAATCCGGCTCAGCAAACCAATGAGGGTGTATGGCTGAAGCTGGCTTCAAATGCATAATGTGGGCTTTCATATTTTCACGCGGTTGTTTATTTACGGGCCAGTAAAGGGTCTCCTGTAAGTATTTTAAAAATCTGCTTGAAAATGTTTTGGGGACATTTTAAATACAGTTTAAAGATTCATTACAAAGTTCACAAGGCTTTCTGCAGTGTTTCTTGATCTTTACACACAGAATGATTACAAACTGTGAAGCTGAACATGAATAAGCTCGGAGAAAGTTGTGGCTCATAGGGCTCTAACTAATGACGTAATAACTGACAGTGATAGAAGCTCAGGATTAAAGTGTAAGATCTGCAGCTTAAATCACTTTACTTTTAGATTCAGTGTTACTGGCTTCTTCTCAATAGCAATGGCGGCTGAGACGTATGGGTTTTATAGTTTTTAAATCGGCCTTCTAGTGCTAGTGGAGAAGCAACAGTAAAAACATAGCACTTTTTTTTTTGCACAGAGCTTTGAAAGAAGAGTCTGTGTGCAGCACCTTTTCTGGAGGCAGCCACATACACTCTCTCCTTAGCTGTAGATATAATGTAGATATTGGTTTGTCTGATTATAAATAATATCAATATACGGAGCATCTGCTTTGCAACAAAAGAGTGCCATTGAACTCCAACATCTTCCTTTATGTTGTCAGCTTGGTGTTTTGTAGCAGGTTCTTTGGCAAGAAAATAATTTCCTAGAGTAGTTCTTATTTGCATTTCTGAATAAATGATACTAAGCTACATAATACATAACCGCATTTTTTTTGGAAAGCTGGTATTTTTGGCAGCTTGCAAGTGGTTCCCCGCTAATGAATGAGGAAAGACAGCGATGTCAGCGTGCCACTTTTCAGTAAAGTGCCAGTTCAGAAACCTTTCCTCCACTGTACCGAAAAAAACAAAGATTGAAGAAACTAATTGTGAAATGTTATCCTTTTATTAAAAAAGAAAGCCCATTGTCTCTATTGGGAGTGCAAGCCGTGAAGGCTGTGAGTTAAAGCTGAGAGTGAGCTATTTTGTTCTGTCAGTGCTGGGTCCTCTGGGAGAATAAGTGTTGATGTCTTTGCTGCTGAGATGTTTTGAAGCGTTAGCGGCGCCTTCACCACATTATGCTGCGGGCGGTCGAGTCGTGCTAGTATAGATTTCTAGTCGGAGAGGTAAGTCTGTTTATGTGTGCGCCTGGTGGGCCGTGCCACAGTAGCTGTGAGGGTGTATGAGCGCAGGAGGGGTGCAGAGATGTGGGTGGTCCCTGGCTTACAGGATGAGGGAAAGCGGCGAGGAGCCAGAGCTGCGTGACGCTCTCCTCCCACGGCTACCGGTCCACGCGCTCAACGCGTCACCGTCCATTTAGTGGGAAAGTGACCGATCCAATGTTTTCAGTCACTGTCGAGTTTGTTGGTGCTCATTTAGACGAGTGCCGTCCCTAGGCGAGGCAGCTACCGTGTAATTAGCACTAATTACCAGGTGAAGACGTCAGTTGAGAGAAGGAACACCTGTGCAGCATGAGCCAACTGCACCTGAGTGGGAACAGCAGTGACCGCTGGGGTGCAGGGATAACTTCACCGTAGTTAACGTCCATTGTTTTCTGTCGAGGCCTACCAATTCCCCCAAAATAGCTCTATATATATATATATATATATATATATATATATATATATATATATATATATATATATATATATATATATATATATATATATACTCTCCCTGCACCACTCATAACGCTTCTTAAAGTAACCAATAATTGTTGTACATGTAATCGATGGTTGAAAAGAAGGTGACAAACCTTAGCGTTGTGTAGTCTTCTTTCGTTTTTTTCAGAAAGATAATCACAACAGTCGTCTTGAGCCACAAAGGACACCTTTTGTTAAGTTATATTCTTATCATTTTGTAAATTTAAATGGATTTAGAGTTCTTAAAACACTGTTAAGCTCTCCTTATATTGCATGTTAGACAGGAATGTTTAGTGCTTGTTTGTGCTGCTGACATGCTGTGACAATTACGGTATGATTTCAACAATCCACAGACTTCCCTGTGGTAGTTTAGAGGTCGGCTGTGTGCAGATTTATGTAAATTGTAATGACCATTTGCTATGATGGATGAACATGTGATTACTTTTAAAGGATTGATTGTTTTGTTGGTTGAGTAAAGCAACCTGTTTCTTTACTGCAATACGTGACTTAGTCCTGACAGTTTACAAACATCATCGTGCTCCTCCGTGTCTGTTTTCACTTTCCGTCTTGTAATTTGACCTACATGTTCGATCTCACGAACAATGGGAGTTCCTCTTTGCACTCAAAGCGGTTTTATCCTCTTTGAACAAAATACTAGTTAATGATATGCCTTAAATATGATTATTAAACATTAATCCTGGAGCCATCTAAGTATAATAATGTCAAAGAAATAATAAGTAACTGGATAATTCTTTCCTCATCCCTACTAACCTTAATATTAGTCTTTGGTCGCTGACTTCTAACTTTACATTCATAGTGCAGACTCACCCCTGTGGGCAGTTTAGATATGAAAGTAACCAACAGATTAAACCCTTTAATCTTTAAAACTCTTACTTCAAATTCTCAGCAAATGCTTTCCAAAATATTAAAAAATGTTTCTTGTTTAAACAATAGCAATAGAGAGACTTAATGTAATCATCAGGGAAGAAAAAAGTCGATGCCCTGTGTTACGCAGCTCCCATTTGGCTTTGATATGCTACATGAACGTACATGATGACGTGTGTTTCTGCCAGCAGGGCTGTTTCATTAGTGCTTGGCAAATGTCATGAATGGAGAGGAAACAGCAAAAAGCATTGCCTGGTTGCATAAAGGCTGTTTTTTATGTAAAATGTTAGATAATTTGGCCCAGCTCCGGTCAGTCTGCAACACAAGAGCAGCCATTCACTCAGTAAACCTCATGACTGTCTAGTGATGGTATACACATCTTTTAATAATTTGCCACACCTTGAGATGCTTATTCACCATGTGATCAAAAGGGCAAAATATTGAAAATGTATTGACATGTCACATTATTCCTTTCTGAAAATGTTGCTCTACGTACCAGCCTATAAATCATGAAATATGAGTCTATCGCTGGATTACTTTATATTTTTCTTTATTGTCAAGAAATCCCATAAATCGACTAAATCCAATATAGTGTTGGGTTCTCATTTCCTTCCCATCTCTGTTTGTGGCACTCTGAATTCATTCTACTGAAGAAAAAAACTGATCACAAATAGGTTAATTAAAAAAAAAAAAGGCTCAGTAATTCTGATGTACTGCCTGCAACACTCATGACTTTCCCTTCAGCCTCATCTGTACTCCTGTCCTCCCTTTAGTGCTACTTTGCAAATGTTACTAATGTTGTAACTAAGATGTAAACATGCTCAACTTTATTCCTGTTAAAATCTGCATGATTTGCATTATCATTGTGGGCATGTTGGCATGCAGACATTAGCATTTAGCTCCAAGCATCACTATGCAGCGTCACACAGCTGATTGCATGGCTGTGGACTCTGTGGTGAGAATATGATCCATATCGGAGCAGTATGGCTTTGCATGATCTCCAGAAGAAGCGGAAACTACAACACGCAGAAATGCTGTATCCTTGTATCGTAACCCCACAGCCTGGCTCGAGTCGCATACCCACCTGACAGAGACGCACAAATGTGTGTGTCTGTGACTGAGAAGTGATGCCCTAACTATCCAGAACCAGGCTTTTAATTACATTTTTTGTTTTATTTGTTGTGTAGCTTTATGCCAGTATATAGAGGCTACTAAATTCAGAGATGGGGCCAGAGGAAATTTGGCGGGGGAAAATGAAGGTAACCCTCCCACCACACACACTCCTCCCCCTCTTAACTTGTGCTCAGCTTTAACCCTTCAACCTTTAACCTGGCACCCCTGTTTTTTTTTTTTTTTACTCGGCAATCCCTTTTTGTTACTTCAAATTCTGAGTTTCACAGTTTATTTTCTGCACAGGTGTGGGGACTTTCTTTTTTGCGCTCCCTGATTTTTCTTGTCCCTTCCTCCCTCACATCCCTCAGCAGCTGAACAATGAGCTGATGTTTGAATATCACTGCTTCTGTTTCTCTCATGCACACGCACACACAGACACACACACACACACACACACACACACACACACACACACACACACACACACACACACACGTCCAGTGCTGCCTGCGCTGGCATTGCTTGGCCAGTGTTTACTCTCCCCCTACACTCTGAATGACTTCTCAGTACTGCCTTGGTGTGTGCATCACTTCTGCTTTATTCCGGGTTCAAATCAACTCTTTTTTTTTTTTAGCTTTCTGTGATTGGTTATTTTGTGTGTTCCTTTGTATTGCCATTAAAGCTGTCAGGAAGCATTACGATCCATAAAGTAAATCATCTATTTTGAAGTATTAGATGCTTTCTTTTTGAATATGTTATTTTGTTAGGTGCAAATGACAGCTTTATATGGTGCAATACAATCTTCCTTTCAAGACCAATATGCTGACTTGCTCTTTTCTCTGGAGTTGCTCCTGGCACTTTTAACTTGCTTCTGATCAGATTGTTCTTCTGCTCCTCCATCTTCATCTGGAAAACTGTGCTAACTGTTTGTCTCCTTTTTTTTTTTTTTTTTTTGCTCTCTCTCTGTTTTGTTTCACTTTCAGGTGAGAATTTTGAGCAGAGTCCATTACGGAGAACTTTTAAATCCAAAGTACTGGCACATTATCCAGACAATGTCGAGTGGAATCCATTTGACCAGGATGCAGTGGGCATGGTATGAACTCTACACAGATGTATTATTACCCTCATATCTTTTAAGAATAATGACATGGCTCGGAGATAGGCTTGAAATCAGCATTACAAAGTAATATGAATATTTTTCCTTTTGTATCTTAATATAAGATAATCCTTTATTAGTCCTGCAGTGGGGAAATGTACATGATTTACAGCAGCATAGGTTATAATGCAAACAGACATAGTAATAAGCAATAAAAAATAGTAATTAAAAAAAGTATCCACAATAACTGAAATATTATATATACAGACAGAATGACTATAACTATTATTGCACATTGTATTTATATTGCACTTGACGAATGCAAATTAAGTTGATGTTTAATGAGTTTCCGTGTTGCAACAAAACATGCATAAAAGAAGAATCTGTCACTAATTTTGTTTTGTGGAAATTCGCTTTCTTTTCCATGAGTTAGCTGAGGAGATCGAAACCATTCTCATGTCAGAAAGGGGTGTCGATCTTCTCATCTAACTCTCAGAAAGAAAACAAATAAACAGCACTTTGCCTTTTAGGTTCCACCACTAAATCGTGTAAAATAACCCCGCCTATTAGGGTCTGTTGTACTGTAGTCTGATGTCCCCTTCCTTTTTCCCTTTCTTCAACCCTCTGATGCCTTTCCTCTCCATCCTCTCACAGCTCTGTATGCCGAAGGGTCTGGCGTTCAGGACGCAGATTGATTCCCGGGAGCCTCAGTTCCACTCCTATATCATCACCAGAGAGGACGGCTCTCGGACTTACGGCTTTGCCCTCACCTTCTTTGAGGAGGTGACCAGTAAGCAGATCTGCAGTGCCATGCAGACTCTTTACCACATGCACAACGCAGAGCAGTATGACATCTTGCACACTCCCACCTCACCACCGGGACTCGAAGCCCATCGACACCACCAACCCCAGACACGTCCTGTGCTCCACGCCGCACCCGCCATCTCCCGCCTGCAGCGCTTCAACTCGTATGACATCAGTCGTGACACGCTATACGTGTCAAAGTGCATCTGCCTGATAACACCCATGGCCTTCCCTCAGGCCTGCAGGAAGGTGCTGCAGCAGCTTCACCAGGCTGTGTCGTCTCCCCAGCCCCCACCCCTACCGCTGGAGAGCTTCGTCTACAACATCCTCTATGAGGTGCCCCTGCCACCCTCTGGACGTTCCCTCAAGTTCTCAGGCGTGTACGGGCCAGTGGTGTGCCAGAGGCCGAGCACATCTGAGCTGCCACTCTTTGACTTTTCCATTGGTGAAATGTTTAATCTGCTGGGAGTAGAAAACGTTCTTCAGCTGTTCACCTGTGCCCTGCTCGAGATGCAGATACTGCTCTACTCACAGCGTAAGTAGTTGTCCTGCTACTGTTACACTCAATGTTTTCATGTCGCCTTCAGCATCCTGTCCCATTCGGGTGCGTTGATTACGAGTACCTATGCATCTTGCTCACATTACAATCCTATTTAAAACCATACAAAAACAATTAGCTAGGCTAGCATGAACATGCTAACATGAAATCCTGTGTAGTTTGGACACAATTTATTAACACTATGCATGTTTCTAACGAGTTGGAAGCGATGGTTACATGCTGGTGTAGCTTTAAGGTTTGCCTCCCTTTTTAAACATTTTGGATGGATGGAATTACTATTTGTTCCATAATAGATACAAGACAAGGTCAAAAATGCTGGCTATCATAGAGAGAGGGGAGACAGGATATTGTTTAAAAGATGAGCCCACATTTTCAGACTGTCTCTCCTGGTAGACATTCATAGTATCGCATTCCATTGTTCACATAAAAAGTGTAATCCATTTCTGTGTCAAAAAGGGAAAAAAGTAAACTGGAGATATAAGTCTTTCTTCCCCACAGCTGGCCAATCACTATGTGAATCTGGTGTGAATGTGGGACTGTCCTTTACGAAAAGTGACCATAGTTTTCGGACACTTCGTTCTTATCAGACATCAGAATAAATTTGGGAGCCAGGGTTTCCGAGGCACTTCTGACGGAGTATAGTGGCTCCTTCAGGATATCCTTGTTAGTCCTCCAGAAGCTTAGAAACGTAGTATCCTTGAGAAAAGTATTTATCCATAAATGTTTTTTTCTTGGTGCAAATAGAATAGAGTGTGTTACTTAATTCACCAGGGAGTAATAGAAACACCATAGTCTTCAATGGCCAAAACAAATCAATTTGGCTGCTGAGCTCTTTATGCCACAACACTTTCATGCTGTTTCACCAAAAAAATAGTACATAGTACAACAATAATAGTATGTTGTTACACGACTGCTCCATAATCCCACTCTATGCCTAACTCCAGAAACGTTTGGGTCTAAAAAGTCTGGATGGTTGTTATAGGAACAAAAGCCCTGGCCTTAAAGCGAGGACACATGTTTGATATGCATGGCGGTACTATTATCCAAGAGGTTACATAACCTGTTGAGTGTTTTCTTTAAAGGGATGCAGTGTGAGGGCCAGCCTGTGTAAGTGTCGGCCCCCTCTCACCCATCACAGGCAGCCCAGTCTACCTCACATTTAAACATGCGTGTCTGTGCGTGATGTTAATCTTTTGTGCACATATGTGTTACTGGCTATGCAGGCCTTTTGTGGGGATTCTTTGTGATTCATCCTTTAAGCAAAGCACACACTGAGAGCCTGACAATCAGTTACTGCATTTTATATTCTATATTTGATCAAATTTGGCAGTCCCAAATTGCAGACAGCTTTATTCCCTTTTGTATTTATTCATGAGTATTAACTGCGCGGTAAAGATGTCCTTTCCTTTCCTTTTGTGTGTTGTATATGGCCGTGCGTGTGTGAGGAGAAACAAGGAAATCATTTAAGGATGCTGGGTCTAGTGTGGTGATTGGATCCATTACAATCGCAAGAGAAGGCAAATGGTTTACAAAAAGCCAGGGGCCGGGGGAGAGAAGCTCTTAACGGGGGGGGGGGGGGGGGGTGTTGCTAGGCAACCCAGAGACGGGGAGGATGGCAATGATACAGGATGATTACTATTGGTTGGAAGTGACATCATGCCTCTTTTTCTTTCTTTTTTTTCCCATGAGGCTGATCACTGCAGAATGTGTGCAGGGTGTTGTGTAGAATTAAGCCCTGGCAATCTTCCACTGGGAAGATACAAGGGCTTGTTTGGAAAAGACTCTAAGTACTTATATACACACATACACACACACAGGCGAGGGATGCTCCGCAAATAAGGAGAAAACTGTGTGTTATATGCTAATAATAGCACAGGAGTTCATACTTCTAATATAAGATGAATAAAATGAAGCCATAAAAAGATAAGATATTCAAATACTATCTGCTGCTTCTCCTATCCTCCTTCTCAAACAGGAAGTTCATGACTTGTCGATCATTGTGACACACTAAAAAAAGCCACTATTAGTTTTTATTATGTCCCTCTCTGTCTTTATATGATTTGTGCCTTCGAGATTGACAAGATGCTTCATCTGAAATGAAGTGGAAAAGCACAAATGGCTGGATCTCCGTCAGCACAGTGTTTTTGGCTGTGGCTTTATCAAGCTTGTCAATCAACCATGCACAGATGATCAAACCGTCCCTATTCAACTTTATATTACTCACTACTGAGGAAATGCAAAATATTTTCTCTCATCACTGCCTCAAATGGGAATGTCAATCATTTTTGACAGTACATATTTGTTTTTATTTTTTAACTGTTTGGACAAAGCAAGAAATTTGAAGACGTCATCTTGGGCACTGGTGTATTGTCGTGTGCATAATTCAAATTTGAAAGACCAAACTATTCATTGTTTAATCAAGAAAATAATCATTACTTGTGTACCTGGCTCAGACTGCTAACTGTACTGAACAAACAGATTTACATGTCAGAAAATTGTAATTGATCAAAATCAGTAAGTAGCCTCCATTACTGCCATGGCAATGAGTCAAACAAACTCATTTTGTGTAATAAGCTGTTTGATGAGAACAACAGAATAAAGTCTGCAGCAGTTTCACTTCTGCGTGCTCAGTGTAATTTTAGCTTGCTGTGCTGCATCACTTTGCACTCAGTATGTAAACTTAACATGTCGAGCTTCACTTCAAGTCTAAACTACTACCAGTTCTCACTCAACATTTATAAAATGTACATGTATAGAAGCAGCTGTACTTGATCCTTTGTGACCTGAGTTAAAATGGATTATTGTTCTGGTGGTCTAGTTAAAGAGCAGATGGGTGATGTTAGTATTCTTGTCCCCATCCTGGGGAGAGGAAGCCTGCTGAGAGAGGAGGAAGAGGGGGAGGCCAGGGCCGGGGCTGGGGTGAGAGTCTTCTCATGGACCAGCACATGACCAAATCAAGGAATGGCATTTATTCTGGCACCATAACAGGAGAGGCAGAGCTGCTGCCGAATGTACTAGAGGTGTCAACAGGATAGAGCAGGAATGCAAATAAGAAGGCTGGGAACATATTTGAATTTATACCAACCCTGAACATGAAGGAGTGCTGCTGTGGAGTCCTGACAAAGGACTTTAACGTCAGCTATAAGGCCAGCTGACTGTAGCTGTGTCGCTGCTTATTGGATCCTCCAAAGGACGCAGGCCACAATGGTCCTTCAGAGGACTTCCTGCTTAAATGAGATGGTCTAGCCCTGCAGAGTGTTCAGGCTGTCAAGAATTTCTAAAATGTCTTGGCACATTTGCAGGAGTCTTTATTATGGGACAGGCCATGTCAGCTTGCTAGGACATATTTGGTTGACAAATCTTAGCTTCTGGAGATCCACTCCCTAAATGTGCTTACAGCTTATGGCTCATTACAGCTAATTCCTTTAAGGTTGGTCATTGATTTCCACTCAACTCCCACATCAACAGAACAGAGAATAACAAAGACAACCAGGCTAAAGAGTTAACACTAGTAGGGTTGGGTGTTTCCATTTGTCATGTCATGTTTGTCCACTTTGTCTCCACACTGTTCTCTTCGTACTGAATCCTGATTCAAACACAGAAACGTTCAGTACTTTGCGTCAGCCAATCAGTGCTATTGCAGCAGGTGATTTCTATCAGCAAACAGAAGAGCTGAGTTATAAATTATGTAATCCTATTTAGATAACGCGTTGCACAAGTCTCCTGTCATTTCCAGTTTTCTGGCACAAGAGGAGTAAACAACATTTATCAGGCAAAGGCATTGTGACCACAAACTTTTCAGGGAATAAATTGTAGGAAGAGTTGTGCAACCCATTTCTTACTTTTAATGTCAGGAGTTTGTCTTACAATGTACTTTAATAGTTGTAGAAAATGTTGCACCATATATGTTTAGTCAGAATCATGACAATCACCAAGGCTTTAAAGTATTTATCAAGTCAGAAAATGAACCCTCAAATCTGCTCTGTACTGCTGGACCATATCTCTGTCTTGGTTACCGTGTGTCCTTCACCATTGTTCTCTTTGTTTATGTGTACATGAAACAGATTACCAGAGGCTGATGACGGTGGCAGAGAGCATCACAGCCTTAATGTTCCCCTTCCAGTGGCAGCATGTGTACGTTCCCATTCTGCCCGCCTCCCTCCTCCACTTCCTGGACGCTCCTGTGCCGTATCTCATGGGCCTCCAATCCAACGGACAGGATGACCGCACCAAGCTAGAGCTGCCACAGGAGGTACAAACACAACCTAGGGCCTCCTTGTATCCCCTTCATTTGCTTTATTTGAATATTTTATGTTTTGCAAAGTTGATTTTTTTTTTTAAATGATAGTAAATTGCTGCTGAATGAACTGTTATTATAGGATTATTATATTAATCTATAGTGTACCGAGAAGCGTGAGGAGTATTGTAGATCATTTGCTTTATTTGAATATTTTATGTTTTGCAAAGTTGATTTTTTTTTTTAAATGATAGTAAATTGCTGCTGAATGAACTGTTATTATAGGATTATTATATTAATCTATAGTGTACCGAGAAGCGTACAGAGAACCCACCACACACACACACACACGCACATCTATTTGTCTCGCCTCTAATACACAGATTGCAAATCAATCTTTTGCCTATTATTTTTCTTTGGGCACACTAACATGCACGCTTCATCTGTTTATTTACAATCAGAAGAAGTTTAGTTATTGTAATTCTGCATAGAGAAGGCCTTTTGTTGTACTGCTCACATAAGCCATAGTGGACAGTTTTTCTTCTTATTCTTCCTGTGGCGGCATTTTTAAACAGTCATCGGTTTGCTCATTAGGAACAATTGTCTTTGGTTCACGTTTCACACACAGACAGAAGTGCACATGAAGTATAACCTGCTCTCAAACATGTTGGATGAATGGTGAAGGCTGCTCTATCAAATCTATAGGGATATAAAAATAGATTTTGATGTTTGACTTGTTGGACTTGTTAAGCTTGTTAGCATAAGCTTAACATTAGCATTAGCTCAGTATGATTTACAGTTTATGCTAGTGTTCCACCTTTTTTTTGTCCATTAAGCTCAATATATAATTTTGTCATGCTTCATTATTTTGTTTCTTGTCTTTTTCCAGGCTAACTTGTGTTTTGTGGACATTGACAACCACTTCATCGAACTGCCAGAGGAGCTGCCCCAGTTTCCCAATAAACTAGAGTTCATTCAGGAGATCTCTGAGGCACTCATGTCCTTTGGCATGTCTCCAGAGGGGAATATTCACTCCAGTGACACCCAGATTAAGTACCGGAACTTCCGATCTGTTGATATGGTCTCTGACAAGCGCAATGGCAACCTGGCCTCTCCCCTCAACTCCTACCTCCTGAGGGAGAATGAAACTATTGCCAGACTGCAGGCTCTGGTCAAGAGAACGGGTGTCAGCCTGGAGAAGGTGAGAAATGATGTAATCTCATGAATTAAAAGTGGGCTGCACAAATATAGAATTAGACCTGGTTGTGCCTGGAACTCAATCTTTAAACTAATTTTGAAATTATAGTTCAATAGTTCAATGTAAAATCAGCCTTGCAAATATAATTTTGAAATTCTTAAATATCTTATATATTTTCAGCTGGAATGAATTTCCTTTCATACATTTGCAACTATATTTTGCCAGCCTATAAACTATGTAGTGATGGCATGATAATCAATATTGCTACATGAACTGAAAAGGTATAAATGTTTATTGTATCATAAGGTTACTACCATCATTATTGCAGTAAGGGACAATGAACAAAAGGGGGAGCCCTTCTGCTGTATCATGGACTGGTTGATTGTATTTTATGTTTTTCAGAAAACAATATGTATTTAAAAATAGAAGAGAGATATGTTAAGTTGCTTTGATCTTGAATGTATGTAGATCCTCATCATATTTGAGTAATTACAGAGTTAATATGTATACTTTCTCCAAGGTAATTGTATTGAGATGTTCAGTAACTGTCCTCCCATCAGTATTTCGAGCTTGGGGCCTGGAAGATGTTTTGCCATCCATTCAAGAGACTTCAACAGTTGATGTTTCACAGCTTAGATGACAGAAACCCTGTAGTTGGCTCATTTCACTTGAGTGTCTTACAATCGATGAACTACATTCTCGGAAGATTGACCGATGCGGAATAAGCTGCTAATTCGAGAAAGTTTCTGTATGTGCAGCCTAATCAGTTTATGCACTAGTGACCAGCATTGCTTTCCATGAAAGGATTAGCTCATCGTCAGTGTATAGTTTCCCTTCCCAGCTATGAGGGTCAGACCTCCCTTATATGTAATCTTATCTAAACTCACTGCTAAATTTAATTGAACAAAACAGTGATTTGAAGAGATTCTTGGGTCACATCGTTAGATTGCGGCTTTGGTTTACAGTTGCACATAAACCCAGTCGTACTGCTCTTTGTTATTGTAGCCTCCTTGTGCTGGTATCTGTCCAGCCGACCCACTGACATACTAAAGAAGTTAGTTTGCTTTGGGTCACAAATCAAAACAAATGACTTCCTTTCCCACAACCCTGCTGCTTCATCGGCAGCCCCTGGTAAGAGTCAGACAAGATAACATGAAGAACACTGTTCTGCTTCTTTCCTTCATCTGACGTCTGTCTGACACACCTTTTCTTGTTTTCTATCCGTTCTTATTCTTTATTTTGGTATATCCCCCCCGTGTGTGTTAATGGATGCTTATGCATATCAGCTGGAGGTGCGAGAGGATGCCAGCAGCAATAAGGACATGCGGGTTCAGTGTGATACTGAAGAGCTAAAGATGCACCAGGTCAACATCCATGTGCGCGAGGTCTTTGCCAACAGATTCACTCAGATGTTTGCAGACTACGAGGTGTTTGTGATCCAGCCGAACCAGGACAAAGAGTCCTGGTTCACCAATCGAGACCAGATGCAGAACTTTGACAAGGTAAAGTGCTATATATAGTTTGTTAATAGCATAATATAGTGATGGGTATTAGTATGACATTAAATTCAACCCTTTTATTTTGTGTGTGCAGGCCTCCTTCCTGTCTGACCAGCCAGAGCCCTACCTGCCCTTCCTGTCACGTTTCTTGGAGACGCAGATGTTTGCCTCCTTTATCGATAGTAAGATCCTTTGTCATGATGATGAGGAAAAGGAGCACACGCTGAGGGTGTTTGACTTCCGTGTGGATAAGATTCGCATGCTGAACGTCCGCACGCCCACACTGCGCACCTCGATGTACCAGAAATGCACAAACATCGAAGAAGCAGGTAAAGAAAAAGAAACGCCTCAACACTTAACCTGAGGAAAACTCTGTGATTGGTTCTAGTTTTAAAATTAATAGTTTCACCATAGTATCATAACTTGAGACAGTAAAAAAAAGAAGCCTATGTAATGTGTAATTTTGGCCCTGTGTAAAGCCCAAACTTTCAATTTAAAGTTTTGTGAATGTAAAAAATATGGAAGACCTTAAAAGTCGTATAAAACTCCTTTATTTGAGTGTGGCCATAAGTTAATTTGAAGGTGTGAACTTTTGACAGACTTGGTGATTTGCTCTATTTAGTAAAACGACTGCAAACAAGACGGTAAATACCAGACATCCTGCTTACATCGAGTTATGAAAAATCAGATTCTGTCGCTCCTGGACCTCATGTCATTGGGCTCGGGAATGACAAGACTCACCTCTGTAATATTTGCTCTTGTTACCTCAAAACTCTCCGGGACGCTGCTCTCTGAGTGTCTGTGCAATGCATTAAGTTATGTACACTCGAAGAGGATTGATCGACTTTCTTTGGACTTGTCTGTATAGTAACTTTTCACTTTAACCCAGAACACACATTAATAGTGTTTTATTCTAGTTTGGACATGCTAAATGTGTTTTATTTACGTAAGACTCCAAATAAAAGAATCCTGTGTGAGATCCTTAATGCATTGCAAAAATTTCTGTTTTTACAAAGCTTGGAGAACATTATGTTAATAACAATTAAAATCACTTTTGCTGATCTTTATGGTGATGATTTGATAACTTGCAGGTGAATGGGAATAATAAATAAATTTTATAAGGAATTAAATATTTCTACCTGTAAATCTCAGCTTCAGACAGTGTCACATTTTGGATTCTGTACATTTCATCTTGTGCTCATATGTTTTACATTCTTTTGTTTATCTATTTAAGTTCTATTGTATTTCTCTAAACTCATGGGTGCTTTTGTTGACACGAGTGGGTGGGTTGTTAATCAGGCATCAGACAATCACTGTCTAAAGCTGAATACATTGGGTGTCTTTAAAGAAAAAGAAAACTTCTATTATGAGCCTATATTCTTCTTTTGGTTCTGTGGTTGTTTGAAAGGAAATGTCTTTTTCTATTTAAAGTTCTCTTTCTTCTGTTGTCAGTCGTTTGCTAAAAGAGAAATTAAAGATTCTTTATCATAGTTATCCTGGTTTCTTAAAAAGAGAAAATATAAGAATCTTATTTGGATGATTGGTGAGAAGATGAAAAAGGATAATTACTTAGTTTCTGACTATGGGACATTTTGGTAATTTGGTTCCCTATTAATCATCCTTAAAGATGAAAATTATTAATTGTTTGAGTAGATGCCTCGGCAACGTGCAGAATTAATTACTAGATGATCTCATGAATTGTAACTTTTTAATATTCAGATTTTGTCCCAAAACCAAAAACATCTTACTGCCAAGGTCTCTTAATCACTTGTGTCTTGAAAGCGCTATGATTTGAGGAAATTAACAAGATGGGCATGAGGCATCCTGTAATCGCATCCTTTCTGCAGAGAAAGCCATCGAGATGAGAGTCATAAAGATTGACCACACCGCCCTGCACCCCCACCTGCTGGACATGAAGATCGGTCAGGGACGCTACGAGCAGGGCTTCTTCCCCCGACTGCAGTCTGACGTGCTCTCCACTGGGCCCACCACGAACAAGTGAATATTTCACATTACTGTTGCATCAAACATTTTGTAATGTGTAGTTATTAATCTTCACTATATTAAATCTGAGCTTGACTCCTGTTTTGTGTTTCAGATGGGCCAAGAGGAGTGCTCCCGCCCAGTGGAGGAGGAGGGATCGACAGAAGCAGCACGCTGAGCACCTTTATTTAGACAACGATCAGAGAGAGGTGAGGGGTCACCACAGTGTCTTCTTTTCTTAGCTCATATTCATACAGATTGACTGCCTGAGCTCTGTTGTCTTTGTTCATTTTGCATGACCTGTTTGCTTTATTTTGACTTCGCTCTCACCATCTTGTCTGCTCTCCTACCTCCCTCTCACACTTCTGGTCACTTTCTCCTTTCTCTGCCTCTCTTGCACTCACGCTCACATTACTCTCAGCATGTAGAGTGTTTGTTTCCGGAGCTGCAGCTCCTGCTGTTTCTTGACTACTACTGGCTCTCGCAGTCCTTCAAGCCCTGTCTAAAGTCGGTGACTGTGGATGTGGTATGTGTTGGTTGTTTGTGAGGCCTTTAGCTTTCACACTGGGGCCACACAAACCGGTCCACCCATGTGATCTTTACCTCCCTCTGCTTCCTTCACCACCAGCAGCTGAGCTTTATCTGATTATCCATGTCACTTTTCACAGCATGTCATGTTATAAAATATATTTTATACATTTGTTTCTAGATTATAAACATGTTTTGTTTCAGACCTGAATAGTTGTATTGCAATCAGCTTGATTCAATATATAGATGTTAGTTATTCTAGTATTCCTGGTTCCTCTTAATAGCTGTCACTAGTGATGTGAGTCCACCACAGTAAGAGGAGTTTCTTTCTCTGACAGAGTTTATCTCTGTTTCCTTTTGTGGTTAGCTGACTTAACGCTCTGTCTTTTACTAGAAGTACATCCAGGAAGCCAGGAACCTGGGTACAACCATCAGACAGCCCAAGTTGTCCAACCTGTCACCTTCTGTCATCGCTCAGACCAACTGGAAATTTGTTGAAGGACTGCTGAAGGAGTGCAGGAACAAGGTTTGTGTATGACTGACTGTGCTGTGTTAGCTCTTTTTGCTGCATTATTTCAGTAAAATCACTTTTTTTTTACACATGCTTAAAGATATGTTACACAAATAAATTCAGAATGAGTATAGCAGTGCAAAGAATTTAGCAGAGAATCTCTGTTATTGGAGTTACGACCAACTTTCTAATGTCTGAATTTAGTTATTCAGTATTTTGTTAAGAGTAAGCAGAACATAATGTAATAACCGATTGATTCACTCAAGTTATCTTTCCTACTGCACAAAAACAAATATCAGAATTTGTTGAAGTTGGCAAAAAAAATCCAATAATATTAATTTGATTTAGTCATTGTCAGTAGAACTTCCAGTAACAACAGTGTGTGTCTATCCTTGCAGACCAAGCGTATGCTCGTAGAGAAGATGGGTCGGGAGGCTGTGGAGTTGGGTCATGGAGAGGTCAGCATCACCGGTGTTGAAGAGAACACTCTTATTGCGAGCCTCTGTGACCTCCTGGAGAGGATCTGGAGTCACGGGCTGCAGGTCAAACAGGTCAGGAAGAACAACATCAACGGAGTTACCATTTCACGTGATTGGTCCTCCAATCCCCTTTGGTGGAACTAGAGTGTGTTCTCAGCGCAATTAACAACACTAATGAATACTTTTAGGGTAAATCTGCCTTATGGTCCCACCTGGTGCACTACCAGGAGAGCAAAGAGAAGACAAATGCAACTCCAGGTTGTTTGGGACCTCCAGGTAAAGGCTGAAATGACCTCATGAACAAAATTAATTAACAAATGAGTGACTGCAATTACACATCTTCTTTTTTTTCATACCAGGTTTCATTCATGACGCAGAAAGACGCAAATCTGATGGTGGTGGATCAGCAATGCCACCTCTTAAAGTCTCCCTGATACAGGACATGAGGTGAGAAGGACTACAGGTTATTTAGTTGTGAGCTTATGAGGTACTCGATAAAGGATGAAGTCTCGCCTGATTTCATCCAGTGTTCTCAAAACTGATTTGCAAAAAAATAATTAGCTGATGGTCAATGTCGGAGTAAAGGAAGTTGGACTGAGACTGCCTCCTTGTGGTTAACTATCAAACAAGAACTTTATAGAGTTTTCTATGTTGGACTGATAGTCTATGGATCAAAGGATTTTAATGGCGTCAAATTAATCATAATTTAAGTTGGCCCAATGCAATCTGTTTTATCATGGGTTACTCCACACATACAAAGGAGGCAATTCAACAGCAATCAAAAACAGATTGCAGTTTGTCTGTGGGGGAAATTAAATTAGTTTGTCTGTTTTGGTTCAGTGACTAAAACATTACTGAGATCTCATGTCCCAGATAAACAACGGTTTATTCATAGCCCTCAGAGTATTACTAGATAAATGTCATGCTTCACAGTTATAATGGTTAGTAATATAATATTATAATGGCACTTTTTCTGTTTTCTAGATTTGTATCGACTTAGTTAAACTTTATGGGGTGATGTAAATAAGTCTAATACAGAATATATCTCCAGAAACCAGTAACGCCACTGTAAAAGTTCCTTTCTGACCTGGTCAAAATGTACTCTTTTCTATCTGAAAGATAAATTCAAATAATGTAGCTCATCTTAGTAACTAACATTCAAGGTCACTAGTATTCAAGAAATACATAGATTATACACGATAGTACAGACTTTAAAAATATTACATCATCACACTGTATCGAGATATTGCTTCCCTTACTTTGGCTCTTGCAAGAAGAAGAAAAAGGGGTATGAAGTGATTCTGTATTATGTATAATGAGCTTGATTTATAATAATACATATTATTATTTATTCTCTGGGATTTCTGTCCATACTTGTGGTGCTGTGACATAAAAAACCTCTGTCGCCTTTCTGGTATTTATTTTGGCCACTTTTTGTCTGTATGAAATATTAGACAGTGAGAGTGGGAATTAGGGGAAAGAGAGGGAGGATGACGTGCAGCAAAGGTCCCCAGCCAGACGTGAACCGACCAATTACACCAACCCACCATCCCAGACCCTGAGGCCAACCTGGTGCCCCAGTTTTCTCCAAATTGTCTACTCTACTATAATTTATATTCATAAAACACACCTTTCAACTACCCTGAGAGCTCCAGCAGCTCACCTGCATGCGTCAACACCTGTATGTTTGCGTGTGTGTCCTCATGTTATCTACCATACCCAGTTGAGGAATCGGGGCTTGTGTTGCTGGAAGGCGGTGGAGAGGGAGTCGGTCTAACAGCACGTTACTTCCAGCCTAATTACCAGGACCCTACACCCCCCCACCAGTCTGACTGAGAAATAGAGGAGGGGTCAACTCAAAGCATAAACACTCCTCTCTACTCTGTGAATATTGACCCTCCTCCACACTCAAATAAACACTGTGATCGTAAACACACTCCGTCACAGAAGCAACCACCCGCTTCCCTTAATGAGTTTTAATAATGTATCATATTGTCAACTTTGTTTTAACGGGCAGTAAAATATGTGTCACTAAAAATGATGAGTTCATTTTAAAGTTGCTCGCATTTTTATGTTCATTGGAGATAACGGCCTCTCGACTGCTTTACCACGTGTTTTCTAGGTATGATATAAAATGCATATGGTAGATGTTTTCCTCTGTTGCCATGGAGATAACGAGCAGAGCAAACTGGGTTACTTGTCTGAGGGTGGAGACGGTGGGGGAGAGAAGGTGGAGGAGACATGGAGAGCTCTTAGCAGACAACGCTTATGGCACAGGCGGAGTGGAAGGGAATGTGTCTGGACATCAGAGGCTCTTGGGGACGATGTCTGGTTATAAATGAGTTTCTTTGACTAAGGATACGTCATATATCCAAGTATATCTCTGTCAGAGTTTTTAAATAGCACTGGTAGTGCTGAAATTATCTGTTTATCAATTGATTAATGGATTATTTGTCATTTATCAGTCAAAAGTACCAAATATACTCTAGTTGCAGCTTTTCAAATGTGAGGATTTGTTGCTTTTCTCTGTTTTATGTCATTGGAAATTTACCTTTTTTTTTTTTTTTTTGGATTGTTCGGACAAAACGGGAAACATTAGTACAGCACTTTGGTTTCTGAAAACTAACTAACTTTTAATCTTTATTACTTTTTATAGACTTTTTATTGATTGAATGAAAAAAATGTACATTGGTTGTCATCAGTTTAGACGACAGACTTGTGTATCACATTGTATAAATGTTTTCATAAGACCATGGTTGCTCCACTGAGAGGTCAAATGAAAAAACAACCTCAATAAAAGTGATTGATTCATTATTAAAGTATTGCGGTGAAACGAACATACTGGATGTAAGATATATCCTACTGTAATTTTCACATGATGAGAATTATCTTTGCTTTTGTATTTACGTATGATCACCGAAATTTATCTGACCTCTCAATCTGTCTTTTTATTCAGATACATTCAGAATATCGGAGAGATCAAGACAGATGTGGGCAAAGCCAGAGCCTGGGTTCGCCTCTCCATGGAGAAGAAGCTGCTCTCCAGACACCTGAAGCAGCTGCTTTCAGAGCACGAGCTTACAAAGTGAGCGCAACAAAGGCAAACTGCTGTCATTAAAAGTTTTAAGTATCAGTCAACAAGTCTTACTACGACCTTTTCAAGATATCTGAGTGTCTCTTCCCACCTCTTATATTTTCTGATCCTGGCCTTCTTTCTGTGTTTGTGGAGAAATGTCTGTCATATGAAATGAAGATGATGTGTGATCAACCCATTCATAATACATTAACTCTTTTGAAATTGCAAAGCATCTTTCTGTAGTCCACCGCAAGCATCAATAATTCACAGCTTTCTTCATAATTGATATCTGACTGGTGAACTGGGTCAGCGGGATTTCTGTCTGCCTTTGTGACCGTAAATGTAATTTGTTCTACTTTATAACAAAGAGTTACTTTTTAATCCATTTAGATGTATCATCTGTCATGATGCTGTCACTGTTAAGGAATGTTTTTCTGTGGGGAAACTTTACTATTTTAGAAATAATTTTGTGTTTCCAAGAAATAATAGATCTTTACACTTTTATCAAACAATCGTCATTTTAGAAAACTGTACAAGAGATACGCCTTCCTCCGCTGTGATGATGAAAAGGAGCAGTTTCTCTACCACCTCCTGTCCTTTAATGCTGTGGATTACTTCTGTTTCACCAACGTCTTTACGACCATCAGTGAGTGCTATTTTGATGCCAAACAACACGACAACGCTGTCAATAATCTACCAGTTTTTCTGATGACATTTCTCTCCTATCTCCCAGTGATCCCCTACCACGTAGTGGTGGTTTCCAGTAAGAAGCTGGGTGGTTCCATGTTCACAGCCAACCCTTGGGTGTGTGTTTCTGGTGAGCTGGCAGAGACCGGAGTCCTGCAGGTACCCAGAAATACTCTGGCGATCACTTTTGAGGTTGGTGCTATTTCTGAGACAAAAGATAACTCTACTTTACCAAAACCTTTTTGGGGTTACTCATTTCTCTTGGTGATTGTAGTAGTGTAATAATCCCCAAAATTACTGCTACGATCAGGAAACAGTGATATTGCTCCTATGAAGTCTAACTAAGCCAGAAACATGTGTGGTTAAGAGATCAGCCAGGTTGTTAACAAGCCATCTGTTTAAACAGTTTATCTAATCCACCTTTTTCAGGTAAAACTGAAAGGGAGTTGACTGAAAATGTCATTTAAAAATACCTCATTGCACAGAAAATTGTGCAATAGGTCAAAGTTGATCTTAGACGTTGGTCTGTAAACTATATTGGATGTTTAAAACGGTTTTAAAAGACAGTGTTTTGGAAATCATTTTGGCATTGATTTTTCTTCCAAATAAGTTTAGCGAAGTGGTAAAAAACCTGTATGATCATTTGACTGTTCCTTTTCCAATACAAATTGTGTTTGTGAATATGATTTCTTGTTTGGGTGTTTGATGTCTGCATGTTTCTGTCTCTCTCAGTGCCAGAACCTGGGAAAGCTCACCACAGTGCAGATGGGTCACGATAACACAGGGCTCTACGCAAAGTGGCTTGTGGAGTGTGTTGTGGTCCGAAATGAGATCACAGGGCACACTTACAAGTAAGGGTGTCTTTTGAAAGAAATGTACCTCCTGTAATAATGTTTTGATAGCACCGTTCTCAAAAATAATGAATAAAATGTGTTTGTTGTACAGGTTTCCGTGTGGCCGGTGGTTGGGGAAGGGCGTAGATGACGGCAGTCTGGAGAGGATCCTGGTGGGGGAGCTGATGACCCCGAGCTCGGAGAATGATGAAAGGATGTGCCGCACACCCCCGATGCAGCAGTCCCCTGGGATGATGAGGAGGTTTGTTACCATTTCGCCAAACACCAAACCAAGTAAGTTACTCAACTTCACAACCATAAGTCACTATACCAACTCCCAATGATAATGCTGTTTGTTTTATACTAGCTGAGGAATAAGATGTGTATCCAATTTGAGAATCAATCTTAGAAGCATAGGACAACAATGTGTCCACTTATTTCTGCTCACTGATGCTTGAAATCTTGTTCTAAATTACACTTGATTCACTGGTAAAAATTCAAACACAATTGCAAATATATGTATGTATGTATGTATGTATTTAAGTGTAGTTATATATAAAAGGCGCTTTGTGTGCTTTTATTGTCTCACAGCATCTTTGTTTGCTTTTTTCCTTCTCATCCAGAGTTAAACACAGGTCAGGTCCAGGAGGGAGTGGGAGAGGCTATCAATGGGATCGTGAAGCACTTCCACAAGCCAGAGAAGGAGGTGAGAGACATCAGTCTAGACAGGCCCCAACATGTAGTTCTATTATTCATCACACATGAAGAAAAGCAGCTTTCTGCTCTGTTGGTCCCCAAGCCTCTCAGTAATTGAAGGCTATGTGGTGTAATCAACATTGTTAAAGCATATCATAGGAGAATTCTTGCTGGTTTTCAGAGGTTGTAGAAGCAGACTGAGGGTTTCTGGCACAACTTCACCTACTTCCAAGGTCCGCGGAGAAGGGAATTGGTCTGAAGGGGTCGTATAGAACAACTTTACCGTTTAGACCACAGTGTTTCAGCTTGTAGCCTTTATCATAAAACGCATTATAGACAACATTTAGTTGGTTTATATATTGAATAGACTTTTCTTTCTGTCATAATGGAGCTAATGTAAAGAACCAACACTGATAAGTATTACTTATTAAAACACTTAGGGGGTTATTATAATTCAAAGGAGATGCCTATTGTAACTTATCTGTTGATTTATAGGTTTTCAAGTTAGTCATTGCGTAGTCAACGTACAAAGGATTATTACAGGAAGATTCCCTACACTTTACTCCACCTCTTTACAGTACTGACAGAGGAGGCTGTTATTTCAAAGTTGTTATTTCAATGAACATAACTGGACCCGAGAAGCGATTAAGTGTGTCGAAAGTGCTCTTTTTAATTGTCATTGTGAGAAAACAACCTTTATAATCAGTTCTAACCGCATGCATTTTCTTGTTGTTTTTGCTCTCCATAGAGAGGCAGTCTGACCCTCCTCCTTTGTGGAGAGTACGGCCTCGTCTGGGCTCTGGAGCAGGTTTTCCTGCATGGTTTCAAATCACCCCGACTCTTTAAGAATATCTTCATCTGGGACTTCTTGGGTAAAAACTTAATATCATTACTCCCTTATATTACTGAAAGTGATATTCCACCAAAAATGTAAATGGTTTGACTATCAAACACTCGTATTCCTTTAAACAGAACTTCATATTACTGTGTAATCAATTGTTAACTGATTTGTTTTTTTTGCTTTAACAGAAAAGTCACAAGTATACTTTGAAAGTGCAGAGCAGCGGGAGGTGACTGCAGATGAAAACTGGCAAACCAGAGTACGCCACTTCTGCCGCTTTACGCGCGCCATCAACAACACGTCCAGAAACATCGGCAAGGACGGAAAGTTCCAGATGCTCGTCTGTCTGGGTGCAAGGTAGGCCGTCCTCACTTCTGAGTTCAGTCTTCGAAATGAATGCAATGAAACTTGAGTAGTATTTAGTCTGAGGTGTGACATTCCCCTCGATAGCAAATTTAAGACTAGCTGACTTTTAGGTAGCAGGTTGGAAAAGTGGGTATAGACATATTGGCTAAGATACCTACGCAAGTCCATGTATCTACGTCATAACCCCTTAACGCAAAGTTACGCCACAAGGATACCAATCAATCCTCCCATCTGAAATGTTGTGGATGCTCTGCTTGTAATCTGACCCTTCATGCTGACCTTCAAAGAGTCAAGTGAAAATTATCTCTCCTTTGAGGATTCTTGAAGTATCAGGTATTTTATTGGTTTCTTTTAGCTCTTCCTGCCTGCTGAAGAGTGGATGTTTCTGTGCATTGACTGCGTAGCAATGCGGTGTTATCATTTTCTAGATTATTAACAACAATTTTTGTAATAGATTAATTGTTTGTCATTTATCCAAAAAAAGCCAAACTGTTTTAAGGAATTATGCTGTAATTGGCAGCCGCAAAAGGAGCAGCGTCGACAAAATGCGCAACGTCAATGTGACGTTATTTTCATGATAAGTGCTCATTTTAGCTGCTGATAGGCTCAGATTCTTATTATTAGTGTCTGACAACCTCACCTCTTGAGAGAACAGGGCTACAATCTAGCACTTTTAGTGGACGTACCGAAGTTACCCTTTAACTGTTGTGTTGACTCCACATATGTCTTTTTTACTCAGGGACCATTTGCTGCATCACTGGATCGCTCTGCTCGCAGACTGTCCGATCACCACTCAGATGTACGAAGACGTCGCACTGATGAAGGACCGCTCTTTAGTAAACTCTCTAATCCGAGTGCTTCAGACTCTGCAGGAGTTCAACATCACCCTGGAGGCTTCGCTAGTCAAAGGTGTTGGTATCTAAAACCAAACCAACTTCCCACCAATTGTACCTGACCAGGATGGTTTTCAGTGGGGACCACTAAAAAGAATAATTTAACATTTTATATGCAGGAAAAGACTTGAACAAAGGACATTTTCTGGCTTATATTAAAGCTACTGTTACATTTGCCATATATTAAGTGCAATGAGCCTTTCAAAATATGTTGTTATTTTTATCCTCGATGATGTTGCCATTAGATGTTAAAAATATGTTTTCTATTATGAACCATCATTTTCACATTATTGACCATTAATTACTTGTGCTATAATGTTTTATTGAAAGCTAAATATTTTCATTGTTCTCGTGAACTGCTGACAATGGCTATATTTAGAGGATGGCGAGGATCAAAACTGTTAATATATTTTCAGAGAAAAACAGTATTATTTTGTTAAATCAGTCAAGTTGCTTGCTCTGTTGTCAACTCAGATTCCAATGTCATTACGCAGAGCTTAAAGCAAATTATGTAGAAGTATGCTTTATAAGTATGTGTATGACGGGAGGTTCGTGGTTTGTAGAATGATTCATCGACATAAAACGGCTGTTACATTTGGGCCCCTCCCTGACGATTAGTGTGCTAATCTTTTTAAATGGAGTACCCTCAACAGAGAACATGAACCTTTTCGCACGTTAATAAGACTGTGGCTTCACCCTGTATTCAGTGATGGACGGTATATTCATTTGGATAAAGGAAAATACCCCATGTCTTTAGCTTGTGTTCCAGACACAAGTCCTCCAAGAGATGCTTGATTCAGCTTTCTTTGTGGAGTGGATTACAATGAAAGCCTTCATGTAAATACCTCCAACCGGCCCTTTCCCCGACCATGATCCCAGCCCTTACACTACATCCCTCTTTTCTGATTAAAAGTGATGATCTGTGCTGACTCCTCGTGATAAAGGATGATCGCCTTCTTCCGGTGTGAGGAACAAAAAGGACAGCTCTTTCTTGCTCCTGATTTTGCCATCATGGTTTCTTGCTATGCAATATCCGCAACATAAAAATTCAAACCCTTACAAACATATGGTATGTCTTGAGGTGTTACTGGGCCCTACTCGGTTACGTACTTTGTACTTTATTGTGCAGAACAAGAGATTTAATATGTGAAGGAATTCTTTTGTGCCAACAACGTCTGAAATGACTGTGTTGTACTCATCTGTTTACGACCCACACATGAGCATCTTGGGAGATATATATTTTTGTTTTCCAATACTGTTGTACATTTATTAACATAGCTGTGTAATGTAGGTGTTTACTAAGTGAGCAGCAGTGTACAGTGTAAAAATATATAAAGAATAAAGCATATGTAATGCGTCAAAGTGAATTTGACCAGTCGACCAGTTGACCAGTTTTTCATTAATAAATGTATATTTATCTACTATATATTCTTTCTCAGCTGTGAAAATGTGGTTCACAAATGAACTGGTTTCAGCTTCTTAAATTGGAAAATGTATGGCTTTATTAGTCTTCAATTATAGTAAATCAAAAGACTGTTGGTCAGACAAACCCAGCAATTTGAATAAATTAAGTTGGGCTTTGGGAGATTGCAGGATGATAATATGCTGATTAATCAGTAATGAAAATATGTTGGTTGAAGCACTAAATCTAATCTAAACTTTTGCTTGATTTTTATATATATTTTTAAAAGATAAATATCCCAAAATATTCAAAAACTGAAATTGACTCATCCAGTCATAGTCCCTTTGTCAAATAAATCCGCAGAAATGTAACAGCAGGTATTTTGCTGCATTAATGCTGTTATATTCTCTGCTGAATGTGCTTTCTCAGATGAGAAAATGTAAACAAACTCGTTCGCGCCTTGTCAAATAGCGTTTTTCTTTAGAGGTTTAGGCCAGGTGGATTGTGGGATTTTGAGTTTGAAAGAGGAACGTTAACAACGTTGACAGAGCAGAGATCTCCCGCTCGTTCACTACGCCTCCCATCATTCATGCTTTGTGAAGAGTACGTGAGGAAAGCCGTGATTGGTTGGATCTAGGTTCAAACTCAACGGCTGCACTCCTTATATGCTCATTGTACGGTCGTCCCTTTATGCTAATGACATTCTAATAGACAGCTGTATGCAGTCGTAGTAAGAGCATGCGCAGTAGGTGAAAAGAATACGGCGAAGATTCAAAGTTTTTGTTCAGTAAGTGCACTTTTATTTCTCTTGTACAGACGTTACATTTGTGGAGTTTGACTGATTTGCAATGTGCTAAAAGACCGAGGGTTAACGCTGTTTAGTCGTAATCTGAGTCGTGCGTCTGCAGTTGTCGCGAGCGAAGCGCACAAAGACCGACCGACAATAGGGAACGTGGAAGTGAGCGAGCGTGGCGTGGTAGCAACGGTGGCTAGCTAGCGTGCTAACAGCTAACAACAATGAGCACAATTTGGCGCTCAAGCGGACAAAAGTTTGAATTTAAAGGGAGGAAAGGGTTCACCGCAAGTTTTGGTATTCTGTAAAAATATTGACAAAATACACGAATTGCACTGAACTGATAGTCGCGTGTTATTTAGACACGTGCATCAAGTAGAAATCAGCGAATAGCCCAGTAGCTTTTTGTTTCTTCACTTCTGAACGCGCTGCTTTTCGTGTCGCAAACAAACCCACCACCGAACGACGTCAAACATCCAGTGTTGCTATCGTCTCCGTGCTCAAAGGTACTTGAACAGTCTCACGCGTTGACCGGGGGTAAGAAGAGTAAGATACACGTTAGTTACCGAGAGTAAAGCGCCGTGTTGTGGTGGGTGTTTCTGTGGACGGTCACCGTGCGCGAAGTTTGGTATTCCGCATCCGTTACTACCGCATTCAAATGAAACGTGCATGGTCCTTTATGCTATTTAACACAACCAATACCATCAGTTTATAGCTTAGTGCAATGTCAGTGTGGCCTGGTTTAAAAAAAATGTTTTGATGTTCCCGCGACTTGGATTTAAATTCCTTAATACGTTTTTTGTTGCTTTCGCCAAAGTTAGATAGTCGGTTGTTTGCGCACTGTCTATCTAATGTTTTGCTGGCTGAAATTACTTAAATATATTGTATGTGTATATTTGTGTTACGAGTGCATGGGTATCTCTTCGTGTGTGTGGGGGGGGACCGCCCCCTTTTCAGTAGGAGAACGCACAACCAGGCATCCACGCTGCCGGGATTATTTACCATCTGTGTTTTACGCTTTCAGATTTCTGCCACAACACCGACCAACAAACAGACTATGTTTGGCTTTCACAAGTCAAAGATCTACCGGAGTAACGACGGCTGCTGCATCTGCAAGACCAAATCCTCCAGTTCACGCTTCACAGACAGCAGTCGATATGAAGAAACATTCGAGCTCTGTTTTGGGTAAACGCGCTCATTCATCCATATTGTGCATGTGACTTGTGTAGTGTGTTGTATTTGCTTGTGTGTCTATGACTGGAAGATTGACTTGATGCATCAGGGTGGAAAACTTAAGCAGTGACACTTGATTCATTTTTCAGGCTTTCCGAAGATCGTGTTGGAGACATTTGCAATGCCTGTGTGTTGCTTGTGAAGAGGTGGAAGAAGCTCCCTAATGGCTCCAAGAAGAACTGGAACCACGTAAGTGATGTCTTCTCACAGTACAAGGATCTAATATGTCATGTTATGGCTTTTAAATTGACCTGATGTTGGCTTGACCCGACTCAGGTGGTGGATGCTCGGGCTGGACCAGGCTTTAAACTGACAAAGCCCAAGAAGATCAAGAACAGTGATGGGAAGAAGAAAAGCAAGCTGAGGAAGCTTCATAAATTAAGACAAAGTAAGTTATTTTATTTATTGTCTCTTAACTTGCGTGTGTTGAGATAATTATTATTCGCTATTATCTTGTACTGTATGACTAGATTTACAAGGTAGACGTGGAATATTTGTTGTTGACTAAAAGGTTTGGGGTTGTCTTCCCTCTCCGCTTGATTTAAGTGACTGTTCTAGCACCACCTTGTGGCTTTTTTGGTTACACACACTGTGTGTCTGCAATGTATATGTCTCAGGGCTGACACAAATACAGTTTCTTGAAAATTAATTGGCAACATTTTAGAAAAGATTTAGATTAACTTAAAATGGGTATAATTGGTATTTTTGCTCTAATTCCAATGTAGACTGTCGGTTTACATGTACTCCACTTTTGATATTTATTCAAAGTTAAACTCCAAATATCAAGTATGTTATTGACTTCCACATCTCATATTGTCACTTCTGTCCCCAATAATCGGTAGGAAATATACTTGTTAAAACTTAGGTCGAGTACAGTCCAGGAATTTACCAAAATCAGTTTAATAGCAGCGTTTAAGTATTTTTCTCTCTTACCAAGCAGACTCAGATGCCCACAGCACAACATCCAGTGTGTCTCCGGCACAGTCCCCCAGTTACAGCAACCAGTCAGATGATGGTTCAGACATCGAGTCCAAGCAAAGACGGCCAACTCCGTCCAGCTTCTCTTTCCTGGACCGTTCCTACTGGAAGAGGTGAGCTGTTTCTCTCATTGAATAGCTTTGGGTCTGATTTAGGGACCGGACAAACTTAGAACGCCGATTTTGAGTCTTAATATAATGATTAACTCAAATGGTCTTTCATCTGTTTTTTATTTCCTTTTTTAGGCAGAAGGTGTGCTGTGGGATCGTCTATAAGGGGCGATTTGGAGAGGTGATTATTGATCCTCGGCTCTTCAAGCCCTGCTGCAGTTCCAAAAAACAGAACACCCTGGTGTCCACGCAGGTGGACACGCACCTTCCAGACACACTTCCTCCACAACTCCCAGAAGTCATAAAAGAAACCTGGTGATTGCCTTTGTTGAATCCCCCTGTAGGGTTATCCACGGCATCCACCTGGATTTGTCTCCAGTGGCAGACCTCCCATTTCCACCCACCCAATTAGATCAAATAGTTAGATGTTTCTTTTCTATGTAATGTTCCTTTTTATATGGGTGTCTTTTATCTTTTGTATAGAGTTGAACATCATTATTTTTTTTATATATAGAAAAGAAAAAGAAGAAAAAAAACGTATGGGCATTAGTGTTATTTATAGGTTGAGGGAGCACATTTTGTCGATGTTCCGTTTTTGATTTGGTATTGTTTTGGGATAATTTGTATTAAGTGATCAAAGTTTTGTATATATTTTGTCAACTTTTCATACATATCAAGACTGTGCTATATTTTTTTCATACTTTGTTTAATTGTAAGTGCATATGAGAGACACCAGCTATTGTAATACCAGCTTTTTTTGTGTATGTTGGAGTGTCTCTCCAACATGTTGCAATGTTTTTGTCTTATCTGTTCCATATGTGTGACTGCGTGAGTCACAAATGTCTTGGTTACCCCAGGGATCATCAACAGTACAGCTGTTCTCTATGAATTTAATTAGCTTTTAGTGTTTGTATAGATAACAACATGTACTCTTTCTGACATTTTCACAGCTTAAGCATGCTGCATGTTTGAAACACTCCATTTTGATTCTCTCATCAGTTTGTGCACATAGATGTGGTTAGATCATGCGTGCAGTACATTCCTCTGCCCTTTGTAATGACAAAAGTTATTTATTTATTTCTTTTGTACAGCCTCCAATGAAATGACAATGCATGTTGTAAAGCAAATGTTTTTAAAATTAATTTTGTAAATACAGTCAATGTTTCTGCTCGTGGTACATCAAAATCTTTTTTTAAATTATAGGAATAGCAAGCTAATACTTTTGTAAGAAAATGTTTTGTGTCTGAAAGGTGCTGGAAACATGTACTTTTACGCTAAGCCAGTTAATAGGTCTTATCAAATCTCATTTTCTCAGACATATTTCTGTAAAGGCGTGTAAACTGCAGGGAATGTTAGACGTTTATGGTCAGAAACGCAACCTACAGAAAACGTGACCCCTTTTTTACGGTTACTCAAATTTTTTGCCCGGAAATTACGGTTATGGAAAATGTGTTTGTGATTGCCATTTCTGTGATTCATCTTCAGAAGCAATTGTCAAAGTTCAAACTATGCAGACATTTTGAATGTGAGAAGTGCTCTTGGGCTGTCTTATCACTCACTTACAGTGTAAAGTGATGGTTCCTTATTCAACCAAAATTGGCTTATGAAAAGCATCCAATATTTCAGCAATACTTTCTCATTTTCCTAATCAAAATGCATCATTGTCCCAAGATATTTCTTGTTTATGTTATGTTGAACTGTTCAGATTGCAGAGTTTTAGCCGTCGTTCATACTGTCGCTCAAATGATTACTGTAATGTCACAGTTGCGTTTTTTTGTTTTGCATTATTGTAACCAATCTCAACCTTCATGAATTGACAGGCAATGATCTGTAAAGTTGCTTAATATATAAATGTTTCTGCGGCAGGGTAGTTAAATGCTGAACAGGTTTTATGATTCGTATTAAAAGGAGAAATCGCTGCTTCCTTTTAAGCTGGAAAATATGCTTGTTTTCGTCCTTAGGGAGTTGCCATATTGTTTTTGCGAGGTACATTTTAGGGTGTGAGATGTGCCTTAATGAATTACCTGAACTTGTCATTATGATTCTCTTGTAATTTATATCTATTTATTGCAAAACCTTTTTTAAATTGACATTTTGATAACTGGTGTGGAGCCTTTCAAAAAGTCTGTTTTTAATTTTGTGCACTTCCTTTGAACATGCAATGTATATGTTTTTTTTAAATACTTATTTGTATACTGTACGACAAAGTAGATCTGTATTGTAATAAAAAAATATGAAAGGAGAAAAGTGTACTTGTGGTATTTCTGCGCGCCGGTAGGTGCCGCACAAGAGCTACACACCCTCTAAGCAGTGGAGGGTGTTGAGAGGAATGGTAAATTATGTGGCTCGATGAGGAACCATGTTATATTACGGTTGCGCACGTTTTATTATACATTTTAACATATTTTGATATCGCGTGTCAGCTGTTACCCCCCCCAAAAAACTCTGTTTTAACAAGGACACAGTTGAGCTCCTGAAATTCATGAAACTCTGTAAGGTGAGTTGGGACAGAGCTGTTCATCAGGAGTCGCGTTATTTACGTCAGCATTTGTGTTTTAGCTTCCAGGCTTTTGTTAATTGGGTTGGCGGGAAGGATTTTCTTGAAACATTTGCTAAACTCAACTTCAGTAACGCTAAGTGGAAAAGCGTCGTTCTCTTTATATTTAGTTTTCCTCCTCCAACCACCGCGTGTGTGGTTTACAAAGTCATCCATTCATAAATATTCTAGTTCTCGACAGTAGTTTCACGCAAAGTCGACGTGGAGGCCAACGTAATGTCGAACCAAAGGAATGTTGCCTAGCAACCATGTAGTTTGGCTGACAGTGCTCTTCCAGGACTATTACGTTAACTCGGGAGCTAAATGACAATATCCCTTCATGTTCTTTCACTGTGGCGTATCATTAACCTTCAGCCTTTATAGCGATACAATCTGACGAGGTCGACTTTGAAACAGACGCCAAAGGCCATGTTTACAAAAGCGGAGACGTTGAAAGGACTCAAACGCCTCAGATTCACCACTTGATTTCCGGTTATGGCCTTCAAAATAAAAGCCCATTTAGCGCAGAGACGTTGTCACGTTTTACGCAAAGTCTCGACAACCCGGTCTTCCACAGGCTATCTCACTGTCTTGACGCAGCTTCTTTTTTTTTCTCCACCCTCACATGTACGCGCTCGCACGCTCTCAATCGCTCTCTCTCAAACACACACACACACACGCACACGCACGCACGCACGCACACATTCACTTACTCACTCCTTTCTCTTTTCTAAAGCCCCTTGTGAAACAGATTGACAGGCTAGAATGAAAATGAGGCGGACGCTCGCTCACGACTTCAGTGCGTACACGTCCTTTTGAGAAGACCTCTAAACTTGGATCATATCACCATGGGAGCTATTTGGGCTGCAAGGGACTTTTGTTTGTTTTTGCTCTTGTTAAATAGTCGCCAAAGCGCAGCGCTTCCAGATATTCGAGGTGGGACTGTTGAGAGTGTGTGTGCATGTGTGTGTGTGTTGTGTTTCCCAGTCGTGGAGAGTGTTACTTTACGCACGCTTCAAGGAGTGCGCTCTTGTTTTTTCCCCAGTGCGGATTTTTAAAATTATTTATTTCGTTTAGTTTCTAAATGTGTAGCCATATACAAACTACTGTAGGAATGTATGTGCTCCCAGTACACATACTTGTGTAAAATAAGTGTTATATTGTATGTAATTTTGTAATTTGCAGGTGAGTTCTCACTAGATTTCTCAAATTGTTATTATTAGAGACTTTTATGATTTAGCGTTAAATCTCTTCCTTTTTTACTCGTCTTCTTTTATATACATTCCCACTAAACATGACAGCATTAAATGTGCATATGTGGTAAATGCCATTCTATTGGACTTATTAGACTATTTAAATGTGTTTTGGTAATCATGACCTATAAGATCCGTATGGGTTTCAGCAGATCATTGTGCAGAGGGGAGTGATGGCTGTCACATTGATGCTATTTGTCAGACTACCCAAGGCTCATACAAGTGCACCTGTAAAGCAGGGTTTAAAGGAGACGGAAAACACTGCGGAGGTAATGTGCTTTTTGTTGAACAGCTTGATTCACATTCATTTAATATTATGAAAAAGTGTCAAAGTGGAATCACAGAGTTTGGATGCATTTTTATAATCTATTGTGGTATCATCTCTAAACTCCCATAAGGGCCTGTGATATTTATACTTATACTTATTTCTTTAAGATAGACACTATCCAGTGTTCAAGGACTACAATGTTTTGATGACTTTTTGATCAGTATGAACATTGATGTATGTGGTGTTCACTTCTCAGACATTGATGAATGTGACTTGGAGTACAATGGTGGCTGTGTACATGAGTGCAACAATATACCAGGCAATTATCGCTGCACTTGTTATGACGGATTCAATTTGGCACATGACGGATATAACTGTCTAGGTAAGGTCGACTTTAAACTACTCAGTAAATAACATGTTCTCTTCATGCAGTGATTTAAAAGATGTGTTAATATTTATGTCTGAAAAAAAGCTTTATGGTCATCCCCAATGTTTGTAAGCCTTTAACAAAACCTAAATAAAACTGATTTGTGATTATAGCAAATACTATTCCAGAGTTTTGTAAACACTGAACTAATGCAATCAATCCGCTGTCCTCTAGATGTGGATGAATGCAAGTTCAACAATGGCGGGTGCCAACACACTTGTGTTAACACCATGGGCAGCTATGAGTGCCGCTGCAAAGAGGGCTTCTTCCTCAGCGACAACCAGCACACATGCATCCACCGCTCTGTTGGTGAGTGTACGACATGCACATTGGTTCTGTAAACAGCAGTCGTTCCTGCGGCTGTCAGCCTGACAACATAGATGGACTATACTTAAAGTACAATTCAGGAAGATTGAGGATATTTGGTCACACACCCACAGTTTAAAGTACAAGTTTGAACAGTGCCCAGTTTATTTATACGGTTTTGAATTAGCATTATTTGTGTGTGTGTGTGTGTGTGTGTGTGTGTGTGTGTGTGTGTGTGTGTGTGTGTGTGTGTGTGTGTGTGTGTTTGTGTGTGTGTGTGTATTTTTGTAGATGACTGTATCTGTTGTATTACGCCCTGAAAAAAGACAGAATTCCGAAGCAAAATCTCCAATATTCACATACAAATCTAAGATCGACGGCACAATGAGGGCTGCTTCAGATGAAAGCCTGTCACTGAGCTTTTATCTGAAGCAGCAACGTGCTGTGGGAAAAGGATCTATGTGTCCCAGAGAACAAAATAAGTTAATAACTGCAACACTCGGGTCTATGTGGTCTGTGTCACAGATTAGTCTGCAGGGCCTTTGTTTTGTTTTCTTGACTGAAGTCAACTCAAATGCAAGTACTTTCCACTCCATCGGGTCTTGACATCCCCTTTAAATCCTGTGGACTTATCCACTCAGCTGTGACCCATCTATATAAATGGAGATTCAGCTTGAAGCATTATTGAATTTGTTGTATATAATAGAAGAGTTTGGAAAGCTTTTTTTCTTCTTCAGGGAATGAACTTTTATAAACTTTTCTGCGCTTGCGGTCTTTTCAGATTTGTTGAAAAAAAAAAGAACGCATTGATGTTAATGTTTTTGGATTGTGTAAGGCGTGAGAACAATCAGTGTCTTTGAAGATGCCAGACTAATCTCTCAGTATGTGTGCTTTTGTGTGTAGCGGGTCAGTCACTGTAGGAGAGTTTCATTGTGTACCTCTCTCCCTCTTTCTATCCCAGAGGGCCTCAACTGTATGAATAAGGAGCACGGCTGCGCCCACATCTGCAAAGAGACACCCAAAGGGGGTGTGGCCTGTGAGTGTCGTCCAGGGTTCGAGCTGGCCAGGAACCAGAGAGGCTGCATCTGTACGTGCTCAACAGCAAGAAGCTAACGTCACACTACATGCTTACAGCCTCAAATGTTGCACTGTTAATATGTCTTGTGGTTGCATGTTGTTGACCATGCAGTGACTTGTAACCACGGCAACGGAGGCTGCCAGCACACCTGCGAGGACACAGAGAGCGGCCCCATATGCAGGTGTCACGTCAGGTACACCCTGCAGCCTGACAAGAGGTCGTGTGTAGGTAAGCACACTGTTTGTTGACTCCGTTGTTGCTCAACACTGGGAATGTGAACCATTGAAGACAAAGTGCTGCACTAATGCACTTGTTCTGAAATCTTCTGTTGTCTTTAATATTCTGACATCCATTTTTTACAATGTCCCCCTGACAACGCATATCTTTATCCTTTAATGGGTGCAGTCATATATTGTGATTTAATCCATCTGACCGACCAGTAGCTCAGTCATTTCATCGTCATGCTTTGCAGCCAAACATTGCTCATACTCACACATAATTATTGTAAATACTTACAAGATCTACAAGTTTTCAAAGATGAGTCATTTCTGGGGTTCTTGTGTCTGATAACACAGGTTTCCTAATTTTAATTCCTGTTCAGAATATAACAAAACTAGACTCCAGCCAAAGCCCAAGGTGTAGCTTTCAATGAAAACACAGTAACATGAAACATCTCTCAGTGTGCATTTTTCTACACAATGGTTATGAGGGATAAGGATCAGCCGTCAGATATGGGATAATATCTCTCCCTCCAGCAGCAGTGTGTGTGAGGTCCAGGCGTATCACTGCAATGAAACAAGATTCACTTTACTGATCTGTGTGTTATCTGAAGCACACCAAGTCACTGCAGGTGGAAAGTCTCAAGTGTAAACATGCATCTGGTTACTGAAAGGTGACCAATACAAACACCCAGAGCTGAAATCAATTTTAAAATTACTCAAGTTTGATTTGGGAATTGTAGTGTTTCGTGTATTGGTTCTCCATCTATTAATGATTGTTTTTTTTTCTGTGTGTCACAGAACGAGATGAAGCCACCACTGAGGCCGCAGACCACAACGCGACTTCCTTTACCGAGGTGGACAAACGGGTCAAACGAAGGCTGTTAATGGGTAATAATGACTCTCTCACATTTAGAGGCGTACAGCTTGGAATCTGTGTTTTTGCTGAAGCCATGTTGAGCTGCCAGGAACCACTCAGGGGTGTTAAACAGGGAAGAGGACTTAGGTCTAGTAAAGTGATGCATTCCTAAGTCGTTTGAGCAAACTGTGAAATGACTACACACTCACTTTCTCGCCCCCAGTTTTCCCCCTGAAAAATATGCATTTGTGACAGTGTGGTACATTTCACGTTTTCCTTCCATTTGGGAAGGGCAGCGTGTGAATCCTTCCTTGTATAGTTGGTATTTATCAGTTGTGTGATTTTGGGTCACTTGATACATGTAAAACATTAGAACTTTGGCACTTTCCCAAGTACACGGTTAGCATGTGGGCTCTGGGAGTCTTGCCCTTGCGTTATAAATAAAACATGTTGTAAGGGTACTCCTAGATGTCAACATGCACCTAACCAGTGTATAAGATGTGCTCTACATACAAACATACAAACCATTTATCTGTTTCCACCAGCATTTAAACGTGTTTAAACCAATATTAGATTATCATTTATATATATAAATTAAATATCTGTCATGGCTTTAAAGTGTTCAAACAATAATTCAAAATATATGGAAGAAACCGTATATTTGTGATATTACATGGATTCTGCAGTCCAGGTATTTTTAAAGCACTTTGTTCAGAAAATCAATGTTCTATTTTTCGAAGGATCTAGCATCTGACATTGAGGAATAACGCAGCATTGTTCACAAGTAGGAATGTAAGTGAATGCACTTACATTCACACTGTGTTGTAATTTCAGAAACCTGTGCATTGAACAATGGTGGGTGCGACTGCACCTGTAAAGACACATCCACAGGCGTGCGCTGCAGCTGCCCAGTCGGCTTCACACTGCAGCCGGATGGAAAAACATGCAAAGGTCAGACTGCCAGTCCATAAAAAAGTCTCCAGTTTTTGAAACACTGTGGAACTGTGGAACTGTATAGCGTGACAGGATATCACCTGTTCCTCTACAGATATTGACGAGTGTGAGCTCCACAACGGCGGCTGCGAACACTTCTGCAGGAACACCATTGGCAGCTTTGAGTGCAACTGCAGAAAAGGCTTCAAGCTGCTGACAGATGAGCGTTCTTGTCAAGGTAGAAATGGCTCTTAAATTGTTTTATTTAAACTCTTTACAGTTGACAAAGACTGGGACAAAGTGAGACTTTCATAAATACACGAGCAGACATTTCCATAGGATCTGTGTACATACTTATGTTTTACCTTATCCTTTCTAATAGACGTAACCTGACCACAGAATGCATAATTGAAGAGTTTAAGTTGTAGATTAAAACAAATCTAGTTGTTTTAACTAATAAAATGTAAGGTTATTATACTGTTTTGTGAAAAAACAAACCACCCAAAACAAAACCTTTAAAACTTCAGATAATTAGACATTAGACATACATTTTGTGTGATATTGTGCTTTACCTGGCAGTTTCCTTTCTTGTGTTTTGATTTTTGTTATTGAGGCTACTCTTTTGTTAACCTTTGGATCAGGATCCATGCCTTTAATGATGTTGACCTGATTAACTACATTAACTACACTTTTCGCTGAGTGTGAAAGTTCACAATCAAATGCAAATGTGTGTGTGCGTGTGGGAAATCCCTCCTGAGTGCAACTGACTGCCCTGCTTATATGTCACCTGCCTGATTTTAAATTACAGATATAGATGAATGTTTTTTTGAGCGGACATGTGGTCACACGTGTGTGAACTCCCCTGGTGGTTTTCAATGTCTGTGCAACAAAGGCTACACAATGTATGGGCTGGCCCACTGCGGAGGTGAGTCTGAATTGGGTGGAGGGAGCTATACACATAACAACTTGAGCGTAACACACAAGCGCTCAATTGAGAAATGTGTAAGGCTAAAAAGCATTCAAAATTGTTCATTGATGTGTTGGGAACATGGACCATGTAATTATAATAATGATTTTCCTCTTTCCTCTCAGATATAAACGAATGCAGTGTGAACAATGGTGGTTGTGACCAAGGTTGTGAGAACACCATGGGTGGATTTGAATGCTTCTGTCATCCTGGCTATAAGCTACACTGGAACAAAAAGGACTGCATTGGTAAGCCAGCGCCTCTTCCCAACAGTTGAGTGCTGTTGACTTTTTGGAAATTGTGTCACCTCACATATTTTGGACTAAAACCTGGGGGACAAAAAACAGGAGATACTTTGAATTCTGTTTTCTTTTTCTCTTTAATTCTCTGTCACTTGGTTTTCTTGTGCTTGAGTAAAACATTCCAAATGCTACGATGGTGCTGGTGCTGTCAGGATGTTGGACCTTCTAAGCCTCTCCCTCCTTGTTACGATCAAAAGTGTTATTTTTTACCTTGGAGTTTTGTTGTGATTTCCATCTAGAGGCTGAGGGTTTCCCACCTGCTAAACCCCCCTCTAAACCTACCTTGAACTGTAGTAAGCAGGAGGGAGGGGACCGCTGCTTCCTCACCTGCAAGTCACAAGTTCACATCAGCAGTGGTGAGTTGATTGAGCCAGATCTCCAAATAATATGATTTGCCTGTTTACCTCTAATTGTATTTCCATAGCACAAGTACTGCAAAGGAAATCTCTTGGCTTACCAAGATCACAAATGTAAAAGGTGCATGGTTTGCACAGTCACTTGTCACTAATTTTCAAATCACTTACTATATGAGGATCCATCATCTTTTCGAGTGTTTTCTTCTCATGAACCAAGGATGGCCTGCAAGCTGTACATACACTAGCTCTTTTATAACACAGGAGTCATTGTCAGTTGTGTTACACTTTTGTTCCTGCAATGAAGTCAGTTTCTCTCGTGCCATGTTCCCATGTTTTAAATGCCGAAAAATACCCAAATCTAGATTAAGACTAACTTCAATTGAGCACCAATTTAGCCGTCAGTGTCCAACCATTGCCAACAATTTCATATAGCCGTTTTAGAGTGAAAGCCTTCCAGAAGTTCAATGAAATAAGAAAAGTGACGTCTGGGACATATCTGATCCAATCAGTTGCCATGACACAGTCAGGTGCATCATTAGCTTTTCTGGCATTATAAGACCCAAACTGCATGGCACAGCCCAATTCAGGTATCATCTGATGCAGCTATGTTTTTAAAATATGAAGCAGCATGGCTTAAGCATGCTATTGGAGCCGCAATTAGAAAGTAAGTCAAGCTGTTCTAGATCTAGTTGTCAACAACAGTCTGCAGAGTGGCTCTTCGTGTTCCGACACGTTGCTTGTTTACCCTCTCTGACTTGGCTTTTGTGGCCTTAACTTTTGTCTGTGTTGATCTGCGTGTCACGGCCTCTTGTGTGTTTGCAGGGACGGAGGATTCCTATATGGTGACCTGTGGAATGCCTCTGCCCTGCTTGGCTGATGCACAAAGGAACAACAGCGGCTTGCATTGCTTAGGCAAGTACAAAACATCACACATTTCCGCTCTGCGACACAAAACGGTAACTCATGAACAACTCCCTTGTTTGCAGTTGATATATTAGTAGATCAAAATAACAAAATTCAGTTCCTCTGTCCTGCAGGTCCAGAAATGGCCAGTGTTCCACGCATTAAGACCACAGCCACATTCAAGTCTGGCACTGCAAAATGCAACTTAAAAAAAAGTCAGGAGAAGCTCAAGGAGAGCTTAAACTCACCACACTCAGGTATAGAGGTTGCCACACAACAAACATAACAATGCCTCCAAACACAAGACTTAGGTCACTGATAGACCAGGATTACAATTACAGCTCTTTCATGTTACTGGTTATAAAACATTTAGGGTTTACCAAGAGCTGCCAGCATCTAAAGCCACAGTCTTTAGAAGATAAAGCAGACCTGAAGGCTCCTTCAAAGTAAACCAAAAACCAAAGGCAAATGTGAAAGAAATTTGTGGTGAAAGTGATGTGGTTTTGGGTGTCTTGAATGTCTCCGCACAGCACTTTGTCTGGCTGTGACAGGGGAGGATGTAATTAGCCATAGCATGCCTTTCAGTTGAGTCTGACCTAGCCATCAATCAAATTGGTTTCCGATTGTAGGATTATTTTGCTTCTCCAAAGGGTTTTGCCATGGTCTTTTACAACCCTCATAGTCCCTGAAAGAGCACATCTTTGTTTCAAATAAAGGAAACTATCACTGTGACATCTCATCACTTTTTCCAGCTTTTCATTATCAAATTAACTGCATATATATTACTGTGATTGTCTGTGTAATGGTGTGTGTTGTTTCTTTCCTGTAATACTGTCTATAATTTTCTTTAACAATTGTGCGATTGTGTGTGGCTGCTGGCTGTGGCGTGGTCGTGGGGGGGTGGTTGTCTCCCATGTCCACAGATAGCAGGTTCCTCTTCACTGAAAATGTCCAGTTCAGCTTTGTGAGGCTGCGCTGCTCCTCGTCTGGGCAGCGAATGCGTAGCCGCCACGGCAGGAAGGCTGGCGAGGAGGACAGCTCCTCAATAACAGCTGAGTTTGAGCTGGACGTGAACCTAGAGGAGGTAACAGGTTGGTCTCTCTGCGCTTCTCCTCTGCCTGCCTGCAACCTTTGCTTCTTGTTTTCCATCTTTTGTTCGCTGTTGTCTGTTTGTCACTAAACACACCAAACTGTGAAAGTATCTCCTGTTTTGACTTGGCTATGGTGGTGGGCTTGAGGTTGGCACTCAATTTGTTTTTGTTTTATGTCCTTAAATTCTTTATAAGTGTTGGCCTGGTTTGTATTTTCCCTTGACTTGATGGGGCATTTGTGCAAATGTCAAGGCAAGCGTGTGAGCATCCATGCATGAATGTACAATTTCCGCTAGTATGACATTTAGATGTGGAAACAGTGGTGGAATCAAATGCCTCTCTCAGCAGAGAGCTGTGACCTGAACTGTGTGCGCCGACGCTCAGAGAAGAGGCTGAGGAAGACCATCAGGACCCTGAGGAAGTCCATCAACCGGGAACAGTTCCACCTGCACTTTGCCGGGTCTGACTACGAGCTCGCCAAGAGCCTGGGCAAGCCGGCAGAACTGCCAGGGCACTGTGTGGGGGGACAGGTGCTTGTGAGCAGGAAGTGTGGTGAGTTTGATTTTTGTATTTACTTGTTATTCAACACAGACACCTTTGTGGTCAGGACATGCACCTTCAGCCAGGCAGCTCGTCTGCTGGATACATTGATGCTTTGGATTATTTAAGAGTGGAGATGCAACCACCAAACACAAGGCAGCAATGCCTCTGACGAGGCCGTATACACACAGTAGACTCATAGTCATGTCTTAATGCAATCGAAACGGTTCTTGTCAGTAAGATATATTTAGCTGATATATTAAGCTGGTTTAATGATTGGATTTTGAGCAGGTGTTGGCCAGATGAGTGCCATATTTGGTTTGCACACATGCTGTAATGAGCTGGTTGGAGGGGAGAGCGAGCTGGCATGGAGGAACAGAGAGGCTGTTGTTGGCCCTCCATGCTGTGAGATCTTCCAGCATCTCCCTGGGATAACAGTGTAACATGAGGGCTGGCGGCAGGTCTCTTGGTAGCTGTTGCCTCTCGGTTGGAGTTTTATATACAACCTGTGATGGAGAAAATGTTCATTAAAAAAGACCGCACACTGTCAGTGCTTGAGAGCTGGAGGCCGGTATGTGTTTTCTCTGGCTGTTGGGACCGTATGCCCCTACCTTTGGGCCTCACAGTAAGTTTGCTGCCTGCTGCACGCCGTCTTTATATCAGAGAGAGGAAACCGGTGCCTTTCTTCTGTTGAGATGTCTAAATATTTATTCAAATGGTATGCGTTTGGTTCGATATCTGCGCACCACTGTCGAAGATGTTTGAATCTGATGTCGACCCAGATCATTCGTAAACCACACACAACTCTGATAAGGTGTTTTAAAGTTGTTTTTCCCCGCTAAAGAATTGGACTGATGAAAGTGTGTAACTGGAGACAAAAGCGTGTCAGAAACTATCCTGTTGTTTCTTGAGATATCGATTGTTGAAGGAAAATCATCAGCGTTACTCTGCATATACTCTCCTGTAACACCATATGTTCTGGGCCTCTACATTCACATCAAAGTTAATTATACCATTGTGCTGTGCTGACATGATTTAAACCTAAACTGCTCCTGTTCATTATTTCTATCTTTCAGTTACACAGGTCTTAAGTGTCTTGATTCCTTAACTCCCCCGCTATGCTTTCAGGTCAACATTAAGCAGTCTATTGGCCATGGCAGGGGTGTAGACATGTAATTTGGGAGAGAAGGAAAGGGGGGCTGAAAGGCATTCTTCTTAACCTCCAGCTCTTTAAAGGAGCTCTATTTTTTTCCCTCCTCCCCCACCTCCCGCTCTGGCTTAGCTCGGAGTGCAGTTTAGTCCTTTTCAGTTTGCCCACTCCATTGAAAACCCCATTTGAGGCTTGTTCTCTCTGCCTGAGAGAGATGACAACACAGCCTTCTGTGCATTTGGAGAAAGTTTGCTCTCACCTCTGTGCTCTTTTTTAAAAGCATTTCTCCTCTGATTCTGTGATTCGTTTTGGCATCGTGTTGTATTCCAGGACGTTGTTTCTGTTGTAACATATTCATGATTTAGTTTATTAATTATAGAAAGATTGTTTTGTCCACACTCTTACTTGTACTGTTGATAATTGTTTGCATGTGCCTGCATCAGAATGAACATTTATATACAAAAATAAAACAAGTACGAACAGATAAACAGCGATCCAGGGATGCAATGAATGGTGCACGTCCACGTCTATTTGACTGTTGTAGTCAACTTGTTTGCGTGTTTGTTTTAACACTGAAGATGTTTAGGAAGTGCTGTTGATTCAAGCTGGCAGTTTGAGTGCTGTGTCCCCCCTGCCTCCCAGCTGGGGCCACTTTGCATGACCCCCAGCCACTAAACTGCTAAAGAGAATTGACTTCAGCCACACCATGGGAATCAATTAGCATCAGTTGTTTGGGCCTCCGCTTGATGGGCGCGAGCAGCGATTGGGCCAAGCAGAATGGGGGGTTTCAGAAACCTGACCCCTTTTATTGGGTTCAGCTCCTTACCACTGTGATACCGTAGTGTTTTCCTATGTCATCAAGTAGGCAAAGACTGGGGACTTGAATAGAGGTGAAAGGTCTTTTAAACCTCTTTGGGGCCATCAATTCGAGGACTCTATAGAAGCGTTCTTTGCATTTGAAAGGCTTCAAGGTTTCTTCTCTTTCACTCTCACTCTCTCTCCTCTCTCACTGCTTTCCTCTGTCAAATAAAAGCTGTTTGAGGACAATGCAATGATGGCTCCTCATGGTCTTTCAGAATAAACAATAGGCTTCAAAAAATGAACTGCTCTTGAGAGAATTACATTTTCTTTCTTTAGAGAAAAATCGAACAATTTGCTGAGCCACGTATAATGGATCTACGTTAAGGCTTTTGTGTTTTGGGCTTTTAGAGATAGTTGTTTCTCTGCTTACAGGCTGCTTAGAGGCTACAACTGAAGCACATTTTGTGCCAAAGGCCTGGGATTTAATTGAGTTATTCTTATGTGAGATCAACTTGAGTTTTCAAGTCAAGTTCTTGAGACTATCAGACAGACGCAGTAATTCCCCAAATTAATTACAGGCATCATTCTGAATGGGAGGAACCAGAGTAAAACTTTGCTTTGGTCCCTTTAATCAAGACTTGACACTTTTGTAAGATCTGAGGGGAATACTCTCTTTGATTTAGTTATGTGAGTCTGCTTTTGGTAGCATTAGAAGTTCCTCCCTGATGCACAGCCATGTTATACCAAGTATTAGGATGCGTCAGATGTGGGCCATAAAGGCAGCTGTGGAGAGGGTTGGAGCTCTCTTGTCTCAGTGATTTGTGTATGGCTGTAGGTTGGTTTGCAAAAGAATTTTAACAGCTTAATGCTGGGTTTTTGCACACATATGTGTGTCCCTACGCACTTGCTTACAGAGTGTGTTAGTGCCTTGGACCTTAAGCTAATATGGAAGATATGTGATGGTTCACACAATCAATAATTTCTCAATTGTTATATATATGTAAGCTACAAAGAACACAATAATTATTGTATTTTGCTTTGAGATCGTGGTCTTGGTTACAGGCCCAAACCTTCAAAGGAATTTGTGCGTGAGATTGAGCAGATAACTCGTCATAAACACTCAGAAGATGCCTGGGTGAAAAGCAAAAATGGTGTGATAAATCATGACACAGAAGTAATTTTGTAAGCGGTACCCTACTGAGTACGGACACTTAAAGCTCCAGTAAACCGGCTACACTATGCTAAACTGCGTCAAGGTCAGTGATTCTTGTATTGCTCATTGCCGTGCAAGTAAAACTCTCAAATCTGTCAACAGTTAAATTGATCAGGCTAGCCTTTGATGTGTAAAGGATGCTCTTCATTGTGCTTATATGTTTCAAGTATGTGCACGGTCCTGTTTGATTGCACTTGGCAGCTGTAGTGTGAAGTCTGGGCTACTTTACTTTATTGGTCTTGTCATGCAATTGAACTGCTGTATTTATGATGTAAATCTACAGTGTGGTTAGGACTGTTTGATTATGTGTAGCCACAGGGTATGCTGCTATATTTTTGTATTCCTGTCTGCATGTCACGGTCTATCTCCCTTCCTGGCACTGATCTGGCTGATAAAATTGGTGTAAATTACAGTTTGTTTTGGGTATCTTTACTCAAGTGTTTGTGTTTGGTTTGTGAGGAAAATGTTTGATTTCATCAGCTTGAATAATTACATGTGTCTCTTCACTTGGTTTATATCACAGTATTGTTTCTGAGAGAATAATAGATGTGTTTAGCACTAAGACTAAACTATCAGCTCTCAGCGATGTGACAAACAACCCCAGCTTAGCAGCTTCTTGGAGAAACATTGCAGGCCTATATATAGTTAAATATTTCTCTGTTTGCAGTCAGGGATGCACATGTATGTGTGAGTTATGCTACAAGACAAATCATTGAATTAATAACCTTATCATTCCCCACCTGTCTGTTAGTGAGCTGCAGTGTTGGGACTTACTACGACGGGGATCAGGGAAGGTGTGTGTTGTGTCCATCTGGAACGTATCAGGATGAGGAGGCACAGATGTCTTGTGAAGTCTGTCCTGGACCGGAAGGAAGAGACGTCTCCAAGGTGGTCGGAGCTCGAAACATGTCAGAGTGTGGAGGTAAGAGAGTCAAGTCAATTTTATTTATGTAGCTCAAAATCACACCCACCTTCACTGCAATTACTTATGATGGCTCTCTGTAAGCCATCAAGGTTCTGCACAGTTTTTCACAACCTGACATCCACAATCAAATTAAGAGCATGACAAATATATACACATTCAATGAATAGTTTGACATTTTGGGAGCTTTAGAGGTGGTGGTAGGTGGTGATAGGTAGATTTTATTACTTTTGCACAGAGTCATGTAAGCTGTTTCCCCCTGTTTCCAGTCTTTGTGCTAAGCTAAGCTAACTGGCTGCTGGCAGTAGCTTCTTATTTACCGCACAAACATGAAAGCAGCATCAATCTTCTCATCTAAGAAAGGGCAAGGGAGTGCAGAAGCACATTTATCAAAATGTAAAACTATTCCTTTATAGATCATAGAAAGCTTTTATTTTATGGTAAGATTATGGAAAGACATTTTTTTATTTGGCTTTTATGATTTCATCCTGTTGGGAATGACAATGACTTAAATTGTGCCGCAATTAATAAAAAAGTATTTAGAGAATTAAATAAAAGGATCTGAAAATTCATAAGACAAAGTATAAATATAATGTTAAATCTCGAATAAATAAACAAAAAGCAGAAGAAAAGCAATTAAGCCACAGAAGGAGACAAAATGTTGATAACTATTTTGTGAATATGAGCCACACAGGAAGCAGTGGATCACTGATAAAGATCTCTCCCCGGCAGATGTTCTGCTTTGTGTAAAGCCAAAGAAACCCGAGCTGAGATGTTAAAGATGTATTTGAATTCAAAAGATGAACTCGGGACTTCTTTCAGTCTGGAATAATAGCTTAAGAAGCCACCATGTTTTGGTCTCCTCCTGTGCTGTTATCAGAATCACTTTGTGGCTGACTCCCAGATCCCATCTCCTCTGTCAGACTAAACAACAAGAAGCAATCAGCACACTCCCACTGGCTCCCAGTTTGCATTCGTCACCCAGGAGTTACTCTCTGTTGAGTTATGCATTGCAGATAAAACATGGCATTATTCCATTAGCATTTGATTTAGCTTGCTATATCTTATCTCAATAGAAGGAGAGAATATGTTCTCTCATATTACACATGAAAGATTTAAAAGAAAACACTTCAATCCAAGTGATGTAGCTCTAAAGGTTTTATCAGAGAGTTACAATGTGCTGTGTCTTAGTTCACACTCTTGACTCTTGTTATTCAGGTCAGTGTTCCCCAGGTCAGTACTCTCATGACGGCTTCATCCCCTGCTCGCCCTGTCCACTGGGAGCGTACCAGTCAGAAGTGGGACGCACCACCTGCTTCCCTTGTGGAGGGAACCTGGTCACCAAGCGCAGTGGAGCTGTTAACTTTCAGGAGTGTGAGACTAAAGGTATGAAAGCCATCTCTGTTATTGTTGTTTCAGGGTAAAAAACAAATAACTCCAGTTTAGTTTAGTGTTCTTTTCTCTCTTGGTTTAACATAACTGGAGGGATTAGATGGTTGTTTATGAAAACCTGTCAAATTTATTCGATAAATTGAAACATATGTGGTTGTTGGACGGACTATTTTTTTCACTTGGCATCACAACAGTATCATTTGGTTGTGAGACTCTGGATTTATTTTGGGTGTTGACAGGAACTCTGCCGCCCTCTGCAGCTGTTGTATTGTCTATACATTGAGGCACTCAAGTCCTTTTAAAATGATACACCTCTAGATACGTTTTTGTATTAGCTTGAGTTTTCTTATTAGCTTGATCTTCTATGTATAATGTAATTAGTTTTGAATAGTTGGGGCATTATATCATATCAACTAACAGCCCTCTATCACTGCTCCTGCAGTCCAGTGCTCTCCAGGACATTACTATAACACCACCACACACCGCTGCATCCGCTGCCCCATCGGCACGTATCAAGGAGAGTTTGGGCAGAACTACTGCGTCTCCTGCCCTGGAAATACCACCACCGACTTTGATGGCTCCACTAACTTCATGCAATGCAAAAGTATGTATGTCGGTACGCACTAGTTCATCTGGAACATGTAGACATAGACACTGACATTTGGGATTTAGTTCTAGATAATTCACTTTGCTGCACCAAGAACAAAAAAAACTGTCTGACACATGTGTCCCGTCACAGACCGACAATGTGGAGGAGAGCTTGGGGATTTTTCTGGCTTCATCGAGTCCCCCAACTACCCGGGAAACTACCCAGCCAATGTGGAATGCACCTGGACCATCAACCCACCGCCCAAACGCAGGATCCTCATTGTTGTCCCAGAAATCTTTCTGCCTATTGAGGACGAGTGCGGAGACTACTTAGTAATGAGAAAGAGCTGTACGTTTTCATCATATGATTTTGTGTTTGTGTGTAATTAGCAAAAGCTATACCACTAGGAGGTTAACCTTTATCTTAAGGTTAAGTGTTAGAGGTTATTTTAAATCTTGATGCCAAAATGGTATTAAAATATCTTCAGTTGGTGTCAATTTTACCAAGGAGAAGCAATATATCTTTATGCTATTACTAACAACTTTCAATTATGATTGTAAGCTAATTAAAGATACCGTCCTGTGTGCTCATTTCACAGCTCTCTCCAACTCGGTGACAACCTACGAGACTTGTCAGACATACGAACGTCCCATCGCTTTCACCTCCCGCTCCAAGAGGCTCTGGATACAGTTCAGGTCCAACGAGGGAAACAGTGGGAAAGGCTTCCAGGTCCCATATGTGACATATGATGGTAAAAAAGAAATGTGATGTTTGGGGCTATATAACTAGTGTAAGAGACAAATATGGTGTTGGGAGTATCCAGATACCGCTGCGGTGGTGTTTGATTGTTAGTGGAAACAAATGGACTGATTTTACGTTGATGCACGCCGAAGCAAATAAACAAACTCTCATTCTACAAAAATGTGCCTTAAGCAAAGCACATCAAACTTCGACTTACAACCAGGTCACTCCTGAGGGAAAGACTCCTCATGAGCTTACAGTACGAGACTGGTCTGCTTTAACAACGATGATGCTGCTACCTCAGAGTGTCACATGTGGTTTGTTTTATTATTCTCGTCAATGAGCTCTTTTATGTACTTCATTTGTTTCAGAGGACTATCAAGAATTGATAGAAGACATAGTCAGAGATGGAAGATTATACGCTTCAGAGAATCACCAAGAAATTCTAAAGGTATGTGAGCACAATTGATTAACGAGGAGCACTTATGGTCTTTGTGTGTGTATTCTAACCTAAGGCCAGAGCTAAGACATTTATTTTTTGGCACAATAAATCATATCAATGGCATTCAAACAGTGTTTGATTACTATGTCTTGAAATAGCACACATCAATTTCCCTAACCAAGGAAAGCATACATAACAAACATAACAAAATGCTACATCCTGACATCAATACTAACTAAATCTACACCACCTTAAATAGGAAAATATGTGCAATACACTAAGACAATGGAAAAAACTGAAAGGAAAGAAAAAATGAAGAGATGGAAGGTTTCTGCAGCAGACTTTTATTTGTACATTGTATGCTTCCATTAAATTAAAGAGCAGAAAGTAGAGAACTGAGGGAAGACCAGTGACATGTCAATGATATGGTTCCCACCAGGACATTATTGATATTCAGATCAGTACTATCCTTCACTTGTTGATTTGTGTTTCTGTTGATTCATTATTCAGTTCTGAGGTCCAGTGAGCATGCAGTGCCCTCTTTTGGAGACTTGTGGAAATACAGGCTGCTACTCACACTATATCACATGCTTTTTTCCCTTTTCCATTAATGCAATGCATTTTCTTATCAGGACAAGAAACTCATGAGGGCGTTGTTTGATGTTCTGGCTCACCCACAGAACTTCTTCAACTACACAGCACAAGAATCAAGAGAAATGTTCCCCAAATCATTCATCCGCTTCCTGCGCTCCAAAGTCCTGAGATTCCTTCGCCCTTAGAATGGGCGGTTACTGGATATTTCTTGAAAACCCTAAATTAGATACTGGCCACAGTATCTGTTTTATCCACTGATGCCTTTAAGAATATTCTGTAGTTATCTGTTTTCACATGGAGTGACACGAGAGCGGACTACACACTTGATAAAACTGTTCCTGAAGAGAAAGATGACAAGTGGAGCTATGAGAGGGAGAATGATCAGTGATAAAGTGTGACACAGTGTAAACCTACATGGCCATCTTCAGATGGTGATCTGGATTACTTTGTTTTGAAATTTGGAAACGTATTTTGATAGGCAAAAGAAGAATTGTAATGACTTTAGATGTTAAAGTCACCATCTCAGGATTCAAAGATGTACATGCCAACATGGTGAGACATTTGCTGATAGAATCAATACAAAAATGTTTTTTTAAATTCTGTCACTATACAGATATACTATACTGAATGTCAGTGATCCTGTATATATATAGTGTGTATCTAGTTTTAACATAGGCTACTTTCACAGGCTTAATTGAAAGAAAGACTGCTACATGTCAGAAACAAATATAGCACAAATGTTTTCTCGGGAACATTAGCACTACTAAAGAAGTAGTGGCACCACAAAAGCAATTATTCTGATGAATGTTTTGTATATGATGTAAAAAGTTTTAGGTGAAACGTGAATGTACTGTAGTAACTACGTACATTTTTCACAGTCAAGCATTGCTGCAATTGCTGGTGGCTCATGTATATGATACCCAAAGGTGTGTGGGTGAGTGCTACTGCTCTGAAAGCAGGATGCATCAGTATATTTGCATATTGTTTACTAGCAACCAAAGAGAACTGTTCGGCGTACATGAAAAGAAATGAAAAGTCCTGTAAAATAGAATTGAGCTATTCACCTGTCTCAGATGACACATGTATGTATATTTTTTATGTTTTTGTACATCCAATATGCTGTAAATAAAGATAGGAAACTTATGTTGTGTTTGTATTGCCCCATTTTTATATTTTTTATGTCACCAAACAGAACGTTCTTAATTGTTTATTGCATTTCATTCACATATACACCATGACCCTATGTGACATGACATTACATTTAATTTAGCTGATGCTTTTATCCAAAGCAACTTACATTTTGAACTTATAGTTAAAATATACTCATCATCAAGACAGAATTTCGACATCAACATAACACAATATTTATGGCATTAAAACTGGATTTTGACACATGTTTCTGCTTACTGTGTTGGCAACATTCTTTATAACTGCTGCCTGCCTGCATGTAACAACATATGTACATTGAGCTACTTATTTAAGAAATTAAGATAAAGTTACTTTTGTATCTCATTTCCCATGTATGTTACCTGGAATATAAGGGAACTGCGACTGTTGAACAAGACACAATAATATTGCAATAATTGGGAAATATAAATACAAGTAGTGTAAAAGAGAGATATATAAAGAGGCCCTACAGGTAGTGTAAATATATGTAAACAAATATAAAGATCAGATTTAGAATGTATAAAGTGACTATGTTAGATCCTGTTATGTCTCCTCCATATCTTATATGTGCTAACTATTTCATCAATGCAGTCAGATTGTAACCCCACTTTCTCCTCAGACCTCTTAATAGTCGCCTAACCAGCGTTTGGCAATCAGACTATTTGAACCAAGGTGCGTTCGTTTTATAACCAATCGGTTATTAGCAAGGGCGGAGTGTAGCGAGGGTTTTTTTCAGATTTTTTTCTGAATTGTTAAAATTTATTAACTAAATTAGAGCGTTAATAATTATTAAAATGTGATACAAAATCAGACTGATTTAAAAAAATACGTGCCGTTGATGTTAAGGATTTCACAGTTCCCCGCCTCCCGGGAACTCGTTTTCGGTGATTGTGGGTAGGGAACCGAACACCACTTCCGGAAACTGCTAGTCAGTTGTTTACCTCATTTGTAGCTTGTTGGCTAAAGTCGACAGTTAAGGTGTTGTTCACACAGTGCTGGAGTTGTTTTTGGAAGTAGTTGAACGGTAGTTATTGATCTGTTACCGACGGTTAAAGATGAAGTCTGTGTTTCTCCTCGAGGCTTTCTCTGTGGCTTGTTTTGTGCTTTTAAACCAAGTGACAGCGAAGGTAAGGCTAATCTGAGCGAGCAGAGGTTAGCTAGCTTCTGCTATGAGTTCTCATTTAACTGAAGCGCCATCTCTTTAAATCAACAGTCAGATGAACGTTAGCTATGCAAACTCTTGCGTTTGGGACTTTCCTGTGACGCTCAGATAAATGATGTCGGAGGTTTTGCTAGAGCTAACGTGGCATCAAACGCCAGCTAAACAAAACGTCACATTATAAGCCTCACAAATCCCAAGGAGGTAGGATTCAAGGAGGAGTGTTGTACAACACCGCCTTAGTTTCCCTTGGTGTTGCCAAGGAGAACTGAGTTTATACTGAGCTAACATCATTTTTCGCTGCTTGTCAGTCAATAACCAACTTAATGATTCATATTTACTGTTAGTTTAAAGTGACAAACGGTACAGTACGCACTTAGCAGACAAATTCACATTATGGATGAGATCAAAACAAAGGTTATGAGTTTATTTATCTACTACTAATCATAGCAATTGCTTTATAGAACATGTAATGTAAAGGAACACAAAACTGAACGATGTGATCATTAAGTCAATACAGAAACTAAATAGGATTAAAGTAGCAAAAAGAAGGCATATATATATATATATATATATGTATATGTATATGTATATATATGTGTGTGTATGTATATATATATATATATATATATATATATATATATATATATATATATATATATATATATGTGTGTGTGTTACCAGGGAAATGTGCAGGTATGTGTGAAGAGGAAAAATAAATAACAACATAATATATGTGATCTGTTACAGAATTCTGAAGACATCCGTTGTAAATGCATCTGCCCGCCATACAGAGATATCGAGGGTCAAATCTACAAACAAAATGTCTCTCTTAAAGACTGGTATGAAAAGTGATGCGTCATTACACCTCCCTGAGTGACATGAAGTGTCCATTTCCTGCTTCCTGCTAACTTGTTAATGTTATTTTCTTGGTTTCAGTAACTGTCTCCATGTGGTTGAACCGATGCCGGTTGATGGAAAAGATGTGGAGGCCTACTGTTTACGCTGCGAGTGTAAATATGAAGAGAGGAGCTCGGGGACCATTAAGGTAAGTTCACGTTGAAAGGATTGTTAATTCCTTTTTATCTGTATTGTCACGTACTTCACTCTTGTGCGCCACCTAATGACTGTATTAAATATCAATTCATCTGTTTTTTTTTTTTTCCTTTTTAAAGTGCTGGGTCTCTAAAATGCCAGACCATCATCTTTCCCTACATTTGACAAAATCAAATAGCTTGTTTCGTTTAAACAACATCCAAAGATATTAAATGTACAGTGATGGTAAAATAGATAAAATAAACCAAAGCTGGAATCAGTGAATGTTTTGCAGTTTTGGTTGAAATGTACATTAAATGATGAATAGATCATCAAAATTGCTGTCAATAATTGTTTCAGAACTACACTTCACTTAATCCACTGCGCTTTATGTGTTTGGATCCTTTCAATGGAAACCAAACCAATCAGTAATCATTCTGAATATTTAGGTTACCATCATAATGTACCTCTCCATCTTGGGCTTGCTGCTGCTGTACATGGTCTACCTGACTCTCCTGGAGCCCATATTGAAGAGGCGTTTGTTTGGACATTCACAGCTCATCCAGAATGATGATGATGTTGGGGTATGTATTCCTATTGATAGTTCAGCATCACAACTTACTGTTAACATTTTTGTAGGTTTTTATATTATGGTAATTCTGGTACTGAGAGAGTTACTCTAAGTTCTTTCTTGGCATGAGAATTTCATTATGTGTCCCAATCCTCCCTTTGGACAACATGTCACATGGGATTCATCTTTTATGGGTAATATCTAACAAATGTTTAGTTTACAGATTACACATAAAATATAAACACATAATACTGAATCTGAATATTTAGGCAAAATAAACATGAAATGTTAATTTGTATTGAGTGTGACAGCAGCTACTCCAAGCTAAACAGATCTTTCAAGAAGAGCTATGTGGTAATACTGGTTTCAAACACACAGCGTATCAGGTCCATTAGAAACCACATTCACAGGCAAAGAACTGGCAAACTAGTGATCTACTCTCATCAGCTTTAACCCTTTTTTGTTCATATCACACTATCTGTACATGTGTTTGCCACTAACCTGATTCTTAAACTTCATTAAATGAGTGACCAATCTTTTTAAAATTAATTTTCAACCCAAAAGGGTTATACATTGTACATACTCTTACAGTGGCAGGTTATGTTTTGGAGTACAACAGAAACAAACAGATGTTCCACTATCTTATAAATTAGTTTCAGGCAGTAAAGACTACTCACTCTTTTTTTTTTTCTTTTGCACTGCAAAAACAGAGTCCGATCTTTAGCCTCCAACTTAAATCTAGTTGCTGATATAGTTTTTATTTGCACTATATACTATTTCAGAAAAACGAAGCACCATTAAATACAAATGCTGAAAGTGCATTCAAAGGGCGGTAAATCAATTTGGCCTCCTCCAGTATGACTCAGTTTTGAGATATTATGGTATTTTAGGTTTGTCAAAGGAAAACCGTGACAGCACGCCGGTGTGGTTTCATCAAGAGTAACATATGAGAGGTTTCTCCTAACAAAGCTTTTGCTGCAAAAATGTGGCTATGAACGGAAACGTTTTACAAGGTTAGTGTGAACATTTCGATAGATGCTGGCCCACTGTTTAAATACTGTAAATTTAAAAGGAGATGTTATTTAGCTGTTTGTCAGAAAATAATGGAAGACACGCAATTAACGTTTACTGTATTTGTGGCACAGCAACAGAGTTGGAGACTTGCTGTTAAAACTGCTCGAGAAAGCTTTAAATGACAGAAGTCCGACAATGATCTAATTTACCCAAAGTTGAGACTATTTGTAGCGCTGTACGTAGCTTACTGGACCAAAACAAAGGGGAGAGATTTGAAAGCAAAACCAGTATAAGGGTAAGTACTGCTGCTACGTTAATTATAGAGGAAATGGTGGGCTTGTAATGTTTAGTCAGTCTTTGAGACAGAGAAGCTGCCCAACTGATAATCTGCCCAATTTGATTATTTTCCTCAACGCATTTGCCGCAGATGTTGGTTGTGGCTGTGGTCCTCCCAATCTTGTTCTTGCAGTTACTCTTATTATGTGTTCTTCTGAGAGTTACAGTTGTGACTTTATTTTTGAGCATTTAAAACAAGTTACAAAATACTTTACAGAGAGACATTCAATTCAAAATAAAGAACAAATTAGAAAATCCAAGTCTAATTTGTTTTTAAATTAATTTAATGAGGTAGTTTGTGCATTTTCTATTTTCCTACTATAAATGACCCACTGACCCATGTCACACCTTTTAGGCTAATTATGTGTTTAAAAAAATAAATATATATATTCTGTGTTTTCAGGACCAGCAGCCTTTTGCCAACGCTCACAACGTTCTGTCTCGTTCACACTCTCGACCCAACATGCTGAACAAAGTGGAGCATGCCCAGCAGCGCTGGAGGAGGCAGGTCCAGGAACAGAGGAAGTCTGTGTTCGACCGTCATGTTGTTCTGAGTTAAACGAGAGTTACTGGTGGAGCAAAAAAAGAAATCACTGTGACAGAGCCCTCAATTTATATCACTTCCTTTCTCTCATTTGTGGTTTGTATCTCATCCAGTGTACACTTCCCAGGTGAACATGGTGAAGAGATGCAGATCTGCAGAGTAGAGGTCCCTGTTAAATGTACGATCAAAGCTGGGAGCTCTTTTTTTAGTCTGCAGGCAGCACAAGAGATCACAGTGAATTGATCTTTGCACAATCTTGAATGAACAGTTATGAAAAGCATTTTTCCTAAAGCATAATTTACTCTCTGCAGGCTGTCTAGTTTGAAGAAGTGCCAAGTCACCAGAGAATTTGCAGTGAATAATTTGATGGGAGAGACTAATAAATGTGAGATCAAAATAAATCTTTCAAGTGAATATTTTGTAACATTCTCTAACTCTTTCTAGCCACAATGTCAGGTGGAGTCCCGTCATTCCAAAGCTGGCAAGTCTTTCACGTTTACAAGCAGTTACTGGCTTTCAGAGTAAAACATCCAGATGTTGGTGAACTGGATAACTAGAGCAGCCTCCTGGCTGCAGTCATGATCTGTTAGCATGTAGCTGGTAGGCACTTTCCACTCCCAAAAACTAATATAACTTGAAACTATTGCTCTCACCATAGGAGAAAGGAAATAGTGTACAATATAAATATTTCAGCCTTCTTTGAAGATGCATGTTTTATAATTAATCTTTTATAAATGTGTTTTGAATCCTTCATTCCTAACATAATGTGTAATGTCTGATAACTTCACGCTTTACCTTTTTAAATTTGGGATCTCAAAGAAGTGTCGCTGAACCTCGTTGCAGGAATCGATGCAATCTCTTGGTGATGTCATAGTAATCGTAGCTGTGCTATTGATCCTCGTCTGTTGAAGACCCTCTTGAAGTCTGTGCTCTCTTCAACTCAACAAATCTAATGAGTAGTCTTTTATTTTTGGCTCTTCTATCAGTTCTATTAGGAATGTCCATGTCGTCTATCAGGCAGCATTAGTATGACAGTGGTGTTATTCTGAGAGCAAGGGAGTTGATTGTGTGTGTAGTTGGGCTGTGTACAGACCTATGGAAGTGTTCTTAACTATTGTACATGTTATACCTTTTAACTTTGAAATAAATTTATGTAATATTTGTAATTCTATCATTTGTTGAAATGTCTTTGTGCTTTATAATAGCTGCAGGCCTTGACCAGACTGTAAGTCTGCAATGACGTGAACACAATTTCTATAGTTTGAGTTCATGTCAACGTCGCTCAGCAGCACTATGAGAAATATGCAGATGCATCTACTCACTGCTTTTAAACACACTTTCTCCCAACTAATTTTTGTTCCCAGTGTTATTTCAATCTACTGGTATACCTTGTCTTGGTTTCGTCTTACATTTGTGATCATATAAATGCAAAATTGCTTTCGGATGTGCACTAACTAAAATATTTACGGCATTAAAACTGGATTTTGACACATGTTTCTGCTTACTGTGTTGGCAACATTTTTTTACGATCAATTTAACACTGCCAATGGAAAACATACGCAGTAAAATTCCCTTGAAACAAAACTACAAGCATGTTGGCATGCTTCTACCTTTTATAAACTCAAACGTCTAGAAATGGGCAGTTTAACTCTTCATTGAAATCTGTTAAACTAAACTAAGACAACTTAAATGTCTCTGCAAATGTTTGATAAGCCTCAGTCTCTTCGATTGTATTTAGCAAAGTGATTTCCATACAGATGCGTCATCATTTCCTGTGCCGTCCAGTTTTCCTTTTTTCCTTCTCATTGCATCCAGTTATACGGAGGAGACTATTTTCCGCAGAAAAGAAAAGAAAAAAAATCAGTTTTCAGGCAGTTCAGACAGAAAGCGACTCAGACTCTGTAAAAGAATGGACCATTGAACAAACACTGCAACAGCACACACAGAGACAGGTAAGCTGTTTGTTTCGCCTCATTAAATGTTGTATGGAAACCGACATTTTTTTTGGTGCCTTTTTAAGTAATTTACAGTATTTGTAGCATTTTTAGAGAGTTGTGTTGATGAGAAAAGACACTTTCTTTGTATTTGATAGTCTGTTATATTGTTGACCTGATTTACATGATTGACACAACGTTGTTGATACACGCTGACTTTGATCGATGTTGTTGCATTGTCTAATCCACTGTTTGACGTTTAGGGGTAAAAGTAGTTATTCTCAGCTTTAGTGCTGCATTTGTACGAGTTAACCTACAGGGGGCGCCTCAGCCTTTGCATTTGATCCGTCAAGATAACGGATGTCTGTTGCACTCAGACCGTGTTGACGCACTCACCTGGGTTTACCTTTTCCTTCGTGTCCCAACAAGTTTGAGTTTTATTGATACATTTGGACAAACTACCTTACACACACACACACACACACACACACACACACACACACACACACACACACACACACACACACACACACACACACTCTAGTGTGTGAAACATTACACCGTTACTCTACATTTGCCATCAAGGTTTCTGAGTCAGTAGTCACTGATGTTGTAGCTGCTGTGTGGTGAAAAGGGACCATGCCATGAGATAAAGGACTGTCTTTGTGCTAACTAAGTGGCACAGTGTATAGTGAAAACTGCAGCTGCCTGTATTCAACGCATTTTAGATACAGTACCATGGTGTTAGTTTGTCATTGAGCCAACAATGAGACTTCTGGTTTTCAGACAAAATATTCCATTTAAAATGATTATTTCCTAAATAGAAGATTTAACTGTTTTTTGATGATTAAAATATATTTTTTTCGAATTGAGTGTGTTTGTATCACTCAGGTTATAGTGCATACTGTATAGGAAAAATAGTGTTCCCAGTATTAATAACAACACAAGTTGCCAACAAAACAAATTCCATCCTCTCCATTTGTTGTAGACTAAAATGGTGACTGCATGAAACATAAAACTGTCAAAACAGGTTTGAAGAGTGCCTGAGGCTGCAAATATGAATAATCAAACAGTGTACGTACCTCTTTATTCTCCCTTGGCAAATATAACATGTGACATGTTTTGCATTTAAGTATTATAAAAATAAAGTAGTTGTTAGATCATATTATTTTCAGCTGCTTTGCAGAAGAAACTTGCAGCTTATCTTCAGTTTTAAAGAGGAGAGGGTTTCTTTACTTGACAAGTCTTCTCTGACAGTGCTGTCAGAATGTTGACTAGACTCGTCAGCCTCAATTTAAACCTGGGGTTTAAGAGCTGCCGCAGGTCTGTTTCGGAAACCCAAAATGGTGTTTATTGCACCAAATGTATTTTCAAATGGGTTCAATATTTCCCTACCTCCTCTCAACCCCTCGAACCATGCGGACATGCAGAAGCTGGAAGAAAGAAGCTGAGGTGTAGGTGGGAAAATCCCCATAGAGCTGTGAAATAATCCCCCGTGACTGTTTTAGGATTTGGGATTCTCGGTGGATCCCTAACAAACACACATAAGGTTTAGGGATTTTATTAGAGAAAATAAACACTCATTCCCTTGTGGCTGTGGCTTTAGCAGGTGCATAGTCATGAGAGTGGGAAGACAGACCTAATATTTACAGCATCAGAGCTCTGGCCACTCATAAAACTTTCTGTTTATTACGTTTTTGGAGCCTGGCATTGTACCGTAGGGTGTCCTGCCAAAGACGTAACTATGTATGTGTGCAGATGAGTATTATGCTACGTTTTGAACTTTGATGCTCCCATGTCATGCAAGAAGAGGATGTGGCTTAATGAGAAATGCAGATTGCACCGCGATCAATGGAAACAATGAATTCCATGAGAGCAAACTTCTGGTAAAACATCCCACAAAAAGGAGTCACATGCTTCTGTCTTTTGTGCTCAGACAGTGAGGAGTTGCAGTTTTTTTCAGTGAGGACATTCTTTTACGAGACCTTGAAAAGGTTTTAAGTGGGTCGGTGAGAAAAGCCGAACAGTGGCAGAGCTTGTAGGCCTCAGACTTAAACTTAGACTTAATGTGACGAACTGTGATGAGGGATGTCTGAGTTTTGTGACTTCCTCTGTTCCCAAGTCAGTGGGATGATAAGACACCCCAAGAGACTGAAAGGAGAGGTTTTATGGATGGTAGCATCAACATTTGGTGTAAAGATGTTACAAAAAGTTATCGGATTTCATGTTTGATAGCACGATGAATATGTTGTTACTTTCACAGTTAAATATAACGTTAAACACTTTTTGGTGAAAAAGCTCGGCAGTTCAAATTGTCCTCGACAAAACAATCTACAATCAAGGTCCATCTACTTGTTCTGGAGCTTTTAACTGTATCACACAGTCCTCGTCAGCAGCAGGAACTGTAGATGTTTAAACGTTCTATTATTTGGTGTTGTTGGTGTTTCTGAGAACTCTAATTTAAGGATTAATGCAATTATAAAGGTATTAAAGAATTCTGAATGTCTAGGCAGTTCACGTATCGAAACAGTACATGTGTGTTAAAAGATTATGCATTTCATGAGGATGATCCCTGTCTTGTAATTCCTACAGAGCAGATATGTTAGGTTGGTTTTATTCTGTGGGGATTTTGATCAGCTTTGATCAACACATTGGATTTGTTTAAGACATTCATGTCATGTTTACTGTGATGCGCTGGTATGTATGATCTAAAAAGATGCTCTATACAGTAGACACACGTCCAGATGAACATTCACAGTGTACAGTCTGAGAAGCTTTACGTGAGCTGACATTACAAAGATGCTCTTTGTTGTTCAGTGAAACGCTCCAGAACCATGGCAGAGAGGGAGTTAAGTGGTTTAATTTTGGTTGGAGTTAACTCAGACCTGGGGGGGATATTATATTATGGAGGAATATTTTCATTTTTGTGGTCACCTCAAGTTTAGACCGGCGGTTCAGCTCTACAGCACACCCAACCACTTTAGATTTATTTAGAAAATGTTGAGAGATATGCAACAGTGGAATGTAATATACGCACATTTGCTATTACTGTACTTAAAGAGTAACTTAACACCAGGCTGCATCTCCTGACATATTTGGTGCTGTGTTGCACCTGTAACCACACCCACAAGTGATGTCATGGGGTCCTGGAGTACACCTCTGCATAACTAATGCAGGTAACAAGATTGTCAGTGTAAGTCTGTAAGTGATATTTTCATGTATTTTCTCCTTACTTGAGTAACAACAAACTAAACTAGAAAATTTCACAAGAAATTTTTAAAGTGTGGCTACTACTGCCGTAAGACGTCGCAATATATATACATTACCGGTAGGGAGATGTGTTATTGAGGTACATTATATATATATATATATATATATATATATATATATATATATATATATATATATATATATATATATATGCCAACATTAGCTATGAGGGCTTGATGGTGTAAATATGAATAGGACAGCACTTTGCTGCAACATATCACGTGATTACATATGAATACCAGCCCCTATTGTCCTTGACCTCCAAAGAATCAATAACTCCTTGACTTAAAAAAATAAAAAATAAATAAATTATTAATTTTTTGCATAAATATGATCAAAAGTCAAGAGTCTGAGTGCACGCGACCGTATTACCACGTGCACGCCCGTTCGAGTGTGCACGTATGTGTGGATTGGATATATATACATATGCCAACATTAGCTGTGAGGGCTTGATGGTGTAAATATGAATGGAACAGCACTTTGCTGCAACATATCACATGATTACAAAACAAAATATTGTGTACAATTGTCTATTTATTTTCTATTTAATACAATAATCCTCATTTTAGCTTTATGTTAAGATACACTTAAATCATGGGGCTTTTATGTTGAAAGGGAAGACAGAGAGACAGACAGGTAGACATAAAAGCCCCTTGTCCCGCATGTCACCGGTTGCCATGGTGGCAGCTTGATTGATTGGCTAATTGGTAGCAGCTGTGACACTGTCACAGAGTGGGAGACTGGACTGTGGATTTAATGAGAAAACAACCTTTCAAACTATTGTATTTGACAGACAACCGTGAATCTCATCACGAAAATAACGAAATTATGAGAAGCACAAGACTTCTGAGAACGTTTCCGTGTACTTAAATATTCGTAAGGATTTATAAATGAGAGCGTAAATTCAGTTTGTAAAGTGCTCACGTTTCCGTCATGAGAGAAAATTGTGGTCCGATTTAACATGGAGGTTGATGGAGCAGTTGGCCGGTCTTCATGTCGCTTTCAGGCTTGCTGACAAAACAGTATTTGTTTGTTGGCCAAAGTTTTTGTGGGACTATGATTATTAAGCCCGAGCAATACTATGAAGTGCGCTTTGCTGCAGAGGTCTATGACCTTGCAGCTGAAGCCACACTTAATAATATACAATACTTCAGGCACATTTAGCTGATAATAATAATTGTGTCATGTCTCATATTCCTAATACAGGGCTTTTACTTGTAATGTAGTATTTTTACCTTGTTTTATCACTATTTTGACTTTTGAAAATATGTTTTCCACCACTAACTATCTGCCTAATGTATTTGATTCAAATCGTGGTCACTGTCACTGCTCTCTAGCTGTGGTGGAATGTAAGTACAGTAAGTACTCTACATGTATTTAAGCACTGTACTTAAGTACAAGTATGAGGTACTTGTACTGTACTCAAATAGTTTTCCATTTCATGCTTTTACTTCTCTTTTTTGAATGTGAATACTTATGTACTTTACTTTTCTTACGTAAAATATCTGAATACTTCTTCCACAACTGGTCTCTGGGCTGCGTGACTACACACTTTGACAAATGAAAGACATCTTTGTGTTGCAGATGAAATATATTCCTATGGTCCAAATAGTGTGTGTGTGTGTGTGTGTGTGTGTGTGTGTGTGTGTGTGTGTGTGTGTGTGTGTGTGTGTGTGTGTGTGTGTGTGTGTGTGTGGGGGGGGGGTCATCCCATCAGCAGCCTGCAGCCCTTCAACTCGTGAATATTCATCCTCACTCCTCGGCTGCTCCGTGACAATAAACAAGGGAGAGGGGCTGAATGCCTGTCTGAGGAGGGCACGAGGGCAGGGGGCACGAGGCCAGGGGGGCAAACAACCCGTCTCCAAGGCAACAAGTCCTGCCTCCCACCCTGCAGCAGGCTGAGAGAGGGGAGGCAGGAGTCTCCCCCTTTTTGTCGGTTTTGGTTGGAAAGACATAAATCGGAGTTTATTGAGAGGGGCAGGTTTCCAGCGAAAAAAAAAAAAACAGCCAAAGTTTCTCAACGCGTCGACGAACTGGATTTATGCGCCGCGAAGGGGAATTATCTCAAAATGTCAGCGGCCATGGATGTGAGGAGAAACTCGGAGGTAACGTTAAAAGTCTCCTTTTTGAGCTGTTACTGACGAGCCAGCGTCAGGAGGGTTACGTTTTTAGCTGGCGGGAGGAAAACGATACAAACTACAAAAAACAAGGTTCCGCAAGAGATGTAGAACAAATAAAAAGTTGCAAGGTGCGTTTCAATGTAGTCCTAATCTCCACGTGACCTTATTTGGTCATCTCACGTTAGTTTCATGTTTAGGCGAAGAAGTGCGAAAACACCAGACTGTTTTTTTTTCTTCAGCTGACCCTTTGAATGATAACAATGTCCCAGCGGATACAGGCAGTAACTCTGTGGATTGTAATTAGACCAAGTTATCGCTTTAACATCCCAAAAAGTACAAAAAACAAGAAAGAAAAGTAAACCAGCTGATAAACTGAACTGGACTGGACTCCAGATCAGATCTCTGGACTCACTGGGTCCTTTTCCTGTTGTAGTTTGGATTTACAGGGGGCACTTTTTGTGTTCAGGGAGATAAAACACACAAAACAACATATGGGACCTTTACATGCGTGCTTTGTGTTTATGCTCATAGTTTAATACAGATTTCGTTACAAGATTGTACACCTGCAGTTTTCTTTGTACATGTTGTATGTAGGCCTTCACAGAACAGACATATATAGACTACTGTATATGACATACTGAGCACAACAGTAAAGGTTTGATATAATCATCTTAATACAAAATGTATATAACAGTGTTGTACCCACAGCATACTCCTGACTTGTTAAGTTAGTTAGGGGCCTATCATTTTGACCTAAGCTTTTTCTAATTTAAATTTTAAACTTGGTAGGCGATTACAATACAACTTGGTGCAAATATAGCATTTAACATAACATAACATTTTCTCCACTTTCTTATGACATCCTGCACTTGGATGAAGATTTAAAAATGTTAAACACATCCAATTAGAGCAACTAAGACATACTCTCACTGAGTGGTCTGCTGTTTAATTATGGGAAGCGTTATCATAGAACAGAATACCACTGAAATCCTGATCTTACCTTATACATTATATTACAAACCATAGAGACATGACTGGCTTTCTTTCGCTGTCTTTTTCCCCTTAAACTCTTTCTATTGTGCAGATCAAACAATGACCTTCCCCTCTCACTGGACGGGACTGTCAACACAAATATATTGAGGAAATTGTTCTCTGTTCTCCTTTCAGTCAAACAGTAGTGTAGTCTGGTCTATCACCAGACGCTCTTAAATGGACTGCTCTTCACTCAGCCTCATAATGAAAGATATGTTTTTCTTTCCTGGTGCTATCTATCTATCGAAATAGTTTTGGTGGGACTGTTGTGATGTGATTTGCTAAGGATCTTAAAAACTTAACAACAATAGAATCCCAACATAATAACCATTTCATTCATGATACTCCTCATCTTGTTGTGAACAGTCCTTTTGCATATGTACTTGAGAAAAGTGTCTCTCAAGGAAATTGTCTGCAGCAACACGGAGTGTGTGGATTTGTTTTGAGTAACTAAGCTGTTGTATTTATAAAGAGACGTTGCTGTTGAGTCTTTGCAAATGTACTTAACATGACGCATAATGCCATTGGGTGTGTTGTGTGATGACGTTCAACATGTCAGTTTTGTGTTTTTTAGTGAACTGTCCCTTTAAGGATGTCTGATTGTCTCTGATGAGGAAATGTGAATATAGCAAGAAATGTCAGCATAGTATACAACTTTTGAACCTAAATATTTCATCCAGTTTGAAGTTCATGGACCATTTATTTAAATGAAAGTGTTTGAGGACATGGTTTATACAGTATACTCCCATTTGAGTAGGCTTTTCATCATTGTAGTGATGGAAGAGAGCTGGTTAAATAAAAGTGTTTTTTCTTGATATTCTGTTCGATCTTTGTTAAGTTGTCTGGAAAATATGAGCTGCCAGTTTCAAGAACACTGTTGTATTTTTTGGTAGATAGGAATTCACACTGCTTTCCTCTTTTCTTCACGTAACGTTTTAGACTTGCAGTTGGACGGTCAGTGGTATTTAATCTATTATTAAAGTGATTCTTGGAGAATTCTTGCTGCTCATCAGTACTTAACTTTACACTCACACCTAATACATGGCTGATTGTTGCTTAGTGTTAAGAGGCTGATACTGTTTGCCATTGAACAGCTCTGGAAAAACAGTTTTGTTCAGGGTCTCATTGAAGGGAGCCAAGGTTAGCTGTTTAGAGTGGAGAGAATCAAATTAAAAATTTCTCAGTTGAGTGTTGTTCAGGTCACGAGACCATCTCTCTTAACTTGAAGCCCTGAGCTCAACCAAAGTTATCATCCACTGAGAAAAAATGCTTCTGTAGATGAGAAAATCTACTTCCACTTTTCCATCTCCATCAAAGCTGTGACAGGTCTGTCTGTTTTTGTAATACAGAAACTCCAGAAAAGAGATGTCTGTCGTGTTGCTGTTTTGGTCTTTTTTTCTTCTTTTCTTGAACAACATGTTTGTCCCTGTTTGCTGAGGAGACTACGAGAGGCAGTCTCGTAGTTCGCCCTGTTGTCTCCCTGTGCTAGCTACTGTTGAACACTTGCATGACGACACTGATCCATCTCTGATTTATAATCCAAGGTTTACCGCCTCGGACTTTGCTTTTACACTTGTTGCTATATATACTGCTTTACATTTTCATTGGGTTTGCTCAATGCATGTGGCATATCGTTATTTGCTCTTGTTGAGGTTTTCAGTTTTGTAATAACTGACCTGCAGCCACAGTGTAATCTAACTTGTCAAATTATAACCAGTTCTCTTTCTGCACTATACACCCAGTGAGGTAAAATTAATCAGTGGGATCCGCATGTTCCAAATTTCGACATTAAGACGCAGTGAGATGCCTTCATTGATTCAGGATGCTAGTTAATCTAACATTGCCGGCTCACATACAAACCGTTCACGCTAGCTTGATGTCTGAATGCAAACAGTGACGGCTGTGTTTGTGGACCTTTTAGCTCAAAAACACTTCTGCATCCTCTTAATAATGTAGACAGCCCATAGCCAATAACCTATTAGGAATGGCTTTTGTCTTGGAACACAAGCGTCAGATTCTCAGATTATTAAACCGAAGGTATTTCACTATCTAACACTGTCATCATGTTGACTGTTCCCTTGATGAGATCATTTCAAGTTATCTGTATTCATTCACTGACTACTTTTGTTAAGAGTAGTGAACAATTAAGATTGAAACATCCCATTAAATGACATAAATCAAATCTTATCTTAATATTTAAACAACTTAAAGCTGATAAACATCGACAAAAATGAGCAACAAGACAGGTAATGTACAAATGATTATTGTTTTTGTTGGCTTGGCTGAACAAGAATACATCTTATCTACTCATTGTCCTTAAAAAAGAAGTCAAAAACTGTGTGTCAGAAGTTAGCTCTGTGACACAAACTCTAGCACGCCTGCTGCAGCTCAGATGGATTTAAGCCTGTTTTCCACATGCCTGCCTCTGCAGCTGTGCATGCTCATATCTAGGTTACACAGAAGGGTTTTTCCTCTTTTCCACAAAGAGAAAATATGCCATGGTCACTCAGAAAAACCTGCTGAAGTGGCTTAAAAACAAGATAAAAAAAACATTCCAAGAATTGGTTCCACCTGGTCAATTGAGCTATACAGTGGCAGCATAGCGAGCTATGTGGTAGAGTATGGGGGTAATTATGTAGGTACAGCTATGTGCACCAACCTTGATGGTTTTCTTTAACATAGAGACCTATCGAGGCTGCCAGCTGGTTATGTAAAGAATATACATCCAGAGTGTGATACATCAATCTTTTAGTTTCAGCCGAGAGGTTCTGCTTTCCATTATGTTTGTTTGTGTCCATCTCTCATGTCCAGCTCGTAGTGTCTTATGAATGCTTTTATGCAGAGTGAATTATTGAGTATCAAGAGCTTGATTCCCTTCGACCAGGATATTTCGGCAACTCCTACAATGCTTTGTTCAACATACCAGCTCAAGTCTCTTTTTGTCTAAAGTGGACAAAACCGCTCTTTCTGCAGATATTGAAACAATGGCATGTATCATTGTGTGGGCTCATGCCTGCCAGTGAGTTGTGACGTCTGCAAAGAGTTGAGAATGTACAGTCATTTTCACTCTTCTTTTCTCTGTTGCTTCTTGGCTGACTGTAAGCTCAGCCGTGGTTTTTAAAAACCTTCAAGTCAGGTTGCTGATCAGCAGAAAATGAGAACCAGTTCAGCCAGAAAAGCAGAGTAGGAAGAAAATGAAGAAAACAATATTAGACTCTGTTTATGGACTCTTGTGTCTGCTACTGCATATTTCAGGATAAACAAAGATATCAAACTGAACCCAGTCACAGGTTAATGAAAGTTATGACGTCATAACATTCTTACATAAAATTGTGCTGTGCTCTGCTCTCATAGTCTGAACATCAAGTGCCAGGTGCTGAGAGAGCACATATCTGAGTGTAGTCTTTGTTGAATGACAAACAAGTTCTTGGCATCAAGTCCAGGTGTTTCTGCCCTCTCCTCTGCTTTCTTTTACCCTCTGAAAATAGTCTTTAATATTTTAAATGCAGCCGCAGGTCTGATGGATAGAGAAAATATTAGAACATTCTTGCTTCTAGTTAAGAGAACAGTGTATCAGAGGATCTGCCATATTTGACAGGGCCAATGAAGTGTGGACTCTTTTTTTAAAGATATTTGATCTGCTCACACACACACACACACACACACACACACACACACACACACACACACACACACACACACACACACACACACACACACACACACACAGCTGATAAGAGACTTACTTTTTAACCACGTCTCCCTCTCAAGGACACATTGAACACAAAGAGCTCTTTTATTCCAGCTCAGATAGTCTAATGAAGACCCATTCATTTTCCATTGTTGCTGAGAAAGATATGCGTCATAGATAGGCCTCTCATGTAATCAGTTAGTACTTTCGCTATATGAACATGACAAAACCAGGAAAAATCCAGGAATATCGTTGAGTTAACTGATTTGTTATTATGTCATAGCCAAATTCATGGTTGTCTCATCTCTCTGGTTTGAGTTTGAAGTAATGGCAGTAGCTGCTACATGTCTCGGGATAAAGGGAAAGAGAGAACTTGTAACTTCTCTAAGGCTAGATGTCTTGTTTGACCAAGTAGTAACAACAGAAGAAGTAGTCAAGCTACAGTCTAATAACCTGTGGTCCTTTTTTTCTGACCTGGTTGGTCAATTACATTTTCAATGCAAGGGATCAACAAAGCAAGGGATCAACAATGCCAAACAACCAACCTGTTGTCAATACGTAAATGTCCTCCGATAAATAGTTCTGTATCAACAGTGGTGTAATTTAAAAAGCGTTTGTCATTGTCATTGCTCATTGAATTATCATTATCATTTCAGTTCCCCTCAGATCTACGGTGTCTTTCAGTTTGTTGTTTAGGTTTTCAGAACCACAACTTTATTGATTTGGTTCAGTCCCACTGTTCTCATCAGTGTTGTCTCCAGCTTCGGCATCCAGCTTTTTTCAGCACAAAAAGCACTATAAACTCATTGTGCGCTAGCTGCTCAGCACCAAGCGGCAGACAGACACAGTTAGTGACACGCTGGTGACATGCTAGTTAAGCATTAAGCAGCGAAAGAGCCAGATGTGTCGCTCAGGAGTCGGTGGAAACCAAATTAATATTTGGAATCAAAATCATCAGGTGGTCACGAACATTTGTACCACCATTTATTGTCAAGGTTGTCATTAAGACATTAAGGAGGGATTGAAGGAGTCAGCATGAAGCTGTTGACTTCTCACTATTGACCGTTGGCTCTGACATCTCAAGTAAAAATGTGTCTTGAATCTGGTTGAATGCACTTGAAAGGTACTCTAGAGCTTTCTAAGAAGTGGTTGTTTACAGCCTGTGATTTTGTGTAGGGAGATGGTATCAGACTTCAGGAAGTCAGTTGGCTAACGCCTTGGTGTTTACACTGCAAAGTCCGTCTTGGTCTTCTCCTGTGAGCAATTTCTGTGATTGTAGCTTCATCAGCCCCAAATAAATACAAGGATGAATTCTTACAAATAGACATCGCTTAATATAACTAACGTCTGTGGAGCTGACACAATTAAAATTGTTTTAATTAATTTAGCTCCTGGCAGTTGATTCCAGTTTTTCTCTCCTCTTTGTGTGCTTCCTTTAACTTTTTACAAATTCAAGTTTCATGTTTTCAATCAAAGAGAGAATATTGAATTTCACTTCCAAAAACATCCCAAAAAAATTCTAGCAGGTTGTAATCAGAAACAATATTTTACACAACCAGTGTGTCTGAACTTTATGTAAGGACAATATTTTAATTTGGTTTAATTTAGAGTAATATGAAATATTGTACTTCTCAAGTTAATTCTGTCTCAATTTCCTTTCCAGAATGATTTGTTTAGTTATTATGCAATAATGGATACATTATTCAGCCATGTTTTCTTTACTTAGTCATCCAGAGACTCATTTCAGAGGACAATCCTCAATGCAATCAGTTAGGGCTGTGCGGTATACCGGTTCAACTGGTATAAGTTTTCTGTACGGTATACATTTTTCATATACCGTCATACTTGTCACCTCTGTTTGGCAGGCAACAACATTAAATATTCACAGCTTGAAGCTGAAGGAGCAGCGGACCAAGCTACTTATGTATCATGTTAACTCACTTGACTCATGGTTTGAAGGAAATAACATCGCCAAAATGCATGCTGGGTAAATGACACCGCCCACACAGGAAGTCTCTTCCTGTGCGACTGAGCGGGCGAGCTTTACCCAGCATACATTTTGGTGATGTAATTTCTTTCAAACCGTGAGTCAACTTCTATCCGTGAGACGTAAGTAGCTCAGACCACTGTACACACATCTGTGACTGTAAACATGAAATGTTGCTGCCTGCCGAAGAATGACAATAGTCGTTACGGCTGCGCATGCCCACTAGTATGAAGGAACATTCCCCTGAGTCCTAAATCCCTCCATGTTTAGCTCCCTACGTACCAATCAAAACAGCTGCTGGCCAGTTGCGAGCGAGTGGTGAATAAAGATGGCGGCGGCGGTCCTTTTCGGCGTCTTCTTTCTCCTCTTTGATTAATACAAATAAATTGAGTGTGTTCTTATTTTGGAACAAATGTCCCTCTCCGTCACCTACAAACTTGACACACTATAGTTAATTTATGTCTGTATACATTTACGTTTAATTACAGAAGTACTGTCTGCATCGCAGAATATATAGGGTCTTTGTGTTCATGTCCTATTTTGTTTTCTGTAAAAATTCACTTTGACTGTTGTGTTTTCCATGGAGTGTAGTAAGCAGGACAGGACAACATCATTCTTTGATAAAAATTATGATGCATGCCCCGTCTTCTTAGCACAATCCACAATTACAGGAAATAGCTGACAGCAGGAATGCTCCCTCTCTCTCGTCCTCTGTCTCTATAGGACTCAAGTCCACTACTGGCTTGCTGGCTTCTTCAAACAACAACTTCCTGTAAACAAGCCATGCTGCCAAACGCCCTCCCATCCTCCACCTCTAACCTCTAGGGATCTCCATTTGACCTCCGTATGCACAGGCACATTCACTTTGACACTTTTTGGAGAGCTCATTGTTGCATTTCAGCGGCAATAGTCAACAATTTGATCTAACTGCTGGTCCAAGCTGCTTTAAGTCCAGGAAAAGTTTTATTAAAAGGAAAATATCTGAACTGTTTTTACTACTGTTCTTGGACCTTTTCATAGTGTTAAATCAAGCTTGCAGAATCAACTTCTTTTAAGTCACTTCTTAAAACCCATTTTTATTTTTATTTTCATTCACCTCCATTATGTTGAGGTAGAGGCAGACATCTTTGAGTATATAAAGCCCAAACTATCTGCACGGCTAGATATTAGAGCTAGACCGATAAATCGTCCGGGCTAATTTATCGGCCAATATTAGTTTATATACCTGCTTACATGTCGACTGATACATAAGAAGAAATCAAAGTACAGAAACGCCAAAGATATGATTGCAGTAACTTAGGAAACACTTTCTTCTTTACGTAGTTTGTCCATCAGAGTGTATTTCCTAACTATTTATCAAGTGCCACAGTTAGTAAATATTGTTGACACATTTATCTTTACATTTACGTTGTCTCTATGAACAAAAAGACAATTGGGCGATACACTGTATTGTTATCAGATGTTATGAACTCTTAAATATCAGTATCGTCAGGCGGTACTAAATATCAATAGCATGTGTTTAATTGGCCTTTTAATGAGACTATTACCAGTCTCTGTTATCCACAGCTACTTTTAGACTGTATAAAATCAGTTAATTATCTGCAGCCACCTTAAGGAAGCAGATTGGCAGCCTCTGAAATTGAATGCAATGCAGTGCCAGACAAACCGGGATCCATGGTGGTGACCTTGATTAAATCATGCACAACGAACATCAGGCAGCTGCAATATAACTACTAAACCTTAATGTCTCTGCACACATCAAACTGATCCATTTTGACTACATTTTACTCGAGGTTTGTGCCATTATTCACCTGGCTGCTACCCAGAGAATAATGGAGTTCTTTCCAAATTTCTTCTCTGGCTATGATCCAAACCTTGTTTAAATATTCTCAGTTGAGCTGTTTTAGTGGCAGCAATGCAATTCTGTGTTGTCTGATGTGAAAATAGGTTTTCTTTTTTTTTAAGTGGCGCAGAAGCTGTGCCTGAAGTATCAGAGTTTCTCTGGCACAACATTTTCTACATGCTGTGTTGGTTATGACACTTTATGAAAATTCATCTGCAATGTTAACACTGAAGATTGAACATGGCATTCGTGGAGAAGTGGAGCACCTTCTAGGATTTCTTTTTTTTGTCCTTTGGGAAACGTTATCAAGCTCAACAACTACCTTTCCCCGCCACTCCCATGTTAATCTGTGATTGCGAAAAGTCAACTATACGGTTAAGAGTGTTAAAAGTTGTGTCAAGTAAAGCTAATATCAGTTATAGGGTTAGAGTGATTGAGACCATGATTTCCTATACAAATCTTATTGTTAGTGTTGGAACCTGTGTTTATAGTTGAGCTTATGTCTTGTATTTGAGGTAGCACTAGATTTAAGTCCATGCTCATGACAGGATTGGATCATTTTGTGTCATCAGTCAAATTCCATTTAATATTTTTGTAATAATGTTAATTCCTAATAACACCCATTGAAAAACCCAAACAACCCTCGAGGTGTTTCAGTCTACAGCTCGTGTTTATGTTTATTTATTTATTGAATGCTGCCACTTTTTTGAATGTTTCACATCTCTGTGTTTGTCCATCAGGTGAGCGGGCGGTTTGCAGACAAACATGACTGCCAACAAGGGTTCGAAGGCTGTGCCTCGAGCAGGAGGGGGTAAAGCTCCCCGGGACGTCCCCGACAGGTCAGTGACATCTGGGACATCAGGGGTGGGCTGGTTAATGTTCATGTGCATGTCCATGTCACATGGTTTAAGAGCATCCTGACTAAAAGAGAAACAAGTGCTGTACTCGATATCAGTTAGTTCATTTTCAACCACATATTTCTCATCGATGATCAGTTTGTAGTAGTTTCTTCACAAATGGGAAAGAACGGCTGATGATTGTCTGTCATGATAAGACTTTCAAAGCTTTTGCAAGTACGATCCTGTATCCTGGACAAGGGCCCCATCCAACTCTGTACTGTGAGTAGTGAGCTGAAGCTTGTGTTAGCATGTTGAGAGTAGACAGTGTCCCGCTGGAAGAGAAAAACTAACTTTGGGAATGATATGTGATACGTAGACCATTCGTTCTTACAATTTATCATCCTGTCTCTTTTCTTCAACCAGAAAGTGTTCTTAGAAACAGGCAGACTGTTCTCATCTCACATACAGTAGTTATACATGATCATTGTACTTCACAGCGGTAAAATGTAGTCGGTGTTCACACTGTCAGTCTGATGGCTGATTTTGAGCAAGACGATTGTTAGAAAGGTTGCTGTTTATCCATATTCTAATATATAATAATGCTAGTATTTGACTGGCAGTGTTTCTTATTCATACCTAATTTCCTGTGCTGATGAGGCAGTGGTGGTAAACACACACACAGCAAAACATAAAGTAACCTCTGACAACTTGGTCCCACTGAAAGTGGCAATTCGCACAAATGTTAATCATAATGTAAATATTAGGATTAAGATAAATGGCATTCCTTTGCTGGTAAATGTGCACGTTCACCACTATTCTCCAAGGCAAACTTGGAGAATGCAAATGTGTGGAAAACACTAATCACAGTAGCACGAAGCTCTCTTATCCTGCTGACCGCATTACTCTAATATGATAATTGTGCATTTAACCTCAGCCTCTTTTGATAAATGTAATTGTCATTGTAGTACAATATGTTGTAGTACATAGTGCCTTATTAACAGCTTGCGGTCCTCATGGGCTCATGTTACCCTTAATTCCTACAGATCATAAAGATACTTTGCAGTGCCTGTGTTTTAACAAATGGAGAGAAAATTTGTGGATAGTGCTAAACAATGCATTTTCCTAAACTATGTGATCGACCAGGGAGGAGTTTCTAGGACGAGTTACTATAACAAACTGTGTAGCCTCAAGTGGAACACATGGCAACATGCAGGAACATGGTGGAAAAAAATTATTAAAAATTATATGCTTTTATAGTTATCGCAATATTTTAGGTGCAGGGAATTAATTGAAAATATTCCCTCACAGAACAAGACCAACACCCTAATTTTATTTGTTTTGTATATGTCGACTGATACATAAGAAGAAATCACAGTACAGAAGCGCCAAAGATTTGATTGCAGTAACTTAGGAAACACTTTCTTCAATACATAGTTTGTCCATCAGAGTGTATTTTCTAACTATTTATCAAGTGCCACAGTTAGTAAATATTGTTGACACATTTATCTTTACATTTATGTTGTCTCTACGAACAAAAAGACAATTGGGCGATATACTGTATTGGTATCAGATGTTATGAACTCTTAAATATCAGTATCGTCAGGCGGTACTAAATATCAATAGCATGTGTTTATTGCGTTAATGACAGCAATTAAAATGTTTGCTCTTTGGTTTGATGGCCACTAACACGGTGAGAATTCCCCGCTGTCTCCACGCTCAAAACATGATTTCACCAATGTGAGAGTAAACAAGCAATAAAAAGATAATATAGCAGAAAAGATCAATTGTTGTAATATAGTGCTTTGTGAAGGGTTTAAGGAGACTGAATCTATGTTTCATTTTATATATTTATATATACTAAGTGCACTACATAGTGACTTTAAACTGAATCTTTACAGACTTGTAGATGAATTATATACTCTGACTTGGTGACGTTACTCAGATATAGTAAATTGCATATGTTTCTTTTGTAATATCTTATTTAGTTTGTGTGTACTTCAATGTACTTGAATGTGTTATTGTTTATCTGTTTACGTCGCTGCAGATTTATTTCAACCGCAAAAGTAAAGCCACCACATAATACAGATTTAAAAATGTTATGGTCCCATAGGATTATTCTTCATGCTGTAAAATGAAATGTAGACTGCAATAAGAAAACATTTTGATTACACAGAAAAAGAAAATATGTGTAATTTTCTTTGTCTATTTAGGACTTTTAGGGTTTCTGATGGTTTGGATCGTGCTTGTAAAAATATGTCCAGCCACACATAGAGTACAATACAAAGGGCTAAATGCCAGTCACAACCTGGCCTCTGGCTTTCGCTCAGGCTTCCAGGGCATGCTCAATAATTTTGAGTTATAAAATCACATTTCTGGGTTGCTTTTATAGTTACCGCAATCTTTTAGGTGCAGGGAATTAATTGAAAATATTCCCTCACAGAAGATCACAGAACATGACCAACAGCCTAATTGTATTGGTTTTGTATATGCACTGCATTGCATTCAATTTCAGAGGCTGCCAATCCGCTTCCTTCAGGTGGCTGCAGATATAACTGATTATTTATGCAGTCTAAAAGCAGCTGTGGATAACAGAGACTGGTAATAGTCTCATTAAAAGGCCAATTGTATGTGTGGCTGGACATATTTTTACAAGCACGATCCAAACCATCAGAAACCCTAAAAGTCTTAAATAGACAAAGAAAATTGCACATATTTTTCTTTTTCTGTGTAATCAAAATGTTTTCTTATTGCAGTCTACATTTCATTTTACAGCATGAAGAATAATCCTATGGGACCATAACATTTTTAAATCTGTATTATGTGGTGGCTTTACCTTTGCGGTTGAAATAAATCTGCAGCGACGTAAACAGATAAACAATAACACATTCAAGTACATTGAAGTACACACAAACTAAATAAGATACTACAAAAGAAACATATGCAATTTACTATATCTGAGTAACGTCACCAAGTCAGAGTATATAATTCATCTACAAGTCTGTAAAGATTCAGTTTAAAGTCACTATGTAGTGCACTTAGTATATATAAATATATAAAATGAAACATAGATTCAGTCTCCTTAAAACCTTCATAAAGCACTATATTACAACAATTAATCTTTTCTGCTATATTATCTTTGTATTGCTTGTTTACTCTCACATTGGTGAAGTCATGTTTTGAGCGTGGAGACAGCGGGGAATCCTCACCGTGTTAGTGGCCATCAAACCAAAGAGCAAACATTTTAATTGCTGTCATTAACGCAATAAATTGCACCATTACTGTTATTATAGTAGTATTACTGAGGGTTTGCTCTGGTTGCTACTGAAACATTCCCATTGATACTTAGCTTGAGATACTCCGCTCCCTCTCTGGCCATACTCCTTGGCAAAAGTTGATTTGGGAGTTTTAGCAGTGAACCAGTAGGATTTTAATGTGCCAGACACATTCTAATAGCTCCCTCCTGAAGCACTTCAACATGTCCTATTTTTGACAGCTGATTAATATCAGAGTGTGCTAAAAACAAACAAGCATACAGTAGTGCTCATGAGAAAAACAGAGCATGTTTAATGAAGAATATATCCGAAATAAAACAGTCCAAATGATCCGAAAATAAAACAGTGGCTTAGAAACAATTCAGAAAAGTATTTGTTTTAAGTCTCTCTGTTCTGGAGACGAGCAGTGTCTAAACATACATACATAGTTTATAACACACTTAACACATTTCTTATTATTAATCTTGTTAATGAGAAGAAATATGAGTGAAGGCTGGTGTATAAAGAGATAATGAATGACACAGTTGTAATAAAATGAAATATGTCTTTATAAGAGACATTATTATGGTTGACAAATACTGCATTAATAAACACCTAAAAATGCCTGAACCAAGCTGGTGGAAATCATTTTCAGTGATTTATTATTTCAGTATCCAAAGTATTGCGTACTTAAAAAGCAATCATTTTGATCTTCAGAATACTTCAAATCAGCAGTAAAATATTTAAAGACATGGGTCGTCGTCTCAAAAACTCATATTTCTTCAGTAAGATCCGATGCATACATCATGCTTGCATGCTTGCAGCTTGCCGGTTCCTAGTTGTTGTAAAAAGTCTCCCCTCCCTGGAGCCGGAGGAATGAAACCAGGGAAGGGCAGGTAGTTGAGAAGGGAGATCTGTCTTAACCTGCATTGTTGGATCACAGTCCGCAGCCCTCAGCTTCCTCCTCCCATAGACTTGTTATTCTAACCAAGGCTGTGACATCAGATCTCCCAACGCTTCACTTTCACAAGACTCAGCTAGCTTCCAAGTCATGACAAGGTTCCTGAAAGATTATCAGTAGTAAGGTATCGGCATCGGCAGGGAATGTTTATCTGTTTGGAAATCTTAAAGGAAGTGAGCAGCTTGAGGAAGCCTGTGTGTGTGGTACAGTCAGCAGTGAGCGTGGGACATTTGTAGCACCTAGTATCAGTTTAGAAAAAGGCTGCGAGGACCAGAGAGGAGTAGTGAGACTTTCCCAGGTAAGGCTGCTGTAATAAATCTTGCTTGGCACAGTGCTTTCTGTGTTTCTCATTTTTATTATGGGGAAAAATCCACAGTGACATTTTAATCTAGCCCGTATTTCTTTTGGCCTTTATTTTAATCTCATTCTGCCAAAGACAGAATACTTTCCTGTGGGTTTTCTTAATAAGTGGCTCAAGTTTTTGTTCTGTCTTTGATCTTGCAAATGAATTCAGAATTTTCAGCTGATTCCCAAAAGTTTTCCCCCATCTGTTCACCATCGAGTTTCTGGTACTTTTCATGCTGCAGGTTTGAGTGGCTTTGTTGGTTCATTATCAGTCCCTCCCTTCCCCTCAGAGCATCATTTAAATTTGTACAATGTTTGTTCACATCGTTCTCTGTCTCGTTACAGGTGCCAGTCTACATCACCGTGTCCTGTTCTTGCTGACAGTCAGGGGCAGAGCCAGCAGCCTCTTCTTAGCGACGGTGAAAACTCTGGGAAGCAGAGTAGGTACGCTAGGACTGACGGGAGGTTCCTGGTACGTGCTGGCTGGACCAGAAAGACCACCACCTTGTGCAGTGGTGCCTCTCTCACTGGTGACACCGACTTCCAAGGTCGTCTCACCAAGTCAAAGAGCATCAGTTGTTTGGACAACAGACTCTCCATCTATAAGCCTCAGGCAAGTCAAGGTGTCCAGGATCAACAAGGGGAACCCTCTCCGGGAGAGGGACTCAACGGTAGGCCCCTGAGTTGGAGCACACTGTCACTGGGACCTTCCTCTAACCAAAGCCACAGGCGCACTCTCTCTCTCACCCGCTTGGTAGCAGGTGTTCACCCCACCACAATCCGCAAAAAGATCTCAGAATGGGAGTGCCGAAGGGTGGCTCTGCCTAGGATGAGCTTGTGTCTAGATAAAAGAGGAGGAGAGCGTGTAGGGGGCAGTGAGGGGTGCCCCAGCCTGCTTTCTTCTCCTTGTACAGAGAAAACGTTTGACTTTAAGGGGGTTCGCAGGATGAGCACAGCTTTCTCAGAATGCTCCTACACAGAGGAAGAGGAACGGGTTCCTGACAAAGACTGCCTAGGTCGCTTCCAGAAGAGGATAGGGAAGACAGAGTCCTCAGGAACATTTGCACGTTCCTTGTCTGCTCGGAAGGAGACGTCAGCGGTTCTCAACAGGATACAAAAGATAGAGCAAGCCCTGAAGGAGAATCCCAGCCCATCACCTCCACGATATTTGAGTAATTGCTATGCTCCCGACAAGACAAGACAAAAGTCTTTTGTGATTGGTGACGACTTGGACAGTACTTGCACCAGTAAGCGCAGCAGCATTTGCTCAGTGGCCACAGAACCAGATGCTGTTTTGGTGTCTGATAAGCTCTGTAAACTCAGACAAAGGTTCAGCGTGAGCTCAGCCAGGTCTGAGAGCCCAGAACCACTGGGCCAACAGACCTCTGTCAGCACACCAGTCAACCCCTTACCTAAACCCAAACGCACTTTTGAGTACGATGCCAAACGGGACCAGAAGGCCGTGTCTCCAGCCAATGGACTACCTCCAAACAGAGCCCCTGAGTCTCCCCCGCCGCTGCCCTCGACCCCTGCACCCAGCATGACTCGAACGGTAAAGACCGAGGGGAGGACACAGGACAGGTGAGAATATAAGTGTGCCTATATCTAAAGACAGTTTATCTGTGAAAGTTGATGTACAATTAAATGTTTTATTATATATATCTTTATTGTGTGCTATGAATTTCTTTATATTCCTCAGAAATGTATTTTTGTGTTACATATCTGAAAGTCTTATGAGGAATTTGGATCACAGGCCAAGTGTTTGCTTTGTTGGTGTTGTATGTTACTGATTAGAGTGTCTGATTATGGTGTTGGAGCGATCCTACGTTTTAAGAGTTTTAATGGAGATCAGTTGTAATGTTTCGCAGAAGACCATTGAATAATATTGATAGTTTTGTTTTGTTATAGCATTGAGTTCTCGTCATCCCAGCTTTCCTAATTTAATCAAACTGAATATTGTCATCATGGGTTTATCATGAGGTAAATGCCAACTGGAAATCATAAAAGCAGGTCATAAACTAACTAACTGATGCATTATACTGACTATTTGAAATGTCAGATTCTTGACTGAAATTTATTTTTGTCCATAAAAAAATAATAAAAACCAATAAAAAATAAAAACACAGTACTAGCAAATATGCTTTTCTTAATTCAAAAAGAGGTTTACCGTACATAATTTGCCTGTAACTGAATGAATAACCTATAAAACCAGCTGGATTATTGGGCCCCTTTGTTGCTTGAATATTATCTGAATCTTGGATCCTGTAGTTAACTTAAAGCTCTCAGGCTCAGCTGAATCAGTTTGAGGGTGGAGACTCTCCAAAATGTCCTTTTGTAAAATGAGGAAGAAATCCTGAAATGTTCATCCTTTGGACTCTGTGTTTAACATTCCTGTGGCTCTAGCAATTTTCAGACTAAGTTTAAAAGCCACACGATGTCGATGGCGCGACATGACCATACTGTAGAGCCCTGCACTAATGTAGCAAAGTGCCTCTGCAGTGCCTTGCGACGTGTGATGTGAACCTTATATTGTGCAGAGAACACTCAGAAATAGTAAGATATCTGCATGTTTACTTGTGACGCATCAGGAGGTTCCTTGTGATTGAAGGCACATGTTGATCCTGGTGTTTCTGTTTTTGTCTGTTTTATAATTAGAGGCTCATCATTTAAGTTTTTTTTAAGGGTTAAGACAAAGCTTTTGACTTTCTCTGCTTCTACTTAGCAAGTTGATGAAGGAGTAAAACTGGCCATCTAGGCTATTTTAATGCCATCTGGACCTTTTCTGTTTACTGTTATCTGTCTCCACTTTCTTAACATCTTTCCCCATCATGGTCTGTTGTGACTTTCTTCCTTTCTTCCCAGAGAGTCGTGTGAGTCGGAGGATGCTACGAGTAGTCTGCCATCTTCGTCCTCGCCTACAGAGAATGGCACACTAACCACAGGCACACAGAGTCGGCCCAATTCCAAAAGCACTTTAGAGGAGAATACCTATGAGGATATAGTAGGTAAGCACACTGCTTTAAAAACAGTAGTGAGGACCTTTATGCCACTTGGTTCTCTCGCTGGTTTTCTGTCTGACCTGGGTCACTCTTGGATATAGTTTAGAGCTGATGATTAATTGATTAGTCGTTCAACAGAAAATGTATTTATTTAAAACAACTTGTTTTGATAATCAATTAACAGTATAAGTCACTTTATTATGTAAAAGGACTCTGGTTTCTGGTTTTGGATTCTCAAATGTGAATATTTGGAGGTTCTATCTTGGTAAACTGAAGATCTTTGTGTTTTGGACTTTTGGTTGGACAACTAGGCATTTGAATATATCAAATTGGGCTTACATTTTTCACTATTTTCTGATATTCTAAGGACCAAACAATTATTTGATTAGGAAAGAAAATAATCGTCAGATTAATTGATAAGGAAAATAACTGTGAGTTGCAGCCCTTATACAGTTTAATGCAAATCATACTTCCGAAATCATGTGATTTTCGACATTGGTTAGAAGCAAGACAGTGACAGTACATTTGTAAATTTGTAATGTGACAGATGCTTTTGCAAGAGTCCAGATGAAAATAATCTCAGGTGAAACTGCAGCTGTGAGGGATTGCAGAAATGATCAATTTGAAGTATAAGAAAAGAAAATATGTGTTAATTTGTGTTCAGAACCTCCCACAAATGTATGTATTACACATACATACATTCTGTGATTTGTGAACGCAACAGTGGCCTAAGAAGACAAGAGTCAGATGTTTTCTCCTCCTCATTTTTACGCTGATCATTTACACAGTTATCTAAAGTAATGAGCGTGAGCTAAATCGATTGTGGCACAATCATACAAGCCCACCATGCATGAAAAAGGTAAAAGAAAGTTAAGATAAGAATATGAAAATGTTCTTGCAATAGGTTCATTGTTATCAGTAATAGTCACAATTGTGCAGCTATAGCACTAAACTTACGGTACAGAAAGTTTTGATTGTCATGCATCATGTTTCAGAGAGAGTGTGAGGGCATGACTGATTTTCATGTGAATCCTTACAAAGCCTTCTATTGTTCCAGCTCTGTGAGTGTGGAGTTTTCAGTTTGGTGATGCAACCTTTGTCAATCTCTTTATGTTCCTGATAAAGACATTGTCTCTGAGTAAGCTTAAATGTGCTCCAGCGATATGCAACAAAGCATTCAAGTTGGAGTCCTAATGGAGGAGAACAGCGGTTTGCAGGTCAGATGATCTATGTGAGAAGCAGTCACAGCTGTAAATGAGCCATGTTTACCTCCCTCCGCACCCCTATTATAACTAGCATTTAATTCAGAGAACCAGAATTCCCCACACATTTCCCCCAGGACATCTTGGAGCCACTTTGATAGGACATTCACTCACATCATTTGGCTTTTTGGCACCTGTGCTTGATGCCAGATGTATGCCTTAAGAGTGCAAGTTGTTTGTGACCCATGCTACAGTCTTACTACAATTGAAGGATGGATTGAGATATTAGGGGACTGTGTTAAGTGCTTTTGAATAGTGGAGTTGATAAATGGAGTGCCAATGAGGGATCTGTTCACAGGCAGATGAATCACACCCTGTGCTAACACTATGATTCAGCTGTCTGTATCATCTAGTCCCGGTCTCGTATAAAGTCCCACCGTTGTGTCACCTTTGTTGACGTACGTATATTGCTCAAGTGGTGTCTGCTCTTTCCCTTTGGTGAATAAATCTGGGAGACTGTCTGGTACAGGTTGTGAGTGATTCAGATTTGATTGAGGTCACACTGACACAGTAACAGACACGTATTATTCTTTGGTGTAAAACATATCATGTGCATTCTCCTATTTCTTTTCTTCAGTGTGGTCACGAGCAGCCTCGTTTGCTGTGCCGCCAAATGTTTTTACAAAACTCTAACTGTATGCACATTTCTGTTTTATGCTCAATGGTTGAGTGCCAGTGCTACTATACTGTAACTCGTCCACTTTATTGGGTGAGCTAATACTGAAGTAGTTGGTATAGTTTGTTTTGTGCCTCGCCTAGCCCAGAGAGTCCATTGTGTACACAGGAATGTACAATCATAGTGTGCAGCCGAAGTGTGTCCACTCCCTGCATAATACTGTGTGTCTGGGGGTGTGCTAAAGAGAGCTCTGGATGTTTGTAATCAGAGGAGTAGATTAGTACCCTCCAGTACATAAGCAGCTCTGCAGACATATCATTTTCCCAGCAGGCTCTCATTACAGTATTGCTTCAGTTTAATGGAGTTCCCGCACAACGTGGGGTCACACTAAGCCCTCTTATTCCGCTCCCCAGCTTTAATGATGCACAGAATATCCCTCCAGTACGGTACTGTGTGACACACCATAACGCCCCTAAGATCACTAGCAGTGTGCATTGTCTGTGTATGTGTGCATGGGTGTGTGTATTTACCCCAGACAGGTTCAATAATTAACCTAAAAATAGATAACTGAACAAAGTTCTGCCTGTAGCTTAACTTAGATGTGGGAAAAACACACTCTCACTATTTGAGATGCTGAGTTCATAGGGTTTTCCACTAACGTACTCAGGAAGAAGGAACACAGCTACAAAATATATTTTTTTGTTCTTTCCCTTTCTATTGACAGATAACACTGCTTTTCTTTCTTTTAAAAGTTCCCCTCATGCATTTCGACGCCATCTGGCTCTGTTTTTATTCTTCGCTGTGGTTTTCTTCACTTTCTCACAACCTTTTTCAGACCCTGCCAAAAAGCTATTCTCAGAGCACATGTCTGAATAGACATGGACTGTGGTGTTACACAAGTTTTCTCTTTATTGAAGTTGGCCCTCTGCCAGGTGACATCACTGTGAGCTGTGCAGCACTCTGTAATGTTCCTTTTCTTTTCTTTTCTGCTATCATTTATTCACTGAAGTACATCTACAGAGCAGTAGAAAAGTCTGTGCTTATTGCAACTTCTTGAGGTACAGTGACGCATATTTTCTATGTTTCTATGTTAAACCTTTGACAATTGAGACCCAACTCAGAGTATTAACTCTGGTCTTTAAACCTGATTGTTTTGTGCCTTATTTGAAAATTCACAATATGCTTAAACTCATGGCATTAGGTTAAAGATGTTAAAGATGTTTTCCATATTCTGGGTATTATACAAATTATATACATCGGTATTTCACAAGAGAGAACAAATATGTATTGCAACAATTATTATTCTAATCATATATTTTAATATTAAAATATAGCTCTTCTCAGTGTAAGACTAAGAAGAGGATGATGCCTCACAGCAGACAGTTGGCATGCCTGCACAGTGACTCACCAGCAGTGTTGTTTCCAGAGGTTTCAGCTGGGCCCACTGGGGCCTGTGGGGCCCGGTGCCAACAGCAACTGTTTTGAAAAAAGGGAGTTCACAGCTGGGAGTTACCTTTGACTTACCTTTCATGACTCCTCTCTTTTCAGAATAACCACAGTTTCACCCCTTTTCACCTTTTTTGACCCCACAGCCTCGTCTGTCTTCTGTTGAAAACACCCTCCGTCTATAGACAGTTGCTTGCTTTACTGCTGACATTATAGTTGTCACTATACACTGAATACTTACTTCATCCCGACAGAGAAGGAGAACCCATATGAGGATGTTGACCTGAAGCGGAAGAATTTGGGTCGGAAGTCATGTCTGACCACCATGGATAGTAAGCTGAACTCTCCACCTCAGGTAAGTCATAAGCCTGTTGGGATCAACAGCACTGATGTGTTTTCCTGTAGTAAACATAGTACACATGTTTTCCAGTGGTAACATGAATCCCTGTCCCTTTGTGTCAGTGCCTGGACAAGATCTTTTAAAGAATCTCACACTTCATTTGTGGCACTACAGGATACAGTTTGATATTTTTATACCTGGTGGATTCTCCACAGAAGACCCATCTGCACAGTTTGCTTCCTCACTTAAACACAGAAGCACTTATTTAACTATATAAATGGGAGGCACCCATGGCTACTGGTGGTAACAACAAGTGTGGTTTATATACTATATTTAATACTCCAGCAAATACCCTTTGAGCAGCTACTTTGTCAAGAATGTAACAGAAGAACAAATGATGTATCTGTTTACAGTGCAAAACAATAAGACATTATCATACAGACAGTCATACCATGAGAAAATGCAATCTTAAATCAAGCTGCACATGACAGAAATAGTTTACCACACAACAGCAGGGCCCAGAAAGGTTTGTTACTTTTCTGCAAAGGTTGAGGTGTGTAGCCTGCAGCTCTTCATCTAACAGCTCACTGTGGCTGCTCCTTCTTGTTCCTACCTGCAATATTTAAACTCATCAGCTTAAAGTGATCATGTCTTGTTTTGGAGAAAGAGTTGTTGCTCTCAGCGCTAACCTCCAAGACAAATGCAGTGCATTTCCTGGGACTTCTTCACAATAAAAGCCACCCTGTGCTCACTTGGTTGAATGCTTGTAATGCTTTTAATGCTTGGTTTGCTTCAACAGTAACTTAATGCAGCTCTGTACAGTGTTAATATAGTGAATAGTAAACAGTATAGCATGCATCATTTCCTGTTGATTCTTTGTGTTCTGCGAGATCATTTGTTCACGTTAATCATGTTAATTATATATATTAGCCAATATTAGCACTCGGCTTGTGGTGCTCAAAGCATAAGAATAGCAAAATTATATATTTTTGATTTTGGGGTGAACTGTCCCTTTAAGGATTATAACTTAAAGGAAACTATCTTGAATTAATGCCCTAGAATAACTTTTTATGAAAACTGTATGTATGAATGAATGAAATATACCAACCCTTGCATTTTCTTTCCTCTCTTACAAGTTGCCTTCCAAACCCAGTAGCCAGTCTCTTCGCCTCCCTGGTCCGAGTGACAGGAAGAGCCACCGCATGTCACAGTTGTCCAAACGCTACAGCCATGATGAAATGCTCCTTCTCTCACAGCGGGGTGTATCTACGTCACCTTGCGGCCTGCTGATGGATGATAGCCTCTGTAGCAGTGATACCCTGGCCTCACACAGGCACTGGAGGATCCCCAAGGTACACACTACTCGATCCTGCACAAGTCCCTGCAGAGCTCTGACCACGTTGTCTTTCCTTTACTGCTTCACAGACCAGCTTAGGTTTCTGTAGGGACCAAGTCAGCAGCTCTGGATCACTTGCAATTCCTCTGTTTTGTACTTTTATAGAATATAGGGCCTCGATGTGCATTATTACTGCTCGGGTTTTCCTTGTGGAACCTTTTCTCAAGAACTGGCACTGAAGATTTTTAGTAACCCTTAAAGCACAGTAAAATATTACTTTTGGCCAGGAACAGCTCTCTACTTCTTCTATACTTAGGATCTAAAGAAACACAACTTCAGATCCCACAACAGAGAATTTCTTCTTTCCTCTGTTTACAGCTGGTCCAGAGGATCAACTCCATTTACTGTACTAAACGTGGGAAGAAGAGGCTGAAAAAGCTGTCCATGTCCAATGTTGAGACTGCATCTCTGAGAGGTAAGGGCTCTCTGTATTCCCTTTATCCCAGGGGTGTCAAACATACGGCCCGCGAATCCGGCCCGCCAGGGGGTCCAGTCCGGCCCACGGGATAATTGTAAAAATTGAAGAAAAAAAACAAAAAAAAACCTTATCTGTGGGCTTGAACCACTGATCCACTGATTAAAAAACAGGCACACTATCCATTGACCCAGGGTCACAATTAATTACAGCACTGACATTACTAGACATATTGCTCAACTGCGAGGGAATCCGCAGAGGAGAGCCCAGGCAGGTACAACAGTGGGCTGATGTCTGAATTTTTGGTCTTTATGTTTCTAGTTTATTGTAGAAAGACCTTAAAATAGGGTTTATCATCCAAAAACCTTCACCAATGATTTAAACATAGAGAAATATTGGCATTATATATGCGTTATTATGCTGTGATTTTACTGGTCCAGCCCACTTGAGATCAAAATGGGCAGCATGCGGCCCCTTCACTAAAATGAGTTTGACACTCTTGCTTTATCCACTGGCCAGATAAGTGAGTACATATTTGCATCTCATCCACCCACATGGAGTTCTAGCTGTGTCCCTCTCATGACATAAACACAGGTTTGTGAAATTGCCCTCTGACCCGTAGAAAACCTTCTTGTCTGTCTCATGTCTGCCTCCAGATGACAACAGTGAGAGTGAGAGTGACTCTGATGACAGGTTCAAAGGTGAGTGACCACAGCATTCATTTGCAACGGCTAGGTGCTACACTTTTTTTTTTACTGTTAGCTCGGAACCTTTTCTCAGCAGTTTTTTTCAGCTTCCATGGTTTATATTTAACCTTACCCTGTGTGACCGGACAGACCACAGCATTGTAACTGAAACATTTGCCATGTTAGATTATCAGAAAACCATAAAACATTTATCATATGTCTAGATTCAATGACCGGAATCTTTCAGTAAAAGTTAAGTACAACATTTAATTTCCTCAATGGCTGAAGGTTAATACTCTGTGAGCCCTAGATTTACGTTCTGAACTGTAAAGGGTGTATTTTGTTTGAGAATTGTATGTATTGACATTCACTTTCCTCCTCAGCTCACACCCAGAGGTTGTTGAAACTGCAGTCCATCCTTCGACGGGCCCCCAGCTACCGCACGCTAGAGCTGCAGCTCATTGAGTGGCAGGAGAGAGAACTCTTTGAGTATTTTGTGGTTGTTTCTCTGAAAAAGAAACCAAGCAAAAACTCCTACTCCCCAGAGGTCACCTACCAGTTCCCCAAGGTAAAAGCCTGACACTCTCTTACAGCAGGGACTGGTTTTAAAAACACTTGCCGTTGTTCGTTAGTCTATTCAGGTGACTTCACAGGGGGCGGGAAAAAATAATTCAACAGTTCTTAGCTTAAAATCTATGGCATGGTCTAGGAAAAGGTTTGCCCTCAAGTTGGATAACAGCAGAGCCTACACACCACATCTAATATGTGTCAACAGCACAGGCGGCAACATTCAAAACTGTCTTGACAGAGTTCATAACAGTTAATATTGCCTTGACAATTGGAGACAAGAAAATGTAATCCAGTTAAATCATATTTAGAAAATCTGGAAGATGTAAATGACTGATGCCACTGATAAAGCGGGCCCTGTGTCATCTAGAAATAACGTGTTGGAACATTGGTGATTACGTACTGTAGTTTTTCCCCTCTGAGCTTTTAGTCATAGTCACTACAGAAGTGTGAATGCTGAAAATTATGACGGTTATGTTTTGTATTGGACATTGACCAATGTAATTTTTTTGATATTTTAATGGAAGTTACAAATAATATTTCTGTGACTTTTTAACATTTAATTGTGCAGGTTGTTGACAATTTACAGCTGGCAATTATGATTCATAACATACAGCCTAGAGAGTCTTGAAAGCCTGTTTACAGTTGTTTACAGCTGTTTAAGTTATTTAAGAATTGGATCAGCAGCAGTGTCCCATGGGAGAAGTACATCTCTGCCAGCTAAGCGATATGCTCACTGATACGCTCACTCCATGGAGATTTCAAATATGGAGTACATCGTTATCTGAAGGAGAATGAACACTAACTGAAACTCATATCCTCTCTCTCTTCTCCTCTCCTCTCACAGTTAGAGAGACCCACCAAGCAGATGAGGGAGGCCGAACAGAGACTCAAAGCCATTCCTCAGTTCTGTTTTCCAGATGCAAAGGACTGGAGTCCTGTGTCTGAGTACACCAGGTATGGCTGAACCATGTTTTACCAGTGGCGGGCCTTGCATTTTTGACCTGGGCCTTCAGTGCCGTCTGATATTGTTTACATAAATACGCGCATGACGGGATGCTGCATCATTAACGAACAATGTACTTCATCTTATTAATAAAACAACAACACGATGCAGCGTAGTTTGCACAAGACGGAAACCACTTTTATTCTCGTTCCACACTTCACTAGAACGCTTCCTTTCCTTCCGTTTTTCCCTTCAAAATAAAAGCCCCAGAAACGTACATCCGAACACTGCTTCCTATAAAGCAGTTCAAATACGCAATATAATAGCTTACAGTTATAACAAAACATCTAAAAACAATCCAACAAAACTGCGGCACTAAAAACACTGCACACACAAGAGCATGAGGCGATCAGAACGAATTATATTAACTACCGTAAAATTCGGCTACTTTTTAAATTTTTTTCCTCAACTTTGACCCGTGCAGCTGATATGTGAATTTTTCCGATTCTAAATTTAGCAGCAGTTGCAGAGACATACGGTACAACATTCACGTGAAATATTGGTAAAGCCACCTTCATGAGTGAGAGGACAGTTGCTGACCCTGCTGTCCTCTCACCCAGCCACCCAGCTTAGTGGGGTCTAGCAGCGAGCGCTCTCCCACTACCTCCATGGCGCAAGCTAGCCTAGCCTACCTACCATGGAGGTAGTGGCATCAACGGTGGGTGCCGGCGGAGAGCCAAGCAGGGTAAAAAACAACAACACAAAAAGCAGAAAAAACTGTTCACTCACCCGATGCTGTTCACTTAATAAAGACAAAGTCCATCCTTCTCTTTGTTAACAAACAGTTCAATGACGTGGTTGTTCAGTTCATCAGTGCGCTTCATGGACGCCAGTGAGGATCCCCTTCATAAGAAATTTATGGATTTAATCCTGGCAGCAAGGTAGCTTTCGGTTGTGTAGACAGACGTCACTTTGGCACACTGACCATTCACAGCGCACATTAATTGTCACGCCGGGCCCTGTGACGATTCACACGTCCACAATGCTAGCAGGCTATAGCCATGTAGTTTAACAAGCTATTGTACCACAGAGAAATAGAGGTGAAATCTGATTGGATAAGAAATCTCCTTAACCAGCTGCCGCGCCGTGCCGTAGCTGCCTGAAGCTGAGGAACAGACAAGACAGGAGCTGTGCAATGAGAAGATAAGCTAATGGGGAAAAATAATTATAATACATGTAGTGTATTTATGAAAAACAATTAAATTATAAAATAGCTATAACTTTGTGATTCTGTTTAGGCCAGCAGAGAAGGCCTAGCAGGCCCTGACGGCCTGCCACTGTGTTTTACTAACTGGTATATTACTCCTGCCATGTAGAATGTAGAAGTTGTGGGGCTTGTGAGAGACCGATGAAAAACAAAAAAATATTCAAAATCGAAGTGTCAGAGGCAGAGTGATCCTTGACTTTTAGCCCCTGGAATTAATGAAATAACTTTGGATTTCTTATTAACATGTACTATAAAGCAACTCTGTGACGTCTTTCGTAAAATTGTCTACATGTGTGTGTTTCTTTGTGTCAATTATCATGTGTATACATTTGTCTTTTGCGACAGTGAGACCTTCTCCTTCATGTTGACTGGAGAGGACGGCAGCAGGAGGTTTGGGTACTGCAGACGCTTGCTGGTAAGCCACTGTCCCCCCTCATCCTCTGCTCCCTGTTCACACCCTGCTGAGCCCTGTTTGTTGTGACAGACCTTTTTTATGTGAACATGTGAAACAGTGGTCCTGTGAGACCTGCAATGTGTAACATGACCATACACTGTGGCAGCAGGAGATAGAACGTATCAAGCGAAAAAAGACAACAACAAAAATAGAGAAAAACTAAAAAAGATAAACTGTGCACATGACAGAATTGGTTCAAAAAAGACAAGTTCCAACAAAAATGCAGAAATTGGTTTAATATTTTTAAATGTATTTAAATAATCACATATCTATCTTACAATCAACAGAAGGAAATATAGTAGCTGCATACTATTTAACTATTACTATCATAATTATAACTTCAAACATTCAGTCATAGACATGAAGTGCATACAAATATAATATATGATAAAAACCTAGTTGGGATTGACTCATTGAATTTAATGAGAGTTTCTCAAGAGAGGCAAAACAAAGACAAACCATGAAAAATCCTAACTTTGTCATTGTGGAGCATTTCTTCTTTATAATGAGGCCACGGACTACTTTGATGTTTTTTCTCTTTCTGTTAAGCTTCCCATGTAGCTTGCGGGTAGAGGGTATGACTGTGGGATTCTGCGAATGTGGTGGTGATTTTGTTTGCCGGTTGGTATTTCTGAGTATGTTTACAGTGCGACAGTGTGTATGTTTTCATAAGTTTGATGGGAGTGTCTTTACTCCGGTATATGTGTATGTGCTGGATGACAGCCAAACCTTTTGTGAATAGTTTGTCCAGACAAAAATGTTTTAAACTGGATCTGCTCTGTTGATCTGAGATTCATCTAGATGGAAGAAGATTTTAATGAAGCTAGAAGAAGAGGTGAGCTTCTCTCCTCAAGTAACTTTGTTTCTTCCCTGCTGTCTGACCAGCCGTTGGCAGTAAGCGAGCATTCCTGAGGACTTGAATCAAGCTTCACATAGTTGATTTAATCATCCATTTGGAAAAGCGGAGGAGAAACGAAGAGAAAATTGTATACCTAATATGGACAAGTGGATTGGCGGTTGTAGAGTGCTTGTGTTCATTTGGGTCTGTGTGTTTGAGTGTCTGGGGTCTCGAAGCACATAATGGTCTGTGAGTGTACAGAGGAAGGTAGATACGATCAGCAGGAGCAGATAAACCACCTGTGTTTAGGAAGTTGCTATCCACATAAAAGACTTTCACCTCAGATCACAGCCTAGATTTAAAGACTTGAGCTGCAGTATTTAAACAACTTATCTACATATGTTGTTATCATTGTCTACAGGTCATGGTTAAATTATCATCATCTGACCCTTTAGGCATAAAAAATACAAACAATAATTCCACACATTTGATTAAAAATATGCCCTGGTTCTTTTAGCAATCTTTAAAATGTTACAGATCAAATTCAATTTCAGTTTACTCGTCACAGGGAATTCACAGGGAATTCAGCTTTCTAAAGCTGGAAAAATAACCCTAAAAGAGACCTTAATCTGTCTCTTAAATCTTGCAAGTGAACTACCCATTTAAATGTGTTTGTAGACAGTTTACAGAACGTCCGTGATTGTGTCTCTTCATCAACTCTGTTATCACAAGTGTTCAATGAGTCTATTGCCTCCTCCTGCAGCCGACTGGGAAAGGATCTCGCCTTCCAGAGGTTTACTGCGTCATCAGCAGACTGGGCTGTTTTGACTTGTTCTCTACTGTGAGTTCATCGTTTCCTGTGCATGTGACACGCACACACGCACACACACATGCGCACACACACACAAACACACACACACACACACACTGTGTACGCTGTCTGTGTGTGGTGTTGTAGCTGTGGTTGACCCATCTCACAGTAAATGACTTTCAGCAGACCTTCTGCTGAGCGCCTGTTCATTGGTAAACCTTATTTCATTCTTTCTTTTTTTTTACTTCTTGATTTCCCAGAGTAATTGTTTCCTTCACTTTTGTCTCAGTGGTGCTAACACAGAGCAGAGCTGTCACTCTGTTTGACTTTTCCAGGCTTATCTGATTACGTATTAATTCAAAGTGAGTAGGTCCAGACTGTTGAAACAACGTGGTGGCTATACAACATGAAAATACAATACCATGGCCTATTTCAAAGACAGAGAGTGAAAATATGCTCTGTTTTCATTGTTTGATAATAATCATACCCAGGCTGTGATTAAAGGCTATACGGAAGCCTGGCAAACATGACACATCTGAAATCTGTATTCAGTAGTTGAGTTAAGCAGATAACTCTGCGAAGTAGATGCATTTTAGAATTTAATCTTTGAACAAATTAAAGTGTTTACCAGCAATAGAATGCGTCTAGTTTTGCATCATGTGATATTTTAGGGCATTCAACACACGAGTCTGGAAGAGTATCCTGTTCATTTTGAGAACGGTGCAGCAGCAAACCTGAGACGAAAATGAAAGGAATCTTAGTGTTTTCATGGTAAATGGGAAAGAAGACCAGTGTTTGTCTCTTTCACGCACACAACTCTCTCTGACATCAGACAGACAGACAGACAGACAGACAGACAGACAGACGAAGAAGATGATAGTGGTGATATCATGTGACCTTGATAAGACCTTGATTATCCAATCAAGTTGCCAGACAGCAGGCAGTGTGGACCTAAACAGAAATTTCCAATCACACAGACATGGAAATAAATTCACTTTTTTCTTTTTCAAAGCTGAAAATGAATACTGAGATCCAGACAATTGCTAGTGCTCAAACACAGAACAATATGTTTCCATAAATTGTTGCCATGGTCAATAATCTTGATGACGATGCACTTTTTTTTGTCATGCTTGGCTATTCATTTAATATGGATAAAAACCTTGGCTCCTTTCATATTAACATATTTCCAGTGTGTGTATTGAGGAAACTAGTAGAAATATGTTGAGGAAAGTGTGCTTTGTGTTCCCATGTTCAGATCCTGGATGAGGTGGAACGGCGGCGAGGCGTCTCAGCAGCCCTGGTCTACCCCTTCATGAGGAGTCTGATGGAGTCCCCCTTCCCTGCACCAGGGAAAATTATCAAAGTAAAGACCTTTCTGCCTGGTGCAGGAAATGAGGTCAGAGCTACTACTTTCACTACTTTCATTATGTAGCTGTGTGACATTTTCTGAGTTAATTAGATTCACAAACTGTGATAACTTAAATTTCACATATTTTGTGGTCATTCAGGTCATCGAGCTGAGGCGGCCCACAGACTCCAGACTGGAGCATGTAGACTTTGATAGTCTTTTCAGTTGCCTCAGTGTACGGCAGGTGATACGAGTCTTTGCCTCGCTGCTGCTGGAGCGCCGAGTCATCTTTGTGGCTGATAAACTCAGGTGAGGCTCCTAGCTTGTCTTTGTCCCTCTGCGGTGAGTCTATCATCTCCTATACAATATTTAAGTGAAAGAAAGCTTACCCAAAACTGAGAAATATATCTTCCAGAAACCTTTCACAGTGCTGCCAGCTTGTGTCCATTTAGACTAATCCTGGCTGACGATGAAGGCAGAATAACAATAACTTTTCTACAGATACAGACACATAATATTAGCATTATACTGTGGTTTTGTCAGCTTGGGCTGAACAAATACACTGTGTGTTGAACTGTTTGATGTCAGGCAACAGGTCAGTCAGCCAGTTAGGATACCAGAAGTAAAGTGGGTCACACAATGAGTCACTGCCAGAGGAAAAGAGGGTGGGGCTGATGAGATGCAATGAGTCTCTTAGGACTTGGTGTCCCAGTCTGTCCTCTTGTTACATAGAAGAGATGGGTTCTTTTAGAGCATTGGAAGCGAGGGTGGAGTGGGAGAAGAATTGAGTGGAGAAGTAATCTCTCCATGTATCAAAGCCCAGTTTAAACAAACATCAGTGGGGGCAGTGACTGTGAGGAGAAGGAATGCACTTCCTGTGTGCGCGACTCTGCCCTCTGTGATCTGTGGCTGGACTGTCACCGTTTGACTTATGATGCCACGTTCACTCCCTACGTATGAGCTACGGCAGTTTCTGTGTCCCTGGAGAAAATCAGTTTAAATTGCTCATTACCAGAGGTGATGACATCAAGCATTTCAGTGATTTTGTAATATCTTGTATGACAATCATTCAGGAAGTAATACAATATCTGTGTACCTGAAGAGATAAACATTTTCCCACAGGGGTGAAATAACTATTTAAAAAAACATGGTTCAGCCATAAAGCACGTCGCCCACTGCATAGTGAAACTTTTGCATTTGGAACAACGTGCATTCATTCAGGGTCTCCAGACGATGAATCCCAATGACTTTGTGATCCCCTGACTTTTCCTCAGTACCATGAGGTTGACGTTTATGGTTATGAATCAAAATGTCTTAACCACTATTGGATAGATTGTCATGAAAAATGGCACACACATTTGTGATCCCCTCAGGATGAATTGTATTAACTTTGACGATTTTTTAACTTTTCCCACCAAAAGCTGTACTTTTTGTTTAGTGCTAATTAGCAAATGACTAAACGAAATAAACAAATATAAGTATTATAATGTATTTTATAATTGTTGTGAATATGCCTACTATATATACCGTGTGTGTGTGCCTGTGGATTTGAATGTCCAAGCATGCATGCATACATGCAGAGCTCCTGTGTTTTGGTTTCTTTTGAAAACTGTGACAGGGCTTCTCTGCAGCTAATGACTTAGATGATAAAGGGCTGCTCCCTCTGGGGCTCCGGTACATAATCCATTCCAAAAATAGCTCACCAGCAGAACATGATGTATGTTTCTTTCCCTTGAAATATACATCCACCACAAGCAGCGGAAAGGAAAAGCCATGTTTGGCAACAGTTTTCTGTGGGTTCTATCCATCGTGTCTTTGCTGTTTTACGTTCCCTCAACTGTTGTAATATTACACCAAAACCTTTTGTTATTTTTTTCCTGGATAGGTTGTTGACTCGGAATGAAAGTCTGCAGAGACAATTTATTTTCCATCCAATGCCCGTAATAACAAGTTAAGATAAAATACGATAAGATAATCCTTTATTAGTCCCGCAGTGGGGAAATTGCAGGATTACAGCAGCAGTGCACATAAGAGACACATAGTAAAAAAATAAAAATCAAGTAATATAAATAAACAGTAAAACATAATACAAAAGAAGAATACAATAGCAATATTAAATAGAAAGACGGAATAAAAAAAAGTATATAAAAGTACTTAAACGTATTATATATTGCACCAGATGAACGTAATTAAAGTGACCAAAAGTGATTAAAGTGTTAAGTGTTTAGTGTTTGTGGTCTACTGTGAGCAGTTGGATGCCTAATCAGATAAATACATCATCAGCTATGTCACTCTTTAATTGCGTAACTTGATTGACCTGCAGATGCTAAAGGAGTTTTGTCAGTGCTGCAGACTTATGTAAACAGTCTCTGTCAGTCTTCAGGCTAGAGTTGAGGACAGTTACCACATTGTATGTGTATGTCTTGATTTATCTCTTGGCATGCCAGTGAAATACTTCTACAGTAAAATGATTGGATTTAAATGACTTTCCCAGACAGCACTCCATTGTTAAAGTGATTGAATCCTTTGCGGCATTATTTTTTATCAGAATTGCCACACTCAAATCTTAAGTATGACACTCTCTGCTTTTACCTAAATGCTGTTCATTTTGGTCCCCATCGGTGTCAATAGCTCAGAATCGGTATTTGACTGCATGATCAAAAGTATACTGAATCATCCTATGTAGGCTATATTGAGATTGTGGTGTCCTTTAAAAAAAAAAATTGGAATAATACGGCAGTCTGAAAGTGGGTTGGAGGTCTGGAGAGCACCAAGATGTTTTACAGCTGCGGTATTATGATCAATGTTGTCTACAATCCTCACACAAGTAGAATTATTGCACTGCTGCTGGCATTTTTCTAATCAACAAGTAGGCAACATACTCATTTAATTTACTCCTCAGTTATTCTCAAACACTTTCTGTAACACGCTCTGCAGAACTGGCACAAATCCAAAACCACTTTTAACAACTTAACTGGTTTCCCATGTGGTATTTAACTCTAAGGTAGAGTGAAATCCACACACTATAAACATGTGAAATGTTTCTGTTTTTCAAAGAGTCAAGAAACACTTGGACACTGCCAGTGCCTGACCAGCTGATTTTTACATCAATGTCGTTCTGGTGAATGTTTACACCCACATGTAGACGCTTACATTCACACGTAGACACTCATATACACAAACACCTGCACACATTCATCTGCACTCTAGACAGAGCCGAACAAACTCAGACGTTGCTAAGTTTCAAATAAGAACGTGTATAGAGTTTCCCACCGGGAGGCCGTTTCTCATTGTAAAATGACTTCTACTGTTGCCTTCTGTGGAGCTGGAGAACGGAGGCCGAGAGCCAGTGGCTGGAGATCCTTAAAGACAGGAAGTGAGGGAAAACCATTTGGGGACTAAGGGAGCAGAGAACATTCTGCTAGCGGATAAAAATACACCGGGTGCAGCTTGTCATAGGAATCATATAGGTCTATACTCCTGCTGCTTCTTTATATGATTTCTTGGTGTTACTTTGAGCTTGGGAAGAGCTTTGACATTGAAGAATGGTTTTGCGGAGCTTTACCAAACAGCTGGTGTCTGACAGCTGTGGTTCAGTCTAGTTCTCTTTGTTCTCTGTCTATGGAATCAGTCGTAGCCATGCCAGAACGGGTAGACCCAGTGCAGTGCTTCAGTAGGGCCGTGAAGCATGTGGTGATGCAGGCTTTTGACTTTCTCCCTCTCTCCTTCTCTCGAACACTGACATTTTTCCTCCTCCTCTGCGCTTCACAGACTAAGCCTCTGGATCCCCTGTTTCCTGGAGTATCTGCCAGTTCAGCCTCACACACACTAAACCAGGCCTGTCAGACCTATGAGAGCTAATATGTCAGGATTAGCTCCCAAACCTCAACACACAACAGCTCTGCACAGACCTTACCTCTGAGGAACTGGTCCTTCTCTCTTTTCCTGAGAGTGGAATCGTGAATTCATATGCCTGTAGTGTAAGTGTGTATCAAATCAAAATTAATCAAATTAGTCATTGATTTTTTTCTTTACTTTTGCTTGGTCTTATTTTCCACATATGCCGATGCTTAAGAATAAGTAAAACTTAGCTATGCTCTTTCAAAAGTGTGTGCACCCTGAAAGGGAATAACAATGCCATACAAGGCAGAATGACTTTTTCTTAGTTAGTATATGAGTGACCAAAATAACAAAGTGAATCTAACTCCATGCAGCTCTGTGTGGCTGTAGGCATCGCGGTGCTTTGAGCTAAAGGCTAACATCATCATGCTAGCATGCACACAATGACAATGCCATCTTAGTTTAACATTGGAGCATCCTTACATTAGCTACGCAGAGTACAGCTGAGGTTGATGGGAATGTTATTAGTGCAGGTATTTGGACAACATTTGATGGCCATCCATTCTAATAAGTGCCAACATATTTCAGTCTGGACCAAAGTCGTGAACTGGCTGACCAACCATTTCCACCCCGAGAGTCACTCTTCCTGCATGGCTTAAAGCCACCATACAACATACTCCAATCTAATACCACCACATGTGTGGTCTCTGAGGGTCTGAAGTTTTGGTCTAAATGGGAATGCCCCTCTCTCTTTACAGAGTTGAGTGGCAACCTCTGGTAGTGCAGAGTGTTTTCATTGCAAGTTCATCTTCTCCCTAGAGTGTGTGGTTGGGGAATGAGTGTAATTGATCCTTTTGGTATCAGTGGTGTGTATGGCCGCGTGTAGCCTGTGGCGAAGGTTTTCAGAGATCTATGCCCCATCACTCCCTGTTGGAACTCGTCAAATCCAGGAGACAGGATCTGTTAGGAATTATCAAGCCCTCCTCAGGCAAATGGAAATCAGACGGCCAAAGTAAAGCTGCAAGAGCTGTAATGGTATGAGTGATCTGGAAAAGGCCTAAAAAGACTAAACATTGTGGGTACTGTAGCCTTTGGGTTTTCGTTGGTGTAATTCCATTTAGCCCTGTCGAGAAAACACATTTTAATCTTGGCAATTTGACTCATGGGAAGTTAAGCTTAAAAGGCCTTTGGCAAACATGTAGCCTGAATGATTAGAGTGTAAAAGTTTGTGGGCGTTTTGTCATTTATCTCAGCAAATTGATTAGGGTACTGATCTCTGTTTTCTGTATGCTCTCTTGTGGGCTGAAACTCAGTGTGAATGAGGTCGCATAAAAGGGAGTAACTTCTGTTCACTTGGATGTTCTGTCTGCTGTTGATGACAGCAGCCACGGAAAACCGTTCTCATTAAAAGTGTATATATCTCAAGTGGGGTGTTTGTGCATACCACGTTTGATCCCAGGTCTTGTTCTTGATCCATACTGATTTAGTGCTCCACTGTATGTGTGTGTGTCTGTGTGTGTTTGTGTGTATGATTGGACCCACAGTTTATTTTCACTCCCTTTGTGTACATGGACTGGACAGTATGTAGAGGACAGAGGGGAGGAGGGTCAGCCACTGTCAACAAGCGACGGATCGTGAGAAAGACGGGCTGCTATTTGTGATCTCTACTTTATACCACAGCTGTTGGAGTTAAACCGAAGTGGCACTTTTTGGTATTGCGTCAACAAGCTTCCAGCTTAACTATAGCAACATGTCAGAGTCACGCCAGCCCTGCAGACAGTATAGTAATGTTACAGTAATGCATTTTATCGGGCTCATCATTCTTCATTGTGGTTTGTAGTGGATGGTGTGAAACTCTAAGAGGGAGGAGTACAATAGATAAATGCAGTAATTTGTCCAGACATTGTGGTAATGGGAAGTCTTTGAGATGAATCTGTGTCAAAGTGTAAGAACTTTGACAAAGATGGATTATTCTGTCCTTCAGATGAGCTGCAGGAAGAACAAAGTGTCAAAGTGTTTCAAGGAAAAGAGGATCAAGTCATTTAACCAGAGATTGCTCTTATAGTTCAGGGATTTGAACATTTTGAGTGATACTATTTTTTTAAACAACTACAGAAGTTCATGACCTCAGTAGGCAGTATTTTTAGGAAAATATTGTTACCATATAAACCACCACGCCCTTTCAATCTGGAAAAAAGGCTTTTCATTATCTAGTGAAACATCTGCTCCATTTTGACCGTGTTCAGTTTAAACTGGTGTGGCCTCCGCAGGGCGTTGTTATTGTGTGAGTGTGAAGATGATTGATGGTGTGTGCCTTTATTTTTTTTAATCTCCCATCATCAGTACCCTGTCCAGCTGCATGCTTGCAGTGGTGGCGTTGCTCTACCCGTTCTCCTGGCAACACACCTTCATCCCCGTGCTGCCGGGGTCCATGTTGGATATTGTTTGCTGTCCCACTCCCTTCCTGGTGGGGCTGCTGTCCAGCTCTTTGCCCAAGCTCAAGGAGTTGCCTGTGGAAGAGGTGAGTGCACCCTATCTGCATTTTCTCTGCCTATCTACCTCTGGGCAGTTTCTTTCCCAGACTTGTACATTTCAGGCCAATGTCTCCTACATTCTTCAGATGTCCCTGATTGATGTTCTGTCTCTATCTCTCTGTTCTCTGATTGAAGCCTATTTCTTGGAATAGTGGATATTATTGTCTGGGCTGATACATTAACAATACAGATTCGGAGCAACTTCATTATACATTGGCCGACTGTTGCTGCATCTGTTTGACCTCTTCTGCCTCTAGTCTTATTACATCAGGGAACCAGCCAGGGAACTTCCAACCAGAGGAAAGTATTCAAAACTGTGTTCACATATTAGACAGCACCATTCAGACCAGAGACACTGAAAGGTGTATCTATAGTTGTTTGCCACTTGAAGACAGTGGAACAAGCTGTAAACAACACAGCATTGACATGCTATCACCTTATGGAGTAGACTTGGAAATGCTCTGAGAATATCTGCAGAGTGGGTGATCATTTTCTGTTCATTTCAATACAGTCGACCCTTCTCAAGTTATAAATAGTAATTTGATCCATTAGTTATATATAGATATTGATTTGTGTAGCATTAATAAAAAATATAGATAGTTTAGCCTAAATTCTCAGATGTGATACTGTTTGTTATGCTCTTCTGGGACCATAAACTGAATATACTTGGGTTTTGGACTGTTGGATCAGACAATACAAGTCAACAAGGGTTTTGGGAACCAACATTTTACAGAACAAACAAGAGTAATTGATGAATGGATATACGGGCAGCCGGTGTGCCAGAACAGCACCAGCCAAAGATCTCGGGCCTCCTTCTCTTTCTAGTTTTGGCTCACAATAAATAGTTTGGTAGAAGAAGCCCACTTAAGTATTGTCCTTAATTATCAGGTATTAGGTGCACCTGGTTTCCTGCTGAAATTGTTGAAGTGTTGTTTAGTTTTTTCTCAGCATTGGCTACATTTCTACAGCTATGTCTGTCTTTTCACACAAATCACCTATATATAGAATAGGTGTATACCTATTCTATATATAGGTGATTTGTGTGAAAAGATAGACATGTGAACAACACATGTCTACCTGTGAACAACATCTACTGTCTGTTTACGTCACTTTTCCTGTGGCTGATTTACTCATGTGATAACTTCAAAGAAAAATCCATTATAATATATAATAATAATTATTATATATAATACAATATTATATCCGATTTTTTTTTTTACAGTGATGGTTATTTATTTTCCAGATTACATTTTCCAGAGAGAAAATGTACATTTCCATTGCAGGAATGACCAGTTTGTGTTTGAGGAATAATATGTTCTTTTCCTTTTTTCAGGCTTTAATGGTCGACCTGGGAACTGACCGATTCATTCGACAGGTTAGTCTATGAAAATAAAAAACTGTACTTAAAGTGAAACTGTAACAGTGGCCACTGTGGCAACATAATGCCAATTTCCCTTCATTTCTTGAGTCATGTTTGCAATATTCTCAGGAAACCTTTGTGCATTTTATCCCTCTATGTAATAAAGGTAAAATGCAGGAAAACAAAAAAGACAACATTACCTTAAGTACAATTGTATTGTGCTCACAAGCTTTAAAAAAAAATCTCCTGGTGAAATATGTGTGTTTAATTCTCATTTTTATTCTGTAATTAAACCACTTAAATGTTAATCTGTGAAATGTTAAAATGTTGTGTAACAGTAGAAAACAGTCAGCAAACTGTCTGTCTCAGTGAATAATGTTACACAGCAGCAATGCGTATCTAATGTCATTAACTAAAGCTAGCAAACATGAGCCATTGTACGTAACTGGTCATATTAGACCAGGTAAGGCTGAAGCCGCAGAGATTCTGAATGTTTTGAGTCGATTGAGTGGGCTTTTCTGTTTCTCATCGCATCATCTCTTGTGTTTTTTCTTCTTTCAAACGGTACAGGGTCTCGCTTTAGACAGGGTTGTAAAACATGCGGTTCTCTGTTGTAAATCTGAGCCCTTTGAAACGTATTCTCCAAACATAGTTGTTTATCACTGACTGCAGTGTTTTCGGTTGTTTATAGATGGACGACGAGGCCTCGCTGTTGCCACGGAAACTTCAGGCGGCTCTTGAACAAGCACTGGAGCAGAGGAATGACATCATCAGTCAGGACTCTGACAGCGAGTCAGATGAAGGTGAATGAGTGACAAATCATCACTTCTTACCAGGACAGATTCCTTGTTAATTAGAGCATCAGTCTCTGTGAAACTCTGACATCTTCAGTCCAGACTCCTCATCACAGTGAGTCACTAAGGCTCAGCTTAGAGAGGAGAAAATAGTTTTTTATGATGATGAGAGGTACTTGTCCTTCACATCTCATTGTTCTATAAGTAAATGGTGGCAAAACAACATTGAAACATCCATGAGTTTACAGTAGCAAGAAGACAAATAAACTTGACCTTTTTAGCTTCAGATTAATCCTTTTTCCTTTGTATCTACAGAGTATAACTCCTTAAACAGCCTGGTGTCAGAGGCCTTCATCCGCTTCTTCCTGGAGACCATCGGCCATTACTCCCTGTTTATCACTCAAAATGAGCGTGGAGAGCGCATTTTCCAAAGAGAGGCCTTCCGTAAGTCTGTGGCGTCTAAAAGTATCCGTCGTTTCCTGGGTGTCTTCATGGAGTCTCAGATGTTCGCTGGGTTCATTCAGGATCGGGAGCTGAGGAAGACCCGGGCTAAAGGTAGACTGTCCGTTTCCTGAGTGTCAGTTGTTTCCACACATGTCTCTAAGGATTTCCAACCCTGTACAATCTATAATACTAACTGTGCAGGAGAGCGCACTGCAGTAATACTGATCTCTAGTGGCTGAAAGTTATCATCAGCATGTTTTCTCTGCTCCTTGGCAGACAAAATAATTGTAATTTCCTGCAATATAAGATGTTTCATTCTTTTTCTTTTTTGTGTCTCTTGTTTTGTCCCATTGGCAGGTTTGTTTGAGCAAAGGGTGGATCAGTATCTGGAGGAGCTGCCAGACACAGAGCAAAGTGGAGTCAACAAGTTTCTGAAAGGCCTTGGTGAGTCCCGCAGCAGACACACAAGGCTATACTCGTTTTTTTTCTCAAACTGTTTTAAATCAGGCTGCTCTTGTGTTTTCTCTTTAGCTTTGTTGAAAACGCTCACCCTACAAGATTAGATCACAGTTTCCCAACGTTTAATTGCTGCTACTCATTTGCTCTGTCCAGATTTGAACTCATCAGTGTTTAACATCATGTATTTATCAAGGACAGTCTGTCAAAGATTCATATTAAGGTTACACATGTGTTTTGCTTCACCCGGATGTTTGAGCTTCACTATGCAGAGTTTGACACCAGAAGGCTGTTTTAACATTCTCCTGCTGAAGGGAGAAAGTTTTCCTTTGCCAACCTGAAATTTCCGTTTAAGGCCTGTAATACTTCATAAAAGCTGGATGTTGTGTGTTTATCCAGAGTGTTTTTCATGTCTTTAAATATGTATGGAGGGGATATTAAAATAGTTGTATCTGGAATCCACACACCTCACGTAATCTCTGCCTGGTTTAATCCTCAAATACCGTTTAATAACATGAATAAAATTGAACCTCTCAGATATTGATGTATTTTACATATTTTAATGGTGTTGTTTTAACTGTTTTCAGGAAGTAAAATGAAGTTTCTCCACAAAAAGAACTGAGGGGAAATCCTCCTCCTGTTTTCAGTCATACAACAAACTGAAGACCTGATGTCTCAAGTCTCTGCATTATGATGATTCTCACCTTTTTATTATGTTTTTTAAAAATAAACATGTACATATTATTTCACTGTAAGCTGGCTGTCACACTCTTCAGTGTATGTTTATAGTACCCTATGAGATAGCGATAGTACGACGGTACACAGCGAGTGAGCCGTAGAGTAACCACTGATGTCCAGGTGTGCTTGTGAAGAGTGGTATCAGGATGTGTGAGTGGATGAGACCTGACATGGGCATAAATGTACAGTTCATATGTTTTCATTTTGCATTATTTCACCACAGTGTTGTCCTCTGTTTAAGGAGTGTAGAACCTATTCAAAAACTGTACATGCATCAAGACAATGAAGAAAATGATTGTAACTCTTCATAGAGTCTTTTGCAATCTTTTATTAAAGAAATGTTAAAATGCTTTAAAGTGCAGTTTTGAGTTTACTCATAATATACATGTTACATATTTGTGTTGTTAACTATTTCTTAAAGGTCAAACTATGATTTTGACTCAGCATAGATTTGTTCGTATTTTTCTTACACACACTTATCAGCCAAGTCGCATCAGCCAAAAAGCCCACTTATCAATAACAACATTACAGATGTGATCAACAGCCTTTATTACTCACAAAACAAGACCCAAAGCATATAGACATCCCTTGTACAAAACAGAACTATGTAATTCAGTTTGCCAGATGAAATAAACATTGTCTCTTTTACATCTGACATCTCAATGACAGCTTCCCCCAAAGCTATGCATTAGGAGAAGCTGGTAGGATCCCAAAAGGCCCAGTTAGTCTAGCACCAGCTACCACATGCTGCCGGTAACCTTATTACGTCTCTGCACATCACTCTGCTGGCTGTCACTGACGTGCTGTTATTAGCTCTCCTAACTGAGAGGCGTGCTGTTGATTCCAGCCGCCATTTACTTGTTCTCTGCTTGTGTCCTTTATAGCAATTAAGGGTGACATTTAATGTGAAATAACTATGTTCTCGGTTTAGTATTAAACTGAACACTTTTCATCCCTTTCTTAGCTTACATTAGTCATGTCAAATTTCAAGGCAGTACTACTGTATTTTTCTTTTGTGAAACATTAATTTCACCTTTTCTACATTTCAAAAGGAGATTTTGTTTACATACAAACCGTAGACGCGTTGCGCCACAGCAGTACAGTGTATTTACTGGTGAGGCTGGATTAGCGACATCAAAAGACTTATTTCCGGTTTATGCATCAATAATTTAACATCTTGAAGAGGACTTTTACTTTAAGTGATGCTGTTACTAGAGTATATGTTACTACTAATGCTTTGATATACCTAAAGAAATGTTTGAATTGCTGTACACTACTGTAGTTTATGAGACTAATTGTACATGAGAATTTGGTTCTTTAACTCAGGGAAATGGTTTACTTTTTCCTCCAGACTGATTTGATGACCCTTTGATTTGATATTTCTATCAAATTCATAACCTTTTTTTAATCATATTTGTTTGAAGGCAATATTGAAATATGATGGATATTATTAAGAAGACTTTGTTAAGCGTCAGCTTTAGTTTATGTATATGTCTAATTTGAGCTGCAGTGATTGAAGGTAACTAAGTACATTTACTCCGAAGAACAACGTTTAGGTACTTTACTTGAAGACTTTAAACTACCAAACAGTATATCCAGCTGATCTTCCATCTTTAAATGCTGATTTAATGTTAATGCAGCAAAAATGTAACAGATAGGTACCGTTCTGCTGCATAAATACTGCAAATAATACTTTTGATTTAGTAGTGGAAGGAGTACTAACATCTTCCATCAACATCCTATTACAAGTCCTGAATCAAAATTATACTTGTGTGAAAGTGCATGTTCTTAAAGTATCAAAAGTATAGGTACTCACTATGCAGAATGGCTTCTTTCACAGTGTTATATTATTACAAATCTCTAACAAATACATGTAACTAATGATTACGTGTCAAACAAATGTAGAGGAGTAACATTGAATTAGTAGATGTCAAAATAGTGTACTTAGTTGCATTCCACCACTGCTTACAATGGATAATTTTCCCTGTGTTGTACTGTTACCATACATATATATAATGTGTGAATAGGATAGGATGTGAATACTTCCTCCATCCCGTTGCAGCAGTGATATTTCCACGATGCCATTCTCACAAATTCTCCAAAAAATAACCCAGTCTCCTCACCAAGTGTTACACTACAGCTTTGAGAAACGTCAGAAGTATTGCATGAGAACGAATATAAAATCTCACGATTAACTGCGAGACTTGGATGTCTCCAAAATTGTGGCCGGTCTGAAGAGCGACATCCGATGGAGGGACTTGCACTCGGAGATGCACGGGTCAAGGTAAACGAAAAAAACACTCTCGCACTCAGGACAGACGCAGAGCAGCACAACCGACACGACCGACAGAAGTTGAGTTGCTCGGCAGACAGTCTCGTTCACTCTCTGACATCCTCACGCGCGCTCACCCTGATGTTTACCTGACATGATGCTCTGCAAGAGCTACGCACTTCACGAGCGGAATTAATTTGTTCCCGGACACAGTTTGTGGATGCTGCGTGCATCAAACTACTATCCGCGTACTGACTTTATGTTCGCGGGCTGCCTTCTTGTTTGGTTGTGGACTGCACCACGATGCCGTGATACAAACAAGACACAATAATATCACGCTCAGTGATGCGCTGGAGGTGATGTTGCTAATGCAGAGGCAGACTGAGGATGCGGGGGCAGCCGCTCTGCAGTGTGACTGACAGGCTGGTTGTTATTAAGCGAAGCCGCGTTAATAAAGTGCTGTCACAGTGACGCGTTCACGAACAGATACAGGCAGCCAGACGTGTGACAAACCATAAGACAAATCCCAAATTCCCACAGCTTTATATACATCACAATGCTATGGTGGTCTGCCCATACTTATAGTTTCCCCATAATTTCAATGTAACATTCAAACAGGGATTTCTTGTTTTACAGTGATATTTCAGACAGAGTAACACCGTATCACAAACTGGATAGTTGCTACAAATCAAATGGAGATATGTAGTGAAACATTTTAAAAGTTAAAGCTACAGTATAACATGTGAGGCATTATGGGGCAAATCCGATTGATTTTTTTCTTCAGGTTTTGGGGTAGTCTTTCCTTTTCTAAATTAGGGGTATTTGGAGTCACAATTTGTGATTTTATGCTATAGATTCAATTGACTTCACTCGACTAAGGCCTGGCTTCACCTGGCAACGATTTAAACATATTTGTCAAAATTATCTCAGTGCAACCTCTCCCACTAATGTAATACTTGAGAATCTATTCAGAGGGTTTTATTCAGGAATTTACCTGCATATATATTATGTAAATTCTGTCTCTCTCTGAAATCTGCTTCAAGTCCTTAATTTGATTTAATTTAAAGTAATATTGCTTAAACTGTCAAATAAAAAGAGAATCAGCCTTCAAATCCCATCATAATTGAGAGAATGTAATTCCCCTTGACGTCATTAAAACAAATATGTCATGTCCTAAGTGCTATACAGTCACTGGAGCCGGGGACTGCACCATATTGTTTTACTGAATTTTGCACATTGCAATCTGGCTAACAAATTGTAACGAATTCTTTTAGATTTTGCAGATATGATTTTAAATAAACTGATAAACATTTTCCTTTTTTTGAAATAAAAAACGTATTAGCAATTTAACATGTACTACTGTTAATTAAGAGCAGTGGTTAACTTAAAGCTGCATTATTCAATATAATCAATGTACATTTATATTGATATTGATTTAAGAGACTATATATAGGCTAATTTGAAAGTGATCACTCACAGTGAAAGACCAACTGTACAACTGTATGGCTCTTTTCTTAACCTTTTTGGTCCAGCATCATACAACAGTTATATCTCTCTGCATTTTTAAAAGGCAATTTTTGTTACAGACTTAGCCACAACAACAACAACAACAACCACTTAAAGAAGCAATACTATGTCCGCTTATTTGTTCTTCCTCTATCCCACAACGGCTAAACATGTATTATAGACGAAGGTTGCTTTTAAGGGAGCTTTAAAACAAGAGATAACTATATCCTTAAGAATAATGGCGTGACAGCTGTGCATCTTCTTAAACCGTTTGACTTGAGGCTCATGGTGAGATCCCATCAGCTGAAACAGTTCAAGCACCCCATGATGAGAAGATCAACATAATGAGTAAAATATCTCTGAACAATCTTGTTTCTGTGTAAAGTTGCAGCGGCTAAACTGAGCTTTCCTAGGAAGAACTCATACAGTGGGGTTTTTCAACTGCTTATTTGTTGTCATTTCTTAAGAATTGATTTTCATTTTATAAACATGATTTTTACTCTCCGGTTGATGGATTTCTTTGCTGCACAGTAAGTAAATGATATGAGGACGGACATAGTTAAATAACATAACAACTTTAGAGTTGTTGAAGATAATCCTCCTTTCTCTGTGATCTCATCACTCCAGTGTTAATAGATTTTACATAGGGGGTGCTTTCAAGGGAGGGATCACTGTGCAGGTTTCTATTATTGAGATATCCCTTGAGATGGCATTTGTATCTAGTGCCGGCTTCACTTAACAGGGCAGAGAGAGTTGGTGGGAGGTTTCATTTTAAAAGATAAATGCAGTGAAGGTTCAGAGAAAGAAAGTGCACCGTTTGAAAAAGCTAAAGACCTGAGTGAACAAGAGGCAGGGTCTAATACAGACTAATTGTGTTTCAAATTGGGTCTTTGACCGCAGAATGAGGAATGGGATTGTTCTGAGCTCCCCACTGAAGCACCCAAGGATGAGAAAGTTGTCAGATTTGTAGGTCAGGCTGCAGGGGCTGTTGTTAGGCAGACATGCTCACAGCTTGAGATGTCTCAGCGGTTTGACACTGGGTTATATTTGATGGCGACTGTTTGTTTAAAGTTTGGATTGCTTTCAGCAGCATTCTGGTCCCTGGTTCACTTTTTCAACTTTCATATTCCATTCTATTATCCAAATCACTTATCCTATTTTAGGGGCGCAGGTACACTGGAGCCGATCCTAGCTGACATTGGGCGAAGGCAGGGTTCACCCTGGACAGGTCTCCATTTTATCACAGGGTACATATAGAGACAGACAACCATCAACGCTCATATTCACACCTACAGGCAATTTAAAGTCCAATTCACCTGAGCTGCATGTCTTTGGACTGTGGAGAACCCGGAGGGAACCTACGCTGCCACGGGGAGAACGTGCAAACTCCACACAAAAGGACCGGATTCGGGGTCAAACCCGGGCCCCTTTTGCTCTGAGATGACAGTGCTAGCCACTACACCACCGTGCAGCCCAACTTTCTTCTTTTTTTGTGTGCAAATGCAGGGTCGGAATATTATCAATTCTGTCTCTAAATTTCCTTCATCTTTGTCTACAGTTGGTTCCTTTTCTTTCTTCTCAGAGTGTGCTCTGTTTATTTTCTCTGACGTGTAGAGTTAAAATCTTAATTGATTTCACAGTGTTGGAGGGAATTGCAGGAGGGTACCCTGGTCCCATCTGGAGCTTATCAGAGCCTGACCCGGTTTCGGTGTGCTACGTTAGCGTGTAGCTCCGCTGGGACCTGTTCCCTCCTCGTTGCTGACAAAGAGAAGAAGGCCACAGCCGTCCTATCCTAGCTCAGCCCCACATACTCCAACTCAACCTGAGCCGAACATCGCGTGATCCAAAGAACTAAAAGTTGCTTACAGTACACTTTCTCCCTCCCTCTCTTATTGTAGGTCACTTGGTCTTCCTTTCTCCATTTTGGAAAGGGCTTCCGGGGATATTTTGCCCTACAAAAAATAATTATCTTATCTCCCTAATTCCCAATTATTATGCACAGGCTTATTTAAGAAAAAGGATTAGATTTTCTCTCTTTTTTGGTGGCTGCACCACCATGCAGGGGGATGAATTTGACTGTGGCACTCTCCTCCGCAGCAGTGAGGGGGTCCTACACTTGGATGAACTGGGGGAGGAGAGAGCACAGTGAGGCTGTCATGTAAGCCGTCTCCTCTGGGGCCACCTCTCTGTGCGTGCTGCTTCCTGCCTCAGGTAGAAGACTCAGTACTTCTGCTGCCGAAGCGTCAGGCTGCTCGCTCTCCTCTCCTCTCCCTCCCACTGAGAAGGCAACAGCTCCACTCTCTAAGCACTGAAATGGAGAAGGTAAGATGTTTGTTTTAACATTGTTTCCTATCTTGATTCTGACACAGCTGGAGGCTGTTTATTTTCATGCAGTAGTTTCTGAGTTCACACTGTTGATCGTGTGATTGAACCCCTTTTGGGCCTTTCCGTGTCGAGTTGACATGCTTCCTATATTGGTGGTGCTCTCTCCCCCATGCTAAGAGACATGTTAAATATTAGGGATACCCCTGCCAAGTGTTAAGGTTTTAAAACTGGATTTGGTCCGGAGGCGTTTTTCATCGCTCGTAAATTGGTAAAAAGGTTCAACTTCAGAAGATAAACCTCTCCACAGAGAGAGGCATAATCTAGCAGGCTGCACTGTGCATCATCTTACTAGGTTTCCTTAGACATCTTGCATGCTCATATTTAGCTCATATCTGAAACAAAATATGATGTAAACACAAGAGACTAAGGAGTTTTATAATAATATCCTTATTTTAACAGATTTTATGTCGTTCCTTTTTAAAGTTTACTTGCATCATAATGTTTAAATGCTCATGGTTGGAAAATTAAATCAATGTTTAAAGATACTCAAATGATGCTCTAGCACAGGTTAAATTCCACTTACGTTCCTCTGAAAGTCTCTGAGACATTTGCTAGCATGAGAACAGATAACAACTCTTGGAGGTGTGATTTAGCCCAAAGCAAAGCGGCACCACAAATGTTTCTGACATATGCCACCCTGTCGTTTTATCACATGGACATCTGTGTGTGTGTGTGTGTGTGTGTGTGTGTGTGTGTGTGTGTGTGTGTGTGTGTGTGTGTATGTGTGTGTGTGTGTGTGTGTGTGTGTGTGTGTGTGTGTGTGAGACTGAGTATGTCCACTGTATATTTTAAACACAAGGAAGGTTTTTCTTTGTGTGCCTTTCAGAGCTGCTCAGAGTGCTCAGTGCCAACACTTGCACAGAGCCTGTGTACACTCTGCAACAAGTGGTTGTGTTACCAATGCACAGATGTGCATCAGCATCAGAGAGCCCCTACCACTTCCCAGTACACAGACCTGCACCAGCAACAGAGGCCCAGTGCCACCCAGTGTCCTGACCTGCTCCAGAGAGGCTCCAGCTCCCTGCCTCCAATTGGACAAGGCAAGATATTAAACGTTTTCAAGACTTTGTTACCTCCATTTCCAGGCCAGAATAACATCATTGGGACAATGCAGTCTGCCTCTCTCTCTCTCTCTCTCTCTCTCTCTCTCTCTCTCTCTCTCTCTCTCTTGTTGCCAGAAAGCCTGTTTGCCTTCTTTGCTTTCCCTCTGGTGCTCTGTTTTTTTGTTAATCATGTCTCTACAGGAACCATTGCAATGAATAATGCATATCAGTGGCAATGGCTGATAATAGTTGCTGGAGATCCTTGTGTTTTATTACACCTCTCTTTAACAAGTGGCCCAGATTCTAAACTGCTCGCATGATTTCTTTTTTTGCTAATATTAGTGTGTTGCTATTTAAAGACCCTCAAGTATGCCTGGCGGCTTTGTTGCCAGCTGCTTATGCAGATCTGCATCACACAAGTTGTCAAATCATAAAGAATAAGTCCTGGACACCCTTATTGGGATGTGGGAGTGCTACTGTTTGTTTTGTGTACTTGTGAGAAAAAGCTGTGTGACTGCGCTGACAGATAGGATGTGGTCAGTCAGATCAGGTTGATGCACACAGGGTGATGCTCGGCTCTTTACCACATAGAGGTGTGATGATCTGCAGGCAGGAGGGGGTTGGCTGAGGTTAGCCGGCCAGCAGAGAGCAGTAGGGCTGCGTTCATTAGCCGTATCCAGCTATTGTTAGATAGACCTTCTGTGGGCCAACAGTTTCTACGGTGACCTATTTAGAAATGTATGAGAGACAGTGTGCATTAGTATGTGTGTGTGTGGTTGGTTCATCAAAGGTAGATTGGACAGCTCTGAAATATTTTTCACTTGCATCTCGACGTAAAACTTGCAACCTATTTCCTGCAATTGTATCATTATTTTTGTATCAAAGTGCAGAGGTAGGCTAGTTTTAATGATGCATATCAATGTATATATCAATATAACTCATCACGGTTTACTTTTCCCACCGTCCCTCTTGTAGCACTATGTTAAAGTTCCACAGACTGCTTATACTATTAAAAGATACATGAATACAAATAAATAATGAGCATATTGAAAGATTAGGCTTTCATTCTTTAGCTCTTTATGGTCATTTTTTTGAAGGAAAAATATATAAACATATATAATATATATAAAATATAACATAACTAAAAATGTAGTGTCTCCCCATCTTCAAAACAGTCAGGCTGTCTAAAAATACATGCTGGACAACTTTATGGCCAAATGTATTGCCTGTGTCTAATGATAAAAAAATTCTGGAAGATGCCTACTCCCTTTCTAGCTGAGTGTTTGATAAGACAATTGATACTTATTGAAGCTAAAGTTAGCAGCCAGTTAACTTAGCTTAGCATAATGACAATTATATTACGATATTTTACTTTTGTTTTGTCCTACTCCAAACTACTACTGTAAAACACAAACGTGTCTGAAGTATAATTGTCGCACGAGATGATGCTCACCTTTCAGGCATCTATAAGATAACTAAAATACATATTGATATCCAAACCAATTGCCCTTTTTATGAAACAAATGTCAACCCGAATTACATTTAATTAAGTTGTCCTAATAAATCAATTTGATAACTTTTAAGTTATAAGAACTTATGATCCTCCTCTCACTGTGAGTGTGAATCGCTAATTCTCCCCCTCCCTCCTGCCGTCTGTCTTTTAGGCCCAGGGTCGTATCCTTGTTCCCTCCTGATGTGCCACTCTCACAGACAGGAGCCCTTGGAGCTGTTTTGTGAGTCATGTGACCTTCTGTGCTGTAGCAGCTGTCACCTGTCCACCCACAAAAACCACAGGTCAGTCCTCAGATGCACAGCACAAGGACACTGCAGAGAAGGGGTAACTGCAGGTTAAAAACTTCCTCTGAGCAACAACTCTCTTGAACTGCCTTGTCACTTTTATCATCTGTATCTGCATACACTACCCTTGGCTCGCCTAATACCTATTAAGTATTCATATGCTTTTGTTTTCTGTGTTGTTACAGTACAGTAGCTGCCTCTAAGGTCACCTCCATAGTGTCTTGTCCCCAAGGGAAACAATTTTAATGGTGATGTTTTTCATGCCCAAAGAATAAATTAGGGAACTTACTGTGTGGTGGATGATGTGATCTCTCATGTGTGCAGGGTGGTGCAGATTGGGAAGGCCCTACAGGATCAACAGTGGCTGTTTGAGAGCCTGATGGTTCAGGTGGATGAGAGGAGGTCTGCAGTAGAGAACAATGCTAAGCAGATAGAGGACAGGTTGGTGAAGAGTCATAATCATAGTTCGAAGTCTGAGCAACCTCTGCCACAAATGCTCAATAATTTAACAATGTGAAATATAGCAAGCTATTGCATAAATTAATGCCTGAAATGCTGCTCTGTTCTTTTGCATTTGGGATTTTTTTCACACATTTATTTCCTCATTTCTGTCTTCGAAGACTTCATGGAGTAAAGATTGCACACAGGAAGGCAGAGAACCAGATTAAAATGGCAAAGATGATTATGATGAACGAGCTTAACAAACGAGCCAACCTATTAATAGAGCAACTAGAGGTAATTACTTTATTTTTCTTTCCTTCTTATCATTTAGCCAGCTGTGAATCTATATGCAAAGAATCAGTAACTGCCGTGATGTAATCATTTCTGAAAGCAACCAAATGAGGGCCCTTTGTAATCTATCAAAGCTGCTTAAGCAAACATCTCACAAACTACATCTGTCACAAAAAAAAGCCCTCAGTCCAGCCGCAGTTCTCTGTGTATCAGTAATTACTCGATGAATTTTTATGGGTTTCTTTACAGAAAATCTCAGAGGACTTCCAGCAGCGTCTGGAGGACCAGCTGCAGGGGGCAATAGAGATATGTGGCCAGCTGGACCATGTTCAGAAGTTCATCACCTGGGCTACGACCCACCACTGCAGAGGCCCGGTGCTCTTCAGCAGGGCTCTGGTACGTCGACGGGGCAGGCAACAGACGTCCACTGTCTTATTGTAACACGCACAGCCTCATGAGGAAGGAGTAATTAATTGCTGATGCTTCCTTTTCCCCCTTTGTATTTAAAGGGGAACTTCACCTATTATAATGTTTATTAGTCACAGTACTACTGGAAGCAGTTGTACAATGCCTCGTGGGTTTCTAGAGCATTATAACAGTAAGCCTGAGTAAATGACTCAGGTTGCGTCACTGGGGTATTTCGACTCAGGCTTTGAAACTACAAATTAGATAAAGAAAAAGGCTCTGTTATAAACTGGGAGAGTGGAGTTTGAAAGATACAGACATTAACCAGACAGGGAGGGTTAAACAAGTTGTATGATGGAAGTCACGATATCTTAGCATCAATTTTGACAATTATTTTACAAATCTCTTGTGATTCCTGTAACTGTATGGAAGGGCAATACTAAGTTACTTGCATACTCTTTTGATGTTCATGGATGGTGCTTTTTTCAGTGTAGATGTAACCCTAGTCCTCAAAAACTCAGTGTGGGTAATTTGTGCTATTGCCGCTTGGTCTTGGCGTTTGATTTCCAGCAGATTTTCTTTTAGCATTTGGTGTCTTTTGAGCACACCTTTATTTTTTATATATTTACTTTAGAAATCAGTGACAGCAGCGGGGTTTGCAGAATGCATCAGTTTTTTTGTTAAAAGAACATATATTCTTCTGTCAGATTTCTCTTCAGATGCAGCAGCTGCTTGAGTCATCACTCCACTCCGACTCTTGGAGTCCTGTCAGGATCAAATTCAATTGGGATGCAAGTTACTGGACAAAGCAGATTTCCTCCTTGGGTAAAATTAATTTTATTGAAGCGAGATGGTTTTATTACAGTAGTTGTTTTACAGTTAAATTATCATTATTAAGAATAAGATTGAAACTGAAAATCAGCCCACATGAAAATGTTTAATGTATTAGAATAAAATAACTTTTTTTGTATGATAGGATTCAGTGAATTTGCTCAAGGTTTCAGCATAATTAATGCTGTTCAATGCATCGCAATCAAAAATGTCAGCAAAATGAGATACCTTCTCAAAAAAAACTTTATGCTGCATAGGTGAAGCAAATCATTAGTTTGTTTGCTTGACCTATTACATAATTTGGTTGGACAGAGCTCTTAATGTAACTCTGTGTTTCTCTGCAGGCCAGCTGACTGTTGAAGGGGGAACCAGCATTTACCCACAGGGCTTGGCCTGTGGCAGTATTCTCAGGCCTCAGCCCATCACCCGCTTGACTCTGCCATCCTTGTGTCACAGAGAACCAGGCTGTGGGTACCAGAACTGCTGCGAGCCCCAAATGTGTTGCGTCCATGGCATTCCCTCTCAGCCAGATCTGTCCAGTCTTAATAAAGGCCAGCTGGAAGCCGGCCTTTATAACTCCAGCTGTGTTCAGCCCGCCCTTTTCTCTGCCTCCTTGCAACAGAGCCAGCAGCTCCAGAGGTGCTGGGACCCAGAAAACTCGTCGCAATGTCTTCCTCCTTCATCACCTGTCATGGGACCCATCAAGCTCAACTGCAGTCGGGGATCTACATCCCAGCCACAAGCTGCTGTATCTCAGCCCCAGTCTCAAACTAAATTGTATCTCTATCGCCAACACCAGAGAGAAGTTCTTCCAGACAGCCAGGCTCAGCCAAGTGCAGACCGTAGCAGGCCAGGCCAACGTCAGAGGAAGCTGTCGACCAGCACGGCTCTGCAGCAGCAAGTCAGCCACACAGCCGTGGACAGAGATGTGATGACTGAAGAGAACTGTCCTGTCCAGAGTCCTGTCCAGCAGCAGCAGCAGCTCCATGTTCCTCCTGCAGCAGAGCCGAGAGAAGAGCTGCAAAGAAACAGACCTGCACCGATGCTCAGAGACCACAGAGATGTCAGGGTGAGAGATTAAGTTAACAATAACCCTCGACTAATACTGAATACTACAATATGTAAAAGAAAAAGAGCAAAGATCCTTCAAATTTGATTGTTCAAAAGTTTTGTTTGTATATTTATCCGTGATCAACATCAGCAACTGTGAGATGACACCGAGGCATGCCGTTGGATTTTGTGCACCTCAGTTTTCGGTTTTTCGCTTCACACGTGGTTCTGCAAAGTTTCTATGGCCTCAAACAAAACCACACCGCACTGTTTATACACACCTCTCAAAGCCCACAATGTATCAGTCAGAGTCAGGCCTACTTCCTATAAAACACAGATGTTCAAACACTCACTCAGACAAACACAAAGAACAAAAGAAGGCAACAAAGCCTAATAATAAAAATTTAAAAAAGCATCATGCAGTAACATTTAAGTCACATCAAAAGCCAGAAGGAAAATGTTTTACATATGGGAAGTGGTCATTGCATATTTCGGAAATGTTGAAGTTCAGGGTTTGTTTTGAATTTGAGGCGGTACTCAGTTTTAATTATCTGTAAATGACTAAAACTAAAGGACAGCTTTATTTTAATGCCAGAATGACCGCTTCCCACAGTTGACAGCTAGCCGGAAAACAGATGGTGCAACAGAAATGTGCTCCTTCTTTTATGAAGAAAGGATGATGGGAAAACAAAGCGCTGGTCTGACAATTACAGCTGAGCTGTTCTTAGCAATGTGCCCACAGCCAGGAGAGCACTGTTCATCATAATCACATGTGATGCCAAAGGTTTGAGCAGCCACACAATCACCTTGCCAAAAAGTCTCAGGGTGCACATTTACAAACACAAAAGTTATTATTCTGCATTTTCAAGTCACACAGCATCTGAAAACGTCATCAAACCACTTGGGCGTCATTTATGTACTTAACCTGTCATTAATAAGTCGCTAAGGGAATAGAGGGAGCTGCCAGTTTAATTTCAGTTCTAGTTTGCTCTCTGAGATTAATTCGCACACCCCTCCATCGTTCCAGGGAAAAGGATTACAGTCTATTTCCCTCCATATTCTAAATCCTGCATACGTCTCCCAAGGGGCAAGGATCAGGTAAGTGTTTTAATCGCATGATACTTAGGAGTACATGCTCGGTGTCGCCGTGGCCTGAATATGTATGTTGATACACTAGAAAAAAAGAGGAAAGCGAGATGTGTTAAAAGAAAACCTCAGTGATTTGTCAGCCCTCCTGCTTTCATTAGCTGAAGTGTTTAAAGGAGCTTTTTGAGACACTTAAATTAAATTGTAATAGGATAGAGAAGGAGAGAGTGTTCGTCAGTGATTTGCTGTCCTGGTTTAATCAAATGGCCTAACTGCACCCCTGAATTCACATTAGCATTGTAACCAACCTGTTCATTGCCTGTGCTTCTAACAGTAATATATACAGCTGTGTGGGCCATCCTCCATGTTTGTAGGGATTGAGCTGAGCGTATTTCTGTGTGTGTGCTTGTGTGACACTCAAGGTGGTTTCCACTGCACACATCCCACTCCTTTTCTCTCCGGTCTGTTGTTAATGGCATGAACAGGGGCATCTGTGCATGTGATGCAGCTTGAAAACCTGCTCAGTTTTGCATGTTTGTGTTTCTGACAGAGATCCACTTCCCTGGAGGTGTCGGTGACAGCCCACAAGTGTGTATCTGATGTGCAGAGCAGTAGGCTCAGCCCTAGTTTAGTGTGCACAAGGAGGGAAAGACGCTCCCAGAGCATCCCGGCAGAACTGGCAGCCTCTTCCACCAGCCATTATACTGAAAGGCCCACAGGATGCACCCAAAGCCTCCAGGCAAGAGCTGCAACTAAGGTAAGCCTGCATCAGAACAAAATCACATAAGTGCAGCTCAGCAGTCAGATAGAATAGAGGCGATCCGTGTGTTCATGTCAGTTCTGGTTTTACAGTCATTACATTACATTCAATTACATTTCATTTAGCTGACGCTTTTATCCAAAGCGACTTACAATAAGTGCATTCAACCATGAGTACAAACTCAAAATCAAGAAAGTAAAATTTATTCAAGAAAGCCAAACTACAAAGTGCCATCTAAGTGCTACTAAAGTGCTACTTTCTTTCTTTAAGGTATAGTCGGAAAAGATGTGTTTTTAGTTTACGGTGGAAGATGTAGAGACTTTCTGCTGTCCTGATGTCAATGGGGAGCTCATTCCACCATTGAGGAGCCAGGACAGTAAACAGTCGTGACTTTGTTGAGTGTTTAGCTCGCAGTGACGGAGTTACAAACCGATTGGCAGAAGCCGAGCGGAGTGAACGAGCTGGGGTGTACGGTTTTACCATGTCCTGGAAGTAGATTGGACCCGATCTGTTCGCAGCACGGTACGCAAATACCAATGTTTTGAAGCGGATGCGGGCAGCCACTGGCAGTCATGAGTACTTACTCTGATTAAGGGCTCCAACAAACTATTATTTTCATCATTTAGTAATCTGCCTATTATCTTTTTGATTGTTCGTTTAATAGTTCTGTCTATAAAATGTCAGAAAATAGTGAAAAGGCCAGAGTCATGTCTTCCGATTGCTTTTTACTATATAACGTTACAAATTCTAATACGTGTTACCTAATGTTTGTTTTGTTCTCAGTATGTCAGTATGGATCCTAAACAGAGGAGAGCCTCAGATGGGGTGCTTTGTGTTGTCAAGGAAACTTTGTCTGACAAGTTGCCCTGCAGAGGTCACAAGTCTCCTTTACTGTCCTATAAGACAGAGCCAGGTGCTGTAAAATACTACTTGCGTAACTTTCTCACCATGCAATTCTTTCTCATATTCTCAAATAAACAATTTCCTACGTTTGTGAATACATCCTCATCATATTTCTCTTCAGATCATTCTTTTACTTGTGTAAATGAAGAGATTGATTATGAGGCCGAAGGGAAATGCAGGGTGTCAAGAACCAGCCACAGCAGGTGTGTAATAGCTGTCGAGTCAAACATCTCTCCATGCACCAATCATGAACATCAGGTTTCATCAACTTTTTTCTCTACTTGCCTCTAAAGAAGCAGGGATGTTCAGAAGGACTCAGGAAGGCCAAGGGTTCCAGTGGTGTGCTTAGAGCGTCTCAAAATACTTGTGTCTCAACTGCCCCCACATGGGCGCCGGCAGAGCGACCCTTTACCTGCCAGCGGGACGGAGAAGAGCGAAGCGCTGCCGCAGCACAGGCCCAGGCATGATGCAACGCTGGATGTATGTCTTATTTCTTTGCATACAGTAGTAGAGGAAAGGTGATCCTCTAAAAAGACCAGAGGGATTGTTAATAGTCATATTGCAGAAAATCTTTAATGGTCGTTTTTATATGATAAATAATGCTTATGAGAATAGATGGCGTTCATACATAGTTTTGGAATGATAGTTACTCATTTACTTAATACATCTTAGAAGTCACGAGAGATTCTCCTCTACATGCTGTTCAAATTATGTTTAATTCAGCACACATATATATAATAAAATATGATATTAGCACACGTGACAACTTTTGTTCTCTTCTGTTCTTTTCTGCTTCTCTTCTCCACTGTGTCATACACACAGGGGATAACTGGAGGCTCTGAGACCACGAGGACCACCCGCTCACCCACAGCTTCACCATATGCAGAGCGACAGAACCGTAATCAGTCGACCGCATACTCAACCGCCAGAGAGTTTGACAGCAGAATCAGCTCCTGTAAAGCATCCACACATCCGTCCGCTTACCCTAAATATGTACAACAGAGTTACTCTGATCTGGATCTGGACTCTGACTCTGATCCCAGATCCGTCTTAGGGGAAGCAATTGTTTCTCAGGCTGATCCAGACCCACAGCTAGACTCAGATTCATCACCAAATCCTCACCCAAATGCAGAGTCTTCATCTGAGGCTGAATTTGAGTGTCTGGCTGAGGAGGAATCACTGGCTGAAGGAGAGATGCGGCTCTGCGGTGAAACTGATATCACAGGGGATTCAGAGCCAAGTCTTGAATGTGACGCAGACTCAGAATCAGATGCCGGAGCGGGATCAGATGATGGCCAAGGGCTGGACGCTGATGCAGAATCAGGCGATGCTGAAACCGAGTCAGACGTCCAGCCTGGCAATGATCCCAGTTTTCAGGCAGAGACAGACTCTGACGTTGCATCCGATCAGCCTCCAGACTCTCAGGGATCTGTGGAGTCTGAGCTCGACGTAGAATCTGAACCTGAACTCACAACTGACGACCCACAACCACTTCGCTCTGACTTGGAAGAGGAGTCCCACATTGGTGATGCTCCGAGGCCGCTTCTAGTTTCACACCCTGTCGCTCAAAGAGCCACCGAGGAACTCCAGCCGGACCAGGACAGTGCAGAGATGGAAAGTGAGGACTTCTGTGCCGTATGTCTAATTGGAGGGGACCTGCTGTGCTGTGACCGCTGTCCAAAAGTTTTTCATTTGTCTTGCCACATCCCGTCTCTGCTAAGCTTCCCCTCGTAAGCATTTATCCTGAAACATGATATGTATCCAGTACATTTAATATTACTCTCTTACCTCCCATCAAAGTGTTTATTTGGAGCCGTCAGTGCTAACCTGATGCTGTTTCTCATCCTGTTCAGAGGCGACTGGGTGTGTAGCCTGTGCAGAGACGTCATGCAGCCAGAGGTTGAGTATGACTGTGAGAATGAGAGAACATCTGGAGAACGCACATCGGCACATGGACTGCCTGCCTGTGACCAGAGAGTAGGCCATTTAACTGCATGCATAGTCATGATGGCTGATGGTTTTCTGTGACTTTGTTCCCTTCTTGCATTTATAACAATTTTCTTTCTTGTTTGGTCATGTTTTTAGAAATGTGAGCGGCTGACTCTTCTGATCCTCAGCAACGTCCTGAGTGCTCCCTTTCATGAACCCGTCAGTCCACTTGTGAGTGATCCCTCTTTTACTTTTATAGACCAGGTACAGAAGAAGTGAAGATTTTTCTTTGTTGTTGATACATAAACACACTTTAACTGTTGCTATATTATTTAGGGTTTGTTGGCTTAACGGTACCCTGTGGAGGTTTTTTGTAACAAACAAAGTTATGTTCACATTCAGTGTTCTCACCAAATCACATTGAATGTTTCCTTGAGGCCTGAAAGACGTGTTAAACATTTGCAACGCTGATTAAAAAAGATAATTAAGGTATGTGCAAAGTGGAACCACTCATTGCAAAATTCCACAGGCTACCCTTAATATAGATACTTATGGTGATCTCCTCCTGTGCCCAGTGCAGTAAAAAAATCACAACTGTATTTAATCGGCCCGTGAGCATATTTCATCCAAGGCAGGAACTATGATTGCTCAAGCAAGCGCCCTACAAATAGGTGGTGCCCTATTTCTCATAATGCAAACTATGGAACATTTATTTGATGCATTTTGAGGGCAGAAATAATTATGAGGTAATTACATTGGAATGAGTTACAGGGAACTATAGTGTTAAATGCTTTTGCTTTTTCATGCAGGCTCGTCATTACTACCAGATCATTAAGAGGCCCATGGACCTGTCTGTGATCAGGGCCAAACTCAACAAGAGGAATACTCGACATTATAACTTGACAGAACAGTTTGTTGATGATGTCTATCTCATGTTCCACAACTGTGCAAAATTCAATTATGTAAGTTAAAAATGTAGTGTATGTGTGTATTCAATGTACAATTTGTCTCATAATCACAATGAATCCTCATTTAGAATATAAAAATGATAATCATCAGTCAGTACTTCACCAGCACTGATCTGAGGTTAATAGCTCTTTCCCTCTCTGAACACAGCCTGACTCCGAGGTTGCTCAAGCAGGCCGCAACCTCGAGGTGTTTTTTACCTCCAATCTGAAAGGAGTTTTCCCAGACAGAGTTTTCCTTGCAGCGGAGGCGGACTCTGACAGCGATGAGTACGACGAGGCCTACAGGACCGCTGAGAGTGGTTTCCCCTGGCCAGAGAGAAGAGAGCAGTGCCACAAGAAGAGGAAGAGGAGACACTCCCTCAAGTCGAGGAGACAACACTTCTAACCATGGAGTGCAACAATGGACAAAAAAATGCTGTTTTTGTGAGTAATTATGCTGTTTTTATTTAGCAGCCTGTGGGGCCGTGTTTCCATTCTGTAATCTATTTAGTGGTTTGCAATAATATCACAGTGCTGCCATCCGATGGCAGCTGAACATACTGAAATGTACTTCACATATTTGAAGCATTAAACGAATACTGAAGTAATTATTGTCACTGCAAACTTCCACTAATCAAAGAAGTAGAAAGTGCAGAACACGATTAGTTTTCGTGACACATATTATATTCTACACATTTGGAACCACATCTCATTGGAGCTAATCAAATCAAGCGGTTTTGTAAGGTGGCTTCTGCAGCTTTAAAACATAATATAGGCTGAAATTGTTACTTGTGTAATATATCATATTATGCCACTGATGCACTGGACATTACATTCATTATTTATGTTCAGACCTCCTAAAATCACATACCCGATGTTGTGTACTGTATTGTGCAAAGAGGATTCTGTAGTTGGATGTTTAATAATCTCACTTCGCAGCTTAATTAAGTGGATTTCTGTACTTTTTTTAGGTGAACATAGCTCTTATTATACAGGGCACTTTGAACTTTGATATGGGTAAATACTGTATTTATCATATTCGTAAGCACTCAACATATTTATACATGTGTGACTGTATAGAACTTTATTTTATTATATTTCGCATTTTAATTACTAAATGATTGCAGGCAATTATCATAGGTTTGATTATTGATATTATTAAGTGTCTCAGTAGCTTTTTTTTTCTTCTTTTTTTTTAAAGCAGCAGTGATCCTTTTAACTTCGTCTTTTTACAGAAAGTGAGGGATTGATGGTGCTATAGCTATATAGTGTTAGAGGTCAGTGGGAAACATGTATTTTGTTAGAGGATTTAATATCCAAATGAAACAATCCAAGAAAGTTTGTATTTTACATGTAACCATAATTTAGGTTTGTGTAAGCTTATGTACACTTTCTGTTCCTCCCGTGTTTCAGCAAAACCTTGTACTCCTCTATTATCTAAATATCTCAGGCTTTATAAGAGTGTTAGGTATTGATATCATTCATTCTTGATGATTATTTGTAGAACCACACTGTTGAGAGAAAATTACCTTTTATAATAGCCGCCGTTGTAGAGCATTTCCTGTTTTTTCTTTACTTGCTTCCTGCAGCTTAAGATATATTTTACTTAACAATAACAGTAATTACTGCACAAATGAATGTCTGTGCACTCATTTGGTCATTGTCAGGAGTAGTGAATATACAGTATATGGGATGTTACTCCATTTGAAATCAATAAATGTCTGGTTCGTTCCATTCTTTTTACTGTAACAGTCAACAATAAATGCACATATATTAGTATCAATAAAATGCATACAAAAATCAAATGTATTTTCTTATTGTTTTCCATCTGACATCTAAATGATCATAAATTACAGGGAACAACAAATAGAAAAAATAAGTTTGATCATTTACAGCGCCACAGTGTACTGTAAATGTTTATATACAGTATACAACCAGCACTCTATATGAATTGCAGCCATTTATGGTTGGATTGATATTGGTCATTTTCATATCCAGTAGTTAAACTATTATGATAAAATAAGAATGATTTTCTAAATGTATTTCAACACTATATGATGCATTCAAATCTTTTGATTTGGATATACTTTTCCATTATTTCAAAGGGTTCAGGTTGGTTTCAGGAATAGTCAATACAACTTGATATTGGCTCCCTTGAAAATATCTTCTGGGTTCCATCCTCTAATCTAATTTCATTGTGCTTCTCTGAAGTACAGTGATAATAAATCCAGTGTGTTTGTGTTGGATCTCTGATCGGTGAGTGAAGCAACAGAAGCCATACTTGTTATAGTGTGGAGCTGCAGGTTTTGTAGCAAACTGTCCAAAACAGCATGAATAACACGCATAAGCTCTTTTTAAACTGGTAAGTCAAATTAAATATAGTGAATTGTAACAGCATTAACAAATCAATTTCCTTGCAGTTTTTCTAGATAAAATAATCACTTGATGATCAACGCTCAGTTTTAAGAGTATACTGAGCAGATGAACATATGCAGTTATATAACAGGTGGTAGATGAATCAAACATAAATGAAGCAATGCTCACATCATCACGTTAATTACTCAAATAATTCTGGACAAATGTACATCGTCACCTTCCTAAAATAATGACAAAAATGTTTTTCTTGCCTAAATCATCTCCTCATGATACTGGCCTCCTCTGGTAAAATCTCCTACATCCTCAGTTGAACAGCTCATGTGATTCTACCCCTATAGTATAACGGCCTATGTCAAGAGTGTGACTTAGGTCATTTTATTTTGCCTAAGTCAAAAGACAATGTGACTTAGACAATTTTACAAGCTTTTCAAGATGGCATTTTGAAGCTAGCATTTAAGCTAGCAATTTAGTTAGCATTCTTGTCAATAAAAATCTCACTTGAATATAATATTAGTAATCATAACGTAATTTGACCGGTATTACAGTATGCATGTTGTGCAGTGTCTAGAGGCTATTATATTTGGTCGTATAAGTTGTTTGTGTTTTCTGAAAAACCTGAAAAAATGACTATTTTAGGAAGGTGACGACGTGACAGTTTGATGATCGGTGTATACTGTTTGTTTGAGTTGACTTGTTTACCACAAACACAGGTATGGATGAAACCTCAAGCTAAATTTAGCTTGAACAAAACACTCAGCAAAAGCCTCATCGCTTCTGAACCCTTTTTGACATTTCTTCAAAAACAATTAATGATTTGAACCTTCTCACACATCCTGTGGTCTATCACCAATTAATACAGACAGAGGCTTCACTACCTTTTAACATTACTTTGACTGTCATACACTATTTAAGAGTTAAAGCTTTTTTTTAACAACAATTTGTTTGATTGTGAAGACATATAGTTAAAATTGTTGGGACTACCACTACCGGCCTATCAATTATGTCTGTGAAGATTCACATGTAGGTGAGGGTGCACATGTAGGATTCACATGTTACACCTCCCTACGATGTTTTGATGTACTTTCTTTACTGCCTGATGTCATAGCAGTAAGAGATTTGGGGGAGGTGGGAGGAAGAGAGTTGGGGGACTTTCTGTCCCAAGTATGGCCTTCAAGGTTGTCATTCCTATCAGACTGTAACGATGATTGTTACTTAGACTGTAGCCATCTATCAAACTACCATAAGTGGCAGAGCTTTGATGGGGAAGCAACCAGCCTAAGGGGTAGCCTCTCCTGGAAAACTGCTCTCAGGGCAAAAAAAAACCCATTAGATATGATTTTGGCGAGTTTACTAAGCCACCAGCAGCAATCCACATCTTCAATCTTCACTCTTTTTGACACTTGCCACTCCTTGTTTTCCATCTGCTCTGAATTTCTCAACCTTAGAAACCTCTGTATACAGCTCAAAATGTTTAAAGAATTGTGTGTGACTGTTTAGATTTGATTAAACATCCAGTTAAAGCAAGATGCTCTCAAAATGCTGTTTGAATTTGATTTTCTGGAATACATGAGAGAAGGAGAGATGCTGCTCACAGGAGTCTGTCTTCAGAGCAGACATGATGTCACGTCACTGCTGGGCTCTGAGGCTTCTCACTCAGGATACACAGCTGTCTCCTGTCTCACATCACATACAAAAAGGTTTTGTGGGAAATGTTTCACTGCACGTAAAACAATATCGTTATTGTGTCTCAAATTTAAGGGGAAAAGTTCACAAGTGTTCTTAATGGCACAAAATTGCTTTCGGCCGGATTTCAGTATCTGCCAGTCTGTTTGAGATTTAGTCATACAATAGAAGAAGGGATGTATCTTATTAGATGTCTGGAGAAAGGAAAGCTTCAATCTGAGTTGTATTGCTGCTAAACTGAAATATGAGGACCCCCTTAATACAGAAACTGTCCAAGTTGCAGTTTGACATTAGTTCAGTGTTGTAATGTACTATTCAAATGTTAATTGTTTATTTAGGGTAAAATGACATATTTTCAAATATTACACTGCTAATCTTTCCTTCATGTATTTGTCTGTGTTTCTCTTTTAAAGGACGGCTACAAAAATAAGCCAAAGGTGTAATATATGTTCAGGGGGCATCTTGCTTTGTTATTTCTCGAGTAAGGATCGTGACCTTTCCTTCTGCAAACTTGTAGTAAAACAGGATTATAATGTGATACCGCTGTGACCTTTGATGACCAAAGAAAAGGGCAGACAGACAAGTATTGAGATAACAATCAGAGCTGACCAGTGAAGCAGTCTGTGCAATCAAAGTTGGGAGTCTTTTTGTTTTGCAGTGGCTTTTTTTCTTGAGGGGATCTTCAAATGAATCGCTCACATCTATTTGAAAAGTCACGTTTGATCAATTTGTTGTGTTTAGAAATACTTTTCATATAATATTATCTTTTATTTATTAATGTATTAAAGGTTCATACAAGGAAAACCAGACTTATTTTAAATATGTTTTCTCTTTTAGACTGTAAAAAGTCCATGAAGCTGTGGAGACACAGAAGAGATGCATCTGCATCTTCCTCATGACACACGTGAAGCACACTGAACAACACATAAATTGTGAGGAAAAATGTGGCTTGTCATTCTCAACACCTACTGTATGTCCTGAAACCTGTCTGTATCATCTGTGTGTTGGTCGAACCTTTTGTCACCCTGCTTGTTGGCGGAGAAGGGTCAGAGACTCTACATGTTTTCAGTTCTCTCAAGGGGACGTGTGGTGGAGAAGCAGCTCTTTCAAACACTCGCCTGTGCAGTTTGTTGAGTGTGTAGAGCGAGTATAGAAGAGCGAAAAGAGGAGGGAGCATTTTAACAGCTCATTTTCCACTTTTACCATCATGAATTATATCAAGTTGGCTCTGCTGGGAGGGTGCTGGTACAACAGGTGAGCTCAGCAGTCTCTTTGTGCGTATATTATGCATGGTAGAGAGTACATTTTAGACTATCTGAAAGTGTGACAACTTTGTATAAGTGTGTGTTTATTTAATTTATCTGATATACTGCCCATTATAGAATAAGTGTAATGTTACACGTTGAGTTTATGTTAAACCAGGACACATGCTAATGGCAGTATAATATTTGTAGGGTACTGTAGCTCCCAATCACCACACTTTTAGGATAAATTAAAATGTATCAACATGTATTGACTTGAATAACCAATTCAGATTTCCATGAAACAAAGTGAACATGAATGTGTCCGCTAAAGCTAACGGGAAGATTTCCAACTTTTAGCTGAGAGGAAATGAGATGACATTTCTACGATCATGTGTGAATCTATTGGGCATTGTTATGTTGGAAAAATAAGAAGCACTCAACTAATGTGTTTTAGTTTTTAGTCTTTACTTTTACAATTGGAGAGTAATGCCTCCATTGCCCGAATGCAGATATATACTCATTAAACAACTGTTTTTTTAGTTTTTTGAAAGACACATCATATACTGCTCTCATGGGTTTCAATGTGTTCTGTTGTCCTCACACTTATTATGTTCATTGATCTAAGGTGAGTCAACAAAACCTTGTTTTCAGGCTGTGTCATATGTTTGAAATCAGTGATGTGCACATTTTACCATCGCTAAGTGTTTATCTTGCAGGCTGGATGATTGTAATATAATTACAGTTTGCAGAGGGGTTTTGAATTTCAAACTTCTTCACTTCTGCTCTAAATTAATTGGTTTGTTTCCCCCCTAAGAGCAACCATGCACCACAGTGATTAAAGTAATCATTGTTCCATAGTTTGACTAAACTGGCACCATGCTGGGTTCATTGCCGCTCATAAGAGAGCTTTGTGCATTTGCATTCACTGTGTAACTCTCCACTTGTATTAATGTTCATCGGTTAACACTTGATTAATACCATATCCTACTTTTTATAGCAAACATATTTATCCTTCTTTCTTTGCGGATTCGTTATACCGTGAAGGATGTCCATTGGTGGTAGACAGTTCAACTTGGTTATATTTTATCCATGTTCACAGGCAGAAATAACATGTTTTAGTCATAAAAGGATATGTGATATTAGTTTACATGATGAATTGTTGTTATTGTCTCCTGTACCATACAAAATAAACCAAACATTACCGATTTATGTTTTGGTTTAAGGTTTTCACAATAGTAGCCTGTAGCTGTAGTAATCACTCAGTCTTCAAAGGTTTATGTTGCGACTACTACAACAGTAGAATATGTTTACTGGGGTCACACATGGTTTTCTTTACCACCAAGGTTTTTCCTTTTATTGGCTGCAAAACTCCAGAGTCTCATATAAAAGTATCTTAGAACTCTTTTACCATACTGTGCTGCAGCTAATTGACTCTCTTTTGGCAGCCTCCTTGTTTATCTTAGCAGCTGCTTTATCATGTTTTTCACAGCTTTCTGCAGTAGGTTTCAGAAGAAGCATCTTATGTTGAAATCTTTTCATGGCTTCTGTAGTCCGATCAGTTAATAAACAATGTGCTGCATGCTTTTGATCTCCATGTCCACCTTTGCTGTGTCAGAGTGGAGGCAGCAGGTGTATCTTGTGGGAGCATGTGAACCGGCCAGATGGATTTGTGGTGGTGCACACTGTCACTGACCGACTGTCCTTCCTCCACACCACAAGCATCCTGTTGCAGATCAAAGAGAGTAGTAAGGGGTGAGTGACCATATAGTCTGCTGGGAATGAAGCCGGGCTGAGGGATTTACTTTGATGAGCTAATGAGTCCCATTCCAGAGATGAATGTGTGAGCAAAAGTATCCCTGTATGAAGTACAATTTGACTTTGTAGATAAACAGAATCAATATGAACCATGCACACTGAGGACATTTTCATTTTGGATTCATACTAATAGTGGAACCCCAGAGCTCCTCCGAGTTAATTAACTGGGTAAATAATCCATTTATATATATATATATATATATATATATATATATATATATATATATATATATATATATATATATATATATATATACAGCATATACATCTTTTTTATAAATTATTATAATTTTTTCAACAGCAAACACACAATATATAATGTCTCATCAAAGCACACACAGCACATGCAGTATATATCAAGGACATACTTTAGGACTGCTTTTATAAGCGAATAAAGTTGAATGAGTTAAAATAATAAACACTGCTGCAGATGAGCCAGAATTGAGCAACATGTAATAACACATATTTAATCCCTTTACAGATATGACAGTCAACCGAAAAAAGAATAGAGGATTAAGATGAAATAAATAATATTCATGATTTTAAGGATATCATACACACGACACTACATTGCTAAATCCTAATTCACCATAAAGATTGATGTACTTCTGGAAGCAATGTAGAGCAGGAAAAGCCATACAAATGTGAAGTATTATTGCTAATAGATTTATGGATACAATGTTGGGTTTATGTGTAGATTACTACAGCAGCTTCACATATTGATACTCCTAAAATGTTCTGGACACAACATAGAAAGCATTTTTAAGTGTTTTAACTTCTAAGACCTGATGCTGTTGTTTGGTCAGTTTGCACTTTGGCATAAAATGAATATGATCTGCCTCGGGCCCCTTCACCACCTGGTTCACAGGTTGTTGTATAACTCAGCTTTAATCTTTAATGGCAGACTGGTGGACTTTCCAGGGGCTGATCCTTGGCTCAGGATTAATGCGGCCACTTCCAGGAAGTGTCTGTAGCGTAGAGCTACTTTGAGATCTAATTTCTTCACAAAACTGATTTGTCATGTGATGGAGAACCTTAAGTTCCTTGCAGACCGCAGACGATACAGTGGCTCCAAGTCCATGGACAAACCCATCAATAATGTCTCTGGTAAGGCGGAAGTCTGACTGTGGGTGGAAATCGGTCATAATATCTTTCACTAAACATATGTTTTGTCTGGATACTCCAGGCATGTTCTTTAGCTCAACAAAGATATACACATAACACATTTGCATGTCAAAATACCAGTTTTACTGAAATTGAATGACATCTCACATTTTGAAACCAATATACTCTCACCTAAAGGATTATTAGGAACACCATACTAATACTGTGTTTGACCCCCTTTCGCCTTCAGAACTGCCTTAATTCTACGTGGCATTGATTCAACAAGGTGCTGAAAGCATTCTTTAGAAATGTTGGCCCATAATGATAGGATAGCATCTTGCAGTTGATGGAGATTTGTGGGATGCACATCCAGGCCGCGAAGCTTCCGTTCCACCACATCCCAAAGATGCTCTATTGGGTTGAGATCTGGTGACTGTGGGGGCCATTTTAGTGCAGTGAACTCATTGTCATGTTCAAGAAACCAATTTGAAATGATTCAAGCTTTGTGACATGGTGCATTATCCTGCTGGAAGTAGCCATCAGAGGATGGGTACATGGTGGCCATAAAGGGATGAACATGGTCAGAAACAATGCTCAGGTAGGCCGTGGCATTTAAACGATGCCCAATTGGCACTAAGGGGCCTAAAGTGTGCCAAGAAAACATCCCCCACACCATTACACCACCACCACCAGCCTGCACAGTGGTAACAAGGCATAATGGACCCATGTTCTCATTCTGTTTACGCCAAATTCTGACTCTACCATCTGAATGTCTCAACAGAAATTGAGACTCATCAGACCAGGCAATATTTTTCCAGTCTTCAACTGTCCAATTTTGGTGAGCTCTTGCAAATTGTAGCCTATTTTTCCTATTTGTGGAGATGAGTGGTACCCGGTGGGGTCTTCTGCTGTTGTAGCCCATCCGCCTCAAGGTTGTGCGTGTTGTGGCTTCCCAAATGCTTTGCTGCATACCTCGGTTGTAACGAGTGGTTATTTCAGTCAAAGTTGCTCTTCTATCAGCTTGAATCAGTCGGCCCATTCTCCTCTGACCTCTAGCATCAACAAGGCATTTTCGCCCACAGGACTGCCGCATACTGGATGTTTTTCCCTTTTCACACCATTCTTTGTCAACCCTAGAAATGGTTGTGCGTGAAAATCCCAGTAACTGAGCAGATTGTGAAATACTCAGACCGGCCCGTCTGGCACCAACAACCAGGCCACGCTCAAAATTGCATAAAAAACCTTTCTTTCCCATTCTGACATTCAGTTTGGAGTTCAGGAGATTGTCTTGACCAGGACCACACCCCTAAATGCATTGAAGCAACTGCCATGTGATTGGTTGATTAGATAATTGCATTAATGAGAAATTGAACAGGTGTTCCTAATAATCATTTAGGTGAGTGTATATTACAATTTGTGAGGACATAGACATACAGTACAGCAAGGGGGATGGAAGGCTTAGTGAATGAAATCCTACAAATTATTGAATCAAACAATGGACACTTTTGCTGCTGATTTTGTTTGATGATATAAAATAGGTGGCAGGTGGTTTGCTCCTATTAATAATTTTGGCAGGAAGCAACATTATTTTCGCTGCAGTTATTTCTCACAACTTTCTCAGGAAGTTGTATCAGAAGCAGTCTCACAAATACATACTTTTGCAGTTGGTAGCTGAATTACAGTATGCAACAGGCCTTGTGTCTTAATGTAGAGAAAGTCTGAAAGCTGTATCCAGCAGACCTCCTGAAAAGCAGATGTTTGTCTAGTCGACCTAATTAAAATATTGTAGGTGCAGTTAAATGTCATGCACAGATTACAATTCAGGCAGCCCTAATAAGATTTCATGTTAAGATTGAGAGAGCCCACCTTCCTCTAATCTCTTTAAATTGCATGCAAACAGCTACATTCTAACCTAAACAGAGCTGAACTAACTAATTTAAACTGTTTTCAGTAGGTTAATCAAGAACATTAAAGCAGCAATAAATAAATAAAATGTAGCTGCCGTTCTGAGTTTGGATAAGTAATTGTTAACAAAGACATTTAAGTTGTACGTATAAACAGTGCAGTAGGTCTGATGTTACAAAAAATGTGATTCTATATTTTCTTGGATGTGCATAAATCAATTTATCTTAGACCATGATTGTAAATAAGGTCAGCATCAAGGTAAACATTTGTGTCCTAATTAGGAACATTTCAGTGGTCAAGATGCAGAAGCACACAAAAGTAGCTATGTCTTGGTAAATTATCTCACTTTAAGTTTGCTCCCATAGTGGCCTTACTCAGTGGAATACATGTTCATGTAATTCCTGATGCAATCTGGTAATCTTCCTCGTTGATGAAACGCTAAATACTTCAATGTTTTGACTCTCAAATGTTATCTTTATCTGAAAAGATAACTGTGGTTGAATTTTTCCAAAATTAATTGTAAAGGAAACATTCCAGTTCCGTCCACTAGATGGAGACCACGGACCAACATATACCCAGGGCACCACAGAGGAAACTGGTTCCCCATTCGCAAAAAAGAGAATTTATGGTTAGTGTGCACGTTGTACATTCAGTGGAAGTCGCCTCCTCAAAGTCAGGTCAGCTTCACATTGGTCGACACGCTCGAGACACAAGGGGCGCTGCAAGCCCCTAAACTAGGAGATGCTCTGTTCATACATTAGTGGGCGTTTGACTCTCTTCGCTTTCCGTAGTCACTCACTGAGAAAGTTTACGTGTTGGTGAAGAACAACCTGCTGCACGGACATGATCTCATTCAAGAGGTAAGAAGCCCTCGTTCAATAGTTTCACGTGAGCTCTCACTTTGATCCCAAGGTAAAGTTACGAGTGTTTAATATTTTTAGGAGATCTCGCCCGTCAGCTTTTGCAACTTCATGTTTCGTTGCCATGACAACGCGTGCATTGGGGGACGTAAAGTTTTCTGCTCTATTATGTTTGAAGAAGAGCACCCGTGAACTTATTGTGTTCTAACTGTACAAGATGGTACGCGAAAGAGTAGCCATACACCAATTGCCTCTCTCTGTTAATGTCTGACTATTCATACCCCGTTAGTTAGGGAGCGGTGCCCCCGTTAGCGTGACGTGGGGCAGCTGAGCCCTGAGAGAGGGGCTAAAGGCTCTTCTGTATTTAACCGGAAGTGAATCAACGTTGATTGCAAAGATGTCTCCATTTAGAGCAGTGGTTATCAAATGGGGGTACAAGTACCCCATGGGGTACTTGAGATTTACAAAATATATATTTTAAATTAACATAAATTCAAAAATAGTTATTTCATAAATATTCAATAATATAAGTGTACGTTCTTAAACTGAATTGTATCTATTATATGTTAAATCAGACACTGATGGCACAGCGCTGTGTATTACATTGTTTTTTTCAACCAAAAATGCTTTGCGCTGGTTAAATCAGTTTTAAATCAGTATTTCTAAATCATACAAAGTTAGGATAACTAACCAGATTAGTTATTAAGTATTAATACGAAGTTCCTGCTAGGGTAGCAGAACCAGTCAATGTTGATCATGTCAGTATGTTTAAACGCTTCAAGCATTTGTATATGAGTAACGTTAATAGTTACCACGATTTAAAAAGTACTAACTTAGATTTCTTGAGTCAGTTAAAGCTTCATTATTATTTGGTCGTAAAGAGTATGTTGCCCTGCATGTTGTCCTTGCTAGCTGGTTAAAGCACGTTTTTAGTGAAGTAAGACCATCGGTGGACATTGACAATGACTGGTTTATGAGTGAAGGTGTAACATCTGTGTGTTCTGATATGAAGGAGTTCTCTCCGGGTTGTCATTGAAGTGAATTTGATTTCTTCTTGTTTTTGCTCTGGCCTACATTTCTCTAGATGTCTGCCCTCATAGCTTCCCAAGGCTGAGCCCAGCAAGGGCAGAGATTAGCTTTAACCAGGATTAAACCAATGAGGAAATTTGAATTTGTTGGCCCTTATCTCCGAGCAACATGTGGAGTGCTCTGAGCAAATGGCAGAATTTGATCTTTTACTCCCTTTTGGCAAAGCATGTTTTCTTTCCAGTAGACTTGGAGACAGAGGGGCTTCTTGCAGCAGCAACATGCATTACTTGTTTGTTGAGTGTAGGAATAGCAATTTAAAGAACCTCTTTTTTTTGGTCGCCCTGTAGTCCATCCGCTGTCTATTATATTTTGTTCACAGCTCTTTAGTAAGTGGTGTATGCTTTAATGGCTTAAGGTTGAAAGGTTCTTGGTATATTACATTTAGACCACAAGCCTTGATAATCTCTCTGCATAATATTATGAGTAACCTCATAATTTAGGGAAGTAGATGGGCTCTATATTTGCATTCTAAACATGCAATTTCTTGCCTCATCAGGTAATGTAATTCCACGCTTCATTAGGACTGTGAAGTTTATCATTTGTCATCAAAGCCAAGCTGTCAATAAATGATTAAGTTTCACATGAGAAAAATGTAATATTTGGGCTCAAGCAAAACGGATAGCAGTGTACATTTTAATTGCAGTAAGTAAGATTCTGTTTTTGTTTGATTTTCAGGCTACATTTTAGCGGCTGCTTGTTATAGCCTGAGGCACCATCATTAGAAGCTGCTTAAGCCTAATTTATTCTGCTATTTATTCCATTAAAGAAATCAAAGGCGCTGTACAATAATTGAAATTTGCATTATCTTGATAGTCTGGTTGAGACTGAAAGTGGTAACCGTTTTGACACTGTGGTTTCAGCAGCATACTATATGGCATTTCTTTCTGGGACACACCAGTGCTGTTTTTTGTATCTATTGTTATATCAGTAATTCGACTGGCAAATGACACTTATAAATGGCATTAGGGCTACAAATAATGCTTATTGCCATCATTGATTATTGCATCGATTCTTTTTATGATTAACCAATCAAACGTTTAATATCTAAAGTTTCAGGAAAAAAAAGTAATACATGTCTATAATTTTCTTGTTTCGATCTTGTTTGTACAATTTGGATTCACTGGACTGTTGTTGTTGCCAAACAGTAAAATATCCTTTTTTTTTTATTGTTAATAAATGACTGGAACAATTTATTAACAGTCACTTCACTCAAATGAGCACATGACTAAAGTCAGTGGAATCAGTTTTTGGTACAAAGTTTATCAAGCATTGCACATAGGCAGACATTATATTGACAGACATACCACACAATAATTACAGTGTTACTGGATTGGCAGAAAAAGGTGGATATTTAAGCACATGTCACAAAGATTTCAGTGACCTTATTGCAGATGGGAAAATATGTTTATGAAACAAGATGTTTTGACCTACAGAAAAAGGAAATCATTGATTTAGTGTATGTCAATTAACTTATTGATAAATCAACAAATACTTTCAGTATCATCAGCATCACTTGTGATGTGCTACGGATAGATACCCCTTCGACAGCCCTTAAAGCTGGTTGATGAGCAGCAGTATTACTGTATTGCTGTACGACATTGTCAGGATTGTGTTAGTTGTGTTCAACAGTCTTATAGTGCTTGATGAAAAGAACACTCCCAATATAAGTCTTATTGACATTCAGGGTGGGAGAAAGAGTAAATACATATTACATTGAGTTAATAAAAGACCAGCAGGTTTAAGGGAAGAAAAGTTACACAAGATCAGAGTCATCCATTGTATGTCCATGCTCTCTTTGTTCCAAAGTGACATTGATTTTGTGCACTAAGTTCCTAGACAGTATCCCCTGCACTCCCAGTCATTAGGCACTACGTATATTTGTTCACTCAGTACTCAGTCGTGTAAATAAACACAAATTGCTGTCTGACAGAATGATGGAGAGATGAGGCAAGTATGGGCTTGACTTGTGATGAACCGCCGGCTCTAATTACTTCCTGTTGAAACTGGAGATGAGGCAAACTCAATGTAAAAGGTGGACCACAGCCTTTGTTTCCTTTGGGTTGGGTTGGGCTGTGTTCTGATGTTTACTTATCTTTCAGTGTGTCTGTGTGTGAACAAAGACCATTATGTTTTGACATTAAGTTGTGCTGTCTACTATTATTTAATCATTACTTGACATAGTTAATAACTATGTTTTCATTCTTGGTTCAATCCCTCATGGGAGGGAAAAAAAGATCTATGCACAGAATACTGTAACTTAATCAAGTGAACAAAAAGGAAAATAAGCCATCTAGAATTGGTCTTTCAAGGATGTTTTTGAAATGTCATGTTAGTGATGTACCAGGTGCCTGGTACGATCATTTAGGCTTAATGGAAGATATTTTAATAATTATTAATAATAATAATAATAATCATAATAATAATAATCATAATAATTTTATAACAGGTGGCACAGGGGCACAATTCTTACCAGGCACTGCTGAGCGATTTTATTTCCAGCAACTTGGTCATACAACAAACACAATTGGCCAAGTTGCAAGCTGGCAAAGGATCTTGTCCTTGTCACTACATTAGCAATTTCTTGAGTGTTTGGGTCAGCTTCACTGAGATTGCTGCGATTTGGAAGGAGTAGCTGGAACCTCATGCCTGTTACAGTTCGTCGTCTTGGTGAAGCTCCTTACTAATGGGGGAAAACAATATCTGGTAGCTTTTCTCAGTTGCATTTACAATGTTTTAACTTGACAGTAGTAGCATAGGTACGTGTATCAGTGTTGATCAGGGTTCAAATGCAATAATTCATGGGTGCGTTTGGACGCCAAGTCTGATCTTTGCTGGGTTAGTTTTTTTCCCCCAGCCCTTGAAGTCCTCTCTTAGTGTTTGTATTTGGGTGTAAGCTGCAGTGTAAACATTTTAAGTCTTTAAGTTAAAAAAAAACAAGTAACATAGGGTAATATATGTTGTGTTTTGATCTATAGTTTGATCTGTAGAGTTAGAAACACAGGCCCAGGAATTGCAAATAGACAACCTCAAGCTTAAAGCAATTCAAAACCTGTGTGTGTTCGTGACCCTTTTCAAGATCAGACTTCTTACCCTGACCTGACCCTGATATCCAATTTCCTTTGCATCTTGGAACTGGGGCTAAGGACCAGACACCTCTGTCTTGGAGGCACCTGAGGTGCGCAGGACCCTCCTCCAGTCAATTCAAATCCCCAGTGATACACTCATCATTATATGCCTCTGTTTTCCACAAATGAGCTTTGATTGAGGTGATTGGAATTTCCAGAGGCTGTCACAATCGTTTTGATTGGAAAATAGACAGGAGATAATGGGAGAGACAGGCCTGTTATGAGAGCCCTGTCAGGGCTAAAATAATGCATCAGAGTGAAGAGGTTAAAGACACCGCTTCCTTGTTAATAATTAATTGCTGTGCATGTGGTGGATCCACTTCATAGCTCCCAGTCATCACTTGATAATTGCTTTACATTTAATTTGGCTTTAGAGACTGTTTCTCAAGCTGGGTAAATTGTGCTTAAAGTTAATATAAGCTTGGACTGAGACTAGGGTTAGACTAGGGTAAGTAAAGATTCAGGGATTCTGTACACTTGTTCTTGAAGTTTAGATTTCTTGAATTAACTTCATGAGCTATTTTTAAAACAATGTCTTCAATACTATAATACTAATAATATATTTGAGGTAATGCTGACAAATTGGAAACAACAGTGTAATTATAACTGTTAATCAATAATTCATATAAAATGATATTCATATTTGGGGCACCACAACAATATTCACAAATGTGTTTTGGTCTTTAATAATCACTAGATTTGAAGTAATCCCTCTCCATGACTGCATGCATGGACATATGTTTCTATTAGAATAACTAATTGAGTTGTCAAATAAATATGGATTATTTGAACACAACTTCTTGATGTTTTTTGATGGACAGAAATTGACCAGACATTCCAGAGAGATAATAACTGCCCTCTTCTTCCATCTCTAGATGACACACGTCTTTGTTAGAGGATTAGGCATTAACAGGGTGTCCGTGCAAACCAGCAGGCACACAATGGAGAGGAATGTGCCTTTAATACGCCTGGAAAATGATGCTGACCTGAGGGTAGGCGAGCTTCTTTACATGATTCCACTGCAGTCCGGTGTTGTGCTAGGGGGCCACCACTAAAAAGTCGCACAGGCTCACTGGTGACCTCTATGGTACGCTCTTATCTGCACCAGAAGAGGATCAAACTTCACTTTGCGGCTGTGTAGCCCCCCTTCTTTGGGGAATTTTACTGCTCCCTTTGCCAAATTCTAAAGCAGCCAGTGCTCAGCCTTGCATGCACACAGATAATGATCAAGTTAATTAGACCTGAGATTGAACGAACTGCAGCAGCAACTTAATCATTTGTAACTTGATTAGAAATACTATATTCTCCACCCCCAGATACCTGAAAATGTTCTGTTTTTTTTTCAAAGAGCTTGAAATTACGATGTACTTTGGAATTCAGGTCTTGATTTAAGACATAATGTTTTTGTAATCCAAAACAGAGAAATTATCCTAAATTCTGAAACACAAGAGACATCCTCTCCTGTCTCTGACTGACAGTGAACAGGTGTATATTACACATGTATTAATGTTCTCTTCCTTTTCCCCATAGAAAATCTATACATTTGGAAGGAAATTGGGTCAAGGTGGCTATGGAGTTGTTTATGAAGCTACCCATATTGCGACACAGACAAAATGGGCTATTAAGGAGGTTTCCAGACCAGAGGTGAGTGCATTTGACATCCCTCCGCGAGGCCTGTTTTTTTTACTGTGATTAAAAAGTTGCACTAATAAGAGAGTTTAATGTTTTGAGAGAAACAAATGGCCACAACCAGACTGAAACTCCATCAGTTGTGATTTCACTTTCTGTCACTTCAGGCAGGAAATTCGAAAGTCGAGATGGTGGACCAGGAAATAAACATTCTCAAACAAGTGAATCATGCTCATATAATACATCTCCAGGAAGTGTATCACACGGCTACGGTGAGCAATGCTAACCTTTCACTAACAACTCAAAGTAAGCCTAATTGAGAAGGTGGGTTACGTGTAATGCATGTCGCAACATATATTATATAACATATCATAATCTATTACTGTGTCTGCATGAATATTATTTATAAGCACCCAAATTGAGTATATGTTCAGATGCATTTTCTCTGTTTGTTGCTAGAGAACTTATTTGGTTACTGAGCTGTGCGTTGGAGGTGAACTGAAGCAGCTGTTGCAGCGGAAAAAGTTCCTTACAGAGGACGAGACAAGGCATATCATCTGTAGCTTAGCTGACGCCGTTGTCTACCTTCACAAAAGAGGTAATGTCATTCTACAGATGGACATTTTGATAGTGTTATGAATCATCTTTTATCACAAGCTGAAGATCAAGTTTTTGATGACCTTCGATGATTGAAGTCCTCACCTTGCTCCTGGCTCCTTGCTACTCCCTGAAATCACTGATCGGGGTGTTTGCAGGTGCCACAAATCCTGTGTGTGGTTACTGTTACAACAGACATGAAACTCAACAATGCTGTTGTTGAGTTGCTTCATATTCATGTGGCTGTATATCAGGAGGTAGAGTGGGTTGTCTGCTCACTGGAAGATCAACAGTTTGATCCCTGGCTCTATAGCTCTATGTGTAAAAAGGACATGGAGGAATTGTAATGATGATGGGAGGAAATAGGAGTGATAGCACATAGAAAGCTACTCTTGCTACAATGCTCTCATGAATTTCCAAACTCTGGGTACATAGACCTTTTAAAAAAAACACTATTAGACATGATCAACCCACTGGTTCATGGACTGTCTGTCCAAGGAGTAATACTTTTATTCATATCAATAATTTAATTGTCATACTTGCTAAGAACCAAACCCGCTCCTCCCAGATCCCAACATCTTGCTATTATGGTTTTCTGTCATTATAGAAATGTTATTATAATTATTTCAAAATGCTAATTCCCCTTCTTTTTATAAAAATCTGTGGTTAGTGGTAATTTAGGACATTGCCTGGCATTGAGGCATCGTTACCTGAGGCGAATGACTAATTTATAACAAGCCAGCGAGCAATACTGTTTAATAGGTGTGTTTTTACATGGAAAGTCCCTCTGTGCTGGTTTCCCTCACCTCTATGGAAACTAATAATACTATTGAGAAAGAGCTGGTTTAAACTTGGTAGCCAAAACCCTTGTGTCAAATGAACTATCGTGAAGCTTCATTTTGTAGTATTTTCTCAGATCAGATCAAATCTTACTGTTAGTTTTTGGAGCTTTACTTTGGCTCGGCCGGGATTTGAGCTTTAATGCTAAGACATCCCGGGGACAACATGGTGCATTTTGTAACTACACTGCAAATCCAATTATTTATGATTTCAGTGAGTGAGGGAAGATTAATACACCAAATATGATGTTATAGTTGGTAAACAGTATTTTATTAAATAACCAAAATAAATGCAGAACTATTTTTAGAATGGGTTATGGTAACATTATATATATATACTTTATTAAATACAGACATGTCTGAAAATGAAATTGAGAGTTTAGCTGTCAGCAAGCAGTCGAAAAAACATTGAACAAAACATAACTTAAATGGATGAGGGGTAAAAAAGAGAACATTTTCAGGTGTTTGTTTTGTGCACACCAGTTGGTCTAACATACCTTTCACACCCCATCAACACTGTTGCGTTTTATAATTGGTTGCTTCAAACAGTGCAGTGAAAAGCACTGCCCAGGGCAAATTGTATTTTTCCTCCTGCCTTCTCTCACTCCACCAAGTTTTGTTAACGAGGCCGTTCAGCCTGGCCGACTGTAAGCAAGGTGAACTGATCACTGTGTCCATGTGTGCAACACATTGTATATTTTGATGACTGACATTAGCAAATCATATTGCCCTCTGATCACAGACTTTATTTATTTTTTCTTCAGAGCTATGATTGTCATTGATGATATACCTATGAATCTTTTTGGTATTTAATTGATCAAATCAGCAACACAGGGACAGTGAAAAGCTGCAGAGTTGTGTGATACTTCTCAGTGGTTTCATTGCTGTTAGCAACCCCCTTTGATCCTTTCTAAGAATGTTGATATGAATATCGATAACGACAACTAATTTTCCACATATATCCATGTTAAAACTGTATTCAAGCCCATTGTCTTTGTAAAACCTTTCCTCCTCCCATTTTACAGACATAGTGCATCGGGACTTGAAACTCGAGAACATTCTTTTGAAGAATGCTCTCGATGAGGATGATAATGGCAGAATTAATATCAAGGTGAGATGCTGACTCAAACTGTGAAACTTTCTCTGACTCCTTCTTATCCATTCTCTTTCGGACTGAGTATCAACCTCTGATGGACACTATTTATTCGCCAACTACCTCCTCTGGCTTTAAATAGTACCTCGTTATGACCGACTCCCTCTGGTCTCCCTTTTTAGTATACCTTTACAATGAGACTCAACTGTATCTTTACCAGCTGAGCACAGTGTGTTGTGTGCACTGCCAATGAGCAAGTCAAAGCAGATTCCTGGTTGCCAAGCTAAAACAAGGCTCGACCACAGTATACACATTCATGTCTCTGTTTTTCTCTTTGTCTCACACAAACATACACGACCACTAACATACTGTCCATGTTGTGGTGGCACACCATGAATTCCGTAAATTGTACATCTGTTAGTCTTCTCTCCTGGATTTTTTTGGCTTTTGTAATAATGTGATATCTCTTCGCAAATATGTGGTCTTGTACAGCTTTAACAGCTATGTTGCTATTCCTGTCAATCGTCAAGGATGCTCAAGATGCAGCCTTGTTTTCCTGACAAAAGCACCTTTTAACAGAGAATTGAATATGAGTTCTGTCAGCACATCTAAATCATGTTTATTTGTATCACCTTTTTCTTAAGTGCTTTTCTTTACCTAGGTGACAGACTTTGGATTATCGGTGAAGACAAGTGGTGTAGGGTTTGAGAACATAATGACGGACACCTGTGGGACTCTTATCTATATGGGTATGACACTTATATCTCCTTCAACATGCGAGTATTACACAGGGACAGAGCTCTAAGTTTGAATTAGTGGTGTAGCAATATTCTAAATTTATAAACTAAAGTTCCAACACTGAGGGGTGCCAAAGTTGGACATTTTTCATACAAAGTGGTTTTGTAAGAAGTGAGTGTAATTCTATTTTTGCATGTGGAATGTATCAGGTATATTTTTTATCTAAAGGTACCCTGCCTTTTTTTTTTTACCAATATGGAGAGATATTTTTTTTTGAGCAGGTCCCTGTTTTATGTGCACCTTGTGCTCTATTAGCAAGCCCACATTACTGCCGATTGAAGAGTGTACTATAAATATGACATCACTTGGCTTCATGGAAAGTGCCAAAACAATTCATATTGTACATGAAAAGGCAGGAATCAGCCGCAATGCCAGAAAGGGCATGGGGCATGAATTGGAGGTGGGACCAATGGCCCCACTTCCAACCCCCGTACTCTCGGTGCCCTTGCTCTAACCACACCCATCTTTGAACTCGACCTTCATTAAAATCTCAAATATACACCTGTAAGGTTTCAGGTCTGACACTATCGCAGTGACTAAATCGGTCCACAGACAGACAAACCAAACCAACCCACTGTCACCAGGGCATCAAATACTTTCACTCTGATACAGCAGAAGGCACCCTTTAGCGTCTGTTTAAGACTACAATTTAAACCCATTCTCGTCAATATAAGATGCTCAGAGCAAGTGCTCAGGGAGGGTGATGACTGAAATTATTGTCAATTATTGTGTCAATTATTGGATGCCTGGTGTAGCCTCCAGAAGAACTCAGTTCAACAACTTCTCTCGTTCTCTAAATTTATTTACTAAATGATCACAAGCAAAGTAATAGGCGCTGCAATTGCAAAAGCAGTGAGTGGTACAGCCAACACGCAGGTTGGGCAAAGAACAACTGCCCCACAAACGGAAGTTGGGCCTTTTCTTACACAGGTTATCGTCACAGGTTCGTCTCGCCTCGTCCTAACATCTGATTCGCTCTATCCTGTCAAGAGGAGGAAAATCCAGTGTTCTCATCTTTTCTCACAAGACTGGAATGTGCAACGACCAGTCTGCTTCCATAATGTCAATATACTGATAAACAGTAGTGGGTGTTGAAGTGTGCAGGCGTGTGACTAACTTCCCTTGAGAACTGGACATTTCATAGACACAACCAACTCCAGCTGCATAGCTGTGTTATACTGACCTCGCTAACCTGAACTTTAATAGACATGAAGAGTAATGGAGAATATCTGCCGAATATAAGGATTTATATTATCATGACGTAGAATAACGGAAACAAAAACGACAATGTGAAGGTGTCTTTGTAATCACAATGTTAAGTTTCACTTGTTAATCACAATGTTAAGTTTTACTTGTTTTCCACACATAGTAATTTTAAAACCACAATCTTGTCCTAAACCAAGCAGAGTTTTTGTTGCTTTAATCTAGGTGCTTACAACGTTAACTACAAGCTTACTGCGACCGAAGTGGAGCTACATCGTTTGACATACTACCCGTTGCGTTAGAAAGTGTCTCTGCCGTAACTGGTACAGAAGACTGATTGGCAATTAATATGGTTATAAGCACAACAGGTTTCAAAGTAAAGGCTTTGTGAATGTTTCAGTAGAAAAGCATTCAACATGTTGGTTAGACCTCAAGGATACACTCAATGTGTTGGTTGTAAAAACACTAACTCTGAACATTTTTACTTTGCGTTATCTAAATCACGACCCACCTGCAAACATTTTTTTAACTCTGTGAAACCTGCATTGTTCTGGCATGCAGTTTACTTCTTCTCTTCCACTTTTATGGGCGCGTTGCTACTTTTTGCTGCTCATTACTGCCACCAGCTACGGCATTACTTCCCTATCACGTCCTGTGCTTGTGGTGTGCGAGGGTGTCCTTGTTAGTGTGCTGGTAAACATGGTTCTAATAATATGGTAGTCAAAATAGTGGTCACAAACTGTTTTAACTAGTAGTTTTTAGTCTCCTTATTTTCATATCTCAGACAACAAAATGGCAAACATTTGTGTATACATGTGAATTTCAGCACCTGAAATAATGAGTGGCCGTGGTTACAGCCAGTGGTGTGATGTGTGGAGCATAGGAGTCGTTATGTACATTTTGTAAGTAGACACACAAAAACTATATATATATGTGTGTGTGTGTGTGTATATATATATATATATATATATATATATATATATATATATATATATATATATATATATATAGATCTATATCTATATATATATATAGATATATATCTATATATATAGATATAGATATAGATATATATCTATATATATAGATATATCTATATCTATATATATAGATATATATCTATATATCTATATATCTATAGATATATATATATCTATATATATATAGATATAGATATATATATCTATATATATATATAGATATATATATAGATATATATATATATATATATATATATATATATAGATAGATACATACTGTGAATACATGTGTCTGAGCTGTGTGTCCTTATAGGCTGTGTGGGAAGTATCCGTTTGTGTCCAAAACAGAGACAAACCTACTTGAGGAGATTATGAACAACGATGTCAAATTTACTGAACCCATCTGGGCCACAGTCAGTGATGCAGGTGACATTAATAATACATTATTATAAATGTAATCCTGCAAAAAAAGAGAAATTGTTTGTGATATTGAGTGAAGGAATGTAATCCAGGATGTTGCAATGCAGTTTTACTGTTGAGATTGTTACTGACAAGCTCACCGATTGGCTTGAGTCTGTCTCAACAGCAAAAAATATTTTGACTTGCCTTCTGAAGGCGGACCCTGCCTACCGCATGTCCGCTAATCAGCTATTAGAAATCCCCTGGATTACAGTAAGGCAATGATTGTTCCAGCTGCTTTCATAAAATTCACCAAATGAGTCACACAAGGAGCTCTTATGGGGTGCTTTGTCCAACAGGGTGACACTAATGCGCCTGCTATGCCGTCCAATGTGCTGGAGATGATGCACAACCACCTGGAACAGAAAGAGAGTAAGACAATGATTAAGATTTCACTTAATTATAATAACTAAATCCAGTTCATGGTAGCTTAAATAATTATGATTGTGCAAGCAATAATATACAACAAGATATTCTGGAATGCAGTATGAATATAATGGACAAAGTGGAGGCAAAGCAATTTTCAGTAAATTTGTGTGATATTATTATTATTATTATTAGTTTGTTTGTGGTCTGTTTAACTCTGAGACTTAACTGGTAGCGTAGCATGACGTGTTCTGATTTTTAACCTGCTAAACTGCTACAATTGTGTGTTTGACATGTCCTGAGATATAGCTTTAAGAACCAGATAACAACCAACCAATCAGAAATAAAATGATCTTACATGGGATGGCTGTACAATATCCAGTAGCATTAGAGACGACAAAGTTACCAAAAAAGGTCAAATTAGTCAAATCTACCTTCCAGTAACTGGTTGTTCCTCAGTACTCTCCACTGTATGATTATCAAAGGCCTCATGTTTACATATTACAGAGAGGTAGAGGAGGGACGGAGGAGAAAGAAAGAAACCAAATACACGATGATACTTGATACTTGATGTTGATGTTATTTAAAATCGTCCACAATAGGAACACATACTCTGGAGGACTTGTCCCTCACCTCTTGTGATGGCACACTGGACCCATCCCCGCTCCCCAGGGCAGCTTCAACAGAAACAGACGGCCAAATCAGGAGCATCGCTGAGGAAGACAGAAGCTTCTGCAAATCCTCCACATCCACCAAGCCGGTATGACGGTTTTGCACATTCCTACAGTTTGACCTCAGCTGCCTATGTATGTTTTTTTATTCAGGACTTAATATGGCTCCCAAATATGTCAAAGATGTCAAGTCTGTACTTATCTATTTAAGTACTGTTACTTCTGCCTACACATCGCTTACCTCATGTGGTAATTATCTTGTTTTTAAATAAAACGATCCTGTTAAGTAGATCATTCAGCACTTACAGCAAAACCTTTTCCAAAGTTTTTGCCCGTTATTCAAAAAAAAAAAATAGAAAGTTACTGCTTTTATCAGTTTTTGATTTGTAGATATCATTCATGTGGCAGGTTTGAAACTAACCTTTCTTGAAAATAAACTACCACACTGTAGGTCAGCACTTAGCTACTATATAAATGCTTATAGAATCCAGGTATCATTCGCTCATCTTTCCCTTGTATCTTGGAATCAGACTAAAGAGAGTGGTGGCGTCCTTCAGAGGGACAAGCGAAAAAACCGCTCTAAAACTCAGGGACCACTTCTACACACCACACAGGTTTGTTGAACCTCCTACAACGAGGCCTTTTTAGTTAAACTTCAATTTGTTCTTTAATGAATAAGTTGTAATAATATTTCCAGTCGCACTTCACATACCCTGTAGTTTTTCATTTTTTTATCTAAATTTAAATTATTTGTAATTTCAAAGACAGGCTTTCTAATTTACGGTAACTGCCTGTGTGCGTTCTTATTGCCATGCAAATTGCTTTTCATATTCAATGACCACTAGATGGTGCTAGATTGACCTATTACAGAAGATGGTGATGAATGTGTTTTCGATGCAGCTGTTTTAAAATGGATGTGATAGTTAATTTTGTAATGTAAGAAGAATATAAATCTTCTCCCTACAGGCTCATGCCAGGGTGAAACCCTTCACACAGGTGATTGCTAAGCAGCACAGGCCTCAGGACAAGAAGGACGTCAGTACAGGACAGAAAGCAGCCTGTGAATTCAGTAAGGTAGACAACGAGATACCTTCTACCTCCAGTAAAAGTAGGACTGCCCCCCGCAAACTCTAAGACTAATACCCCTTCAGGTATTGGACAGTCATATCACTTGAGAAGGAGTCAGAGAGAACACTAGTGAGATCACAAAGTGAGCACACAAGAGCTTTTTCCTCTTGTACACTCACTTTCCTTTGCTTGGGCAAAGGAAATGAACAAACAAGAGAGAAAAAAAAACTAGAAGGCAAACTTGATGTACACTTTATTTAATGTAATTGTGTTTATTTAATGTAATTCTGTGATTTAGCAGTGATGTGAATGATACAGCCGTTAATGGTGCAACCTTTTTGGTGGAGAGCCGAGACCAAGTAGGGACAGCAGTGTCAAATAAATGGGCCTCATATGCAGGTGTGAAAATAGTACAGAAGTCCAATACCACTGCAGTCGAGGGTCCAGCCTCAGCGGTGTGTCGTGCCAAAGAGAAGGGCTGAGGTCTGAGGCGTTACCCAGATGAGGCCAAACTGCTGGACAAATGCTTACTGATGCACAGCCAACTGTATGTCATCCAGTCCAAATACCGGAGCACATCATGACATGTCTCTATTATATACACTGTTAATGTATGTCTTTTCCATATAGAAATGATCAAATATCTTATGTTAAAAGCAGCATGTAGCGGCATGTAATAATCTGGTAATATTTTCAACATCTAAACAGACATTTTTGTAAAAAGAAATGTACAAATCGATTTACACAAAATTAGCATTTGTCGTTTTTGTGTGTGTGTGTGTGTGTGTGTGTGTGCGTGTGTGTGTGTATTACTATATACTTAAAATATGCCAAATATCAAAGAACATTTTTTCTTTTTACATATTTCACTTTCCATAACATGACAAAATATGTGTCGTTGTTTTATAATTTAATGTTACATTGCAGAGAATACTCATAAAGAGCACAGGACATTTTATTGTAAATCATTTCAACGCCAAAGTGACCTCTTAATTCCAAAACGCCCTGTATGCAGTGACTGCATCCACTCTGTGTCAAAACAGAAAAACCGTCACAGAGGCTGGTTACGCTCCATATGAATGCAGAGGATTGAGACTGAGAGCAGCCACGGGTCTAATCTCGTTTGGAGGCCATTGAAAGCAGTAGGAGCTACTTTGAGGGCACTGCCATTCAAGCACAGGTTTTTCCGCTGTAGAGAGAATAATCCCCAGCATAGATACAACATTAAAGTAGTCAAGCATAACACAGAGGCTGAATTTCAAATCCACCCATTTGCATCTTGAAGTGAATGAGTACCAACAATGGAGCTTCTGTGCTTATGCACAGGCTCTGTGCTTTAGTGTGTCAATGCAGTGTGCATTTGTTAAAACCGTTTTCAAGATGTATTCCTACATTGCAGGTAATTGTCTTAAAAGTGTGGACACAGTTTGTTAGTTACCACATTTGTTCCAGGTGGACAAACTGATCTTGGGTGATAGATATTAACATAGTGAGTAGATATGCAAAACTGTTTTTCACTGTCTTTTGTTAGATTTATTTAGAATAAAACAGACTATGAGAATTAACAAATTGCTTATGAATTATCTTTGATTCAAGCTGCTTGCCAAAAGACTGCAACAATCTTCAACATTATTGACATACTGTCTGCCTTTGGTTTACTCCGACTGGTAGAAACAGCAGATGGAGCTGTAGTAAGTGTCTGAATTCATTTCCTGGAGCTAATCTGACAGGAGAGTGCTATCCTTAAAGCGTACTACCTAGTTTTGTGCATGAAGATGAGTAATTAGAATTGATTGCATGAGACACTGCCCGTTAATACTGTGATGTCATGTAACTTGTCGCAAATAGATAAGGTGTATGGTGATGTCTTCATGGTCCATTCAAACTAAATAAATAGTTAAGACATGCTTATTTTTAGGTGCTGTCTTATTCACAAAATGTGATTTTGTTGGTCGATCATTTGATAAGTAAAAGAACTAAAAGACAACAATGATTCGTCATTTTTTTCATCAAACATCTTTTCTCTTTAGATTACCACATGGAGGTCTGTTTAGAATAACTTTTTGTCAGAAGTGGGGATGGGATTTCAGCATATCCTCCTCATTGTCTTGTGCCAGACTTTTGATTAATTATAGGGAAACATAAAGGGAAAAAAAATCTCCAAATTGGTTTGTGCAAGCACAATATGACCCACCACAAATTGTGGTAGCGCTTGTTCATGACTCAGGGTGGAACAAATTTAAATATGGAATTTTTTTTTTTTTCATCTCCGATGACAGCAGGTTCAGATGCTGTTAGAATACTGTCAGTTTGTATTTTTACAAGCCAATAGGAGCCTCCATTTGTACTTTTACTCCTTTGGCCAAAACAACAGAGAAAAGAGGTGGCAAGGGAGGGGGACAGAACGAGAGAGGCCGTATGGTGGATAGGTTAGGGGCGTGAATTTGGGACAAAGCATAGAGGCAAAGGAAATTAGAAAATTTGTCGGGATGGAACAAGGGATGCGCCCCTCACCCCCACCCTCCTCAAACCCTCCCCCTTTTCCTCCAGCAGTGCTCCTGACAGATGGAAGTAAGGGTGGGTGGGTTGATGGGCTGGAGGGATTAAAACTCTGCAGCCTCATTTTGGATCCTGAAGAGAGTGTCACTCCCGCAAAGGTGGGGCGCAGAGAGGCACTTGTGGCGAGAGTCATGGGGCGTGTGAAGTGGGTGCACACGGGCTAATGTCAAAAGAGGCAAGGATGCTTCCCTTCCATCGGCCCCCCCTCTGCTCCATCCACCTTTAACCACTGAGGAACGTGGATGGGGTCGGCTAGGAGAGGGGAGGGAAGTTCATCTCAATAACCTTAATAGAGATCCCTTTAATTAATCAGCTCATCTGCAAAGGCCTGATATCTGCAGCTGAACCCCCCCACCACCACGGTACTCCCCTCCATCCTCACCCCAAACGCAACATCCTCACTGCTGCTGTGACATTGTGGTAATGAGCTAACACAGCTACAATGTCATGGAAATGTTGCGGAGACGTTATCTGTGGGAGCTCATCACACATGCTGATGTTCCTGATCCCCTTCAATGTTTATGTCGTGTGTGTGTGTGTGTGTGTGTGTGTGTGTGTGTGTGTGTGTGTGTGTGTGTGTGTGTGTGTTCATGTATGCTGCAGCACCACAGTGCCCCCCCAACAAAAAAAAAACCCAAACCAAAACAGATACATATGGCCAAAAACCACAGGAGGGGGCGGGGGAATCAAGTACACTTGAAACAGATGGCAATTTCAAACCAAGCCTCATCAATCTTTGTTGACACTACCCCTTTTAAAACTACTCTTATTTGGGATATTTGCAATTATAATACATACCGTAAGCTCATTTGAATATCAAATTAATTACTGAACACATTGGAGTAAATACCTCTTTTATAAGTCCTTGTTAAAAGTGAAAAGTTCTTGACTACGGTTGGATGGCGTGTTAATTTACAGTGATATCTAATCCCAAGTTACTTCACATAAAAGGCATTACTATACATATTTTAATGGGGAGGTGGTTGTTTTCCAGGCAATTTTCTGCTAGAGTACATTTTTAATTTATTCATATTTAATTTATTGGTCTCTGCATACCCGCTCAGTAAAACTAATCAACACCATGTATGGGCCTCTTAAAGCCACATCTCTCCTTGGCAGGCAGACAGGCAGCTTCTGCATTAGGATAAGCTCTCCTCTCTTGTGCACAGAGCTGGGTGAAATGCCCTGCCTACCACCTCGAAAGAGAGACTGTTCAGTTCTCGCAAACAACCTTTTAGTCAGTAGGAAAAAAGAGTGGGAAATTAAAAAATGTGCCCAGCAATGAGTGATCCAAAACATTTAAATTCCTGTGGATAGTGACCACCGTCACTGCTGTCAGAACATAGTCCTCTGGGACAAACTCCTCTGCCCTTGAATTGGTTTTATGGAGCTTTGGCAGTCATTTAGCTCAGTATGACTGCAGTTCTTGTCACCTGACTCTGCTCTACACTCCAAATATATATCGACCCATTGACACACCTTGAGGAGGGATCTACACAACCTTACACATGGAAACTATTTCAATTAATGATTATTCCCCTTTGACAAGGCAGAGGGGAGGGGGGAAACAAAGGATCCCAGAAAACATGAGCATTTCTCTGGTGTAATGTGCACCATGTGTAATGAGCAGCGGAAAGGTCATTTGACACATTTCTGCCAGAATGAATTAATTTATTTCAAGCACTTAATTTTGCAGTCACCTCATTGGTGCACAGCTTGGCAGTGCACTGAGAGGGTGCATTACCACGAGTAGAGGCTTAGTTTCCTCCCCAACAGCTAGTGCTGACCACAGGTCTGTGGGAATGCCTGAAGAGCAGTGAGATAGTGAAATGGAGTGTGGGAGATCCAATCACCCCTTCTATCATAGGAAAATCGCCCCCATCACCTTCAGCGTAATTGGAGCATTCATTACAGTTCAGTAAAAATGCAGGTTGCCATTAGATGGGCAATTTAAAAGTAGGCTTCTGGAGAATGAGAGACTTGAGGGGTCACGATACAGGGTCACAGTCAAGTAAATAATGGGAATTGGTCCCATGAGGCTTGGAAAACCTCAAAGCCTGTGGTCACGCACCAAAATACAACTCAGCACAGGAGAGAGGCAAGAATTCAATCACCAGACAGAAAATAAAATGCCCCTGTGGCCTCTCAACATCACAATAATTACAAATAGAAAGTCGGATGCAATTTGCCATCTCATAGTTCCTCTAAAGTGATGAGTTTGGAAAGCGCTGCGATGCATGTATGACAACTAGAAACTATTATGTTATTTATTTATTTTTTTTAGCTTTTTGTTGTTGTTTTTAATGAGAGTGAAGACATTTGCACGCTGCTTTTCCGTTCCTGAGCGCTTCGCATTTTTGTTGGATAACCGGAGATATTTAACTATCCCATGATCTGAAAACAGCAGGCCTGGAGGCAAGTTAGTGCAGTTCTTGAGATTTCGGTTACGTTTTTTTCACTCATTTAAACTGTATCATTAACCATTTTGGAACATACATTTCATGGTTTGTCTTTAGCTAACGTTAGCACTCATTCAGGGATGCCTTGCGACAATAAAAAGCAGCAAACCGCGAAACGCTTTGTCTGATTGGGCGTCTTTAAAATAAAAAATAAAAAAGGCAGTGTGGTGTGCCTCACTTTTTCAACCTACAAAACATGTGCTGTCTGATCATGATCTTAAAAATGTATCATCAAAAGTTGATCATCAATTCAAGAATCATCCTGAAACTCTTCACACATTGAAGTGTAGTCTAATGCCTCGGTTATATTTTCTGCAAGGACGGTCACATGGGCCACAATCTTTAGATGCACATAAAAGTTTAAATATTCTCAACTTTTCAGTACCATTCAAGGAATTTGTCAATGTCATACTTGAACCAGGCAGCCAATCAAATCAAGCAAGGAGCAGGCTTCAGTATACCTTCTGACTTCCTTCCTGTTTTAATACTGGTAGACTTTGCTAGCTAGTTTGGTGTGGGACTTTGAGAGAGCTATGAATTTATAGCTCATGTCATAATAGTTTAACCTACCCTATTACAAGACAGTAGCCCACTGTCACCAAAGTAGGCACACCAAAGTTTCCCGTTAATCACCTTTGATGGCCCGGTTGTGCAAGCAGTCCCACTCCATGGGGTCCACTAATTGTTTTGACCCTAAGGCCCCGATCATTCCGAGATGCGACGCTACGGGCGTGACTGCTTCAAAAACGCCTCTGTCTCTGTTTCGCTCTCTCTTGATCAAAGACTATATGCCTATATGTAACTACAGGGCTCTCAAGTTTTTAAGACAGGTGAGAGTGACATATCCCCCCCCCGCATGGCACAAGAGCGGAGTGCTTGGCAGGTGCATCGTAGCCATAGGAAAACAATTGTTTCTCTGCCAAAATGTTTCTCTGCTGACGCGTTTCTAGCGACACATCTTGGTGTGATCTTCCAATTCGGGCCCAATCACAGCATCACGTCGCTAGAGGCATGTGTCACGCACCTGGTGAAAAAAACAAACGACATGGTGTCCCTGAGGAGCAGGGCTGCGTGCTCCCTCATTTGCTCCCTTGCTCACTGTAGCTACCCTAATTGAAACTATCACAACATGAAATATGGATTTCCCTCTCACGTACTAAGTAGCTCTCTAACAGTCTAAAAGCTAACTAGATTCTTTGCCCTACCACATGTACTGGCATGAAGGCAGGGATAAAGTAGTAAAGCCCACCTCTTGCTCGATTTGATTGGCTGCCTGTGCCAAGTGTGACAGGAGCGATTCAACACCTGGCACTACAACTACAGAATATTTTAACTTTTAAGCATTGTAAATGCTTACAAAATGTGGCGTGCACACACCATACCATTTAAAAAAAATTAAAATTAAAAAAAGCAATGCATTTCACTGTGTTTGGGGCCTTGAGCTGTCACTAGAGGCCTGAAAGTTGCACCACTTTGTTTTTATATATACTGTTTTGCTGATACTTTTGTTTTGTTATGTTTTAACATTTCTTTCAGGCTTTTGCGTGATCAAAGGAAGCATATTTAATGTGTTTAGATTTGAAAACGGAGTTGTTACTTATGTTCTGAAGATTATTTTACAAAACTTTGTTCTAAACAAAGAAAGCACAATAATAGCTCATCGGCTTATGTGTGCTTCACTTCCTGCAAACGTGCCTGAAGTCACTACTGATAACATGATTTCAGATTCTGTTTGAGAGATTAAAACACTCACAACAACTTGTGGGAATATTTATTTGCAAAGCTCCCACTAATGACATGTTTTTGCAAGAGAAAATGCTTATACATTAAATATGAATACACATCATGATGAAATAATTAGGCAATGGTCTTCTATGTAACTGGTTCAAGTATCTGGATGCCTAAGAACAACTTATGACATCAACAAAACTGTGGAGCAGTATTCACAAATTAGCCTCACTTCTCGTGGAAAAGCATGTAATTTCAGAGTTTTACACACTGGCATTCTTTTGTCAACACTGAACCTTCGCAATGTAGGAAAATAAGATAATAATCAATCAGAAGTAGGCTTACCAATTGGAAGGGATGCCCAGAGGTTCATAATCGGGTGACACATGCCCTTGGAGTCAGGGTCTCTCACACAACATATGGGGTGTGCTTTCCGCCAGCCCTTTTACCACTCAGGAGGCAGATTGGACTTCTCACTCTCAGCTACTCCACATTATTGTCCATTATCACACCGTGGTCCATGTGTAAGGTGACAGTGGTGCTCTGATGGAGAGGCGACAGGGGGACCTAGACTGCAATAACATATTATTAGCTTTTTTTCACAGCTCCACTGGGCTGGCTTTACACTGGATATCAAGAGACCTCCGAGGGCAGCCCACTGTCACAGCAGTGTCCACCAGCAGAGCAAATGACAGAGATACACCAGTGTGTGTGGACTGAATAGCATGCACCCATGGAAGGCACACAAGGGGCACATGTACCCACACACGCACACTGTTTGTGTGTCTGTAATCAGTGACAGGCCTCTTTCCAATTAGCCTCAGTATGCTGTCATTCTTGTGTACTATTGTTGTACTGCTTGTTCTACTTTTGTTCTGTAAACTGTAAACATCTCCTGCCATCACTGTGGTGTGTCTGAGTCAACACATAAACAGATGTAGATAGGTAGACATTATAGATATTATAGATAAGTAAATACTGTAGATAGATACTGTATATACTTTTAATATAGATACTGCAGGTAGATAGATAGATAGATAGATACTGCAGATAGATACTATAGATATCTAGAGACCTCCGAGGGCAGCCCAGTGTGTGTGTGCTGAATAGCATGCACCCATGGAAGACACACACGGGGCACGTGTACCTACACACGCTCTCAGACACACAAACAGTGTGTTTGTAATCAGTGACAGCCCTTTTCCAATTAGCCTCAGTGTGCTGTCGTTCTTGTGTACTATTGTAGTACTGCATGTCCTCCTTTTGTTCTGTAAACATCTACGGCCATCGCTGTGGTGTGTCTGAGTCAACACATGAACATATGTAGATCGATAGTAAGATAACATATGTTAGGATAGATAGGAGATCTTTCAAATTCCATATGAGGGGGAGTGTGGCACATCTGTCGCTCTTGTTTAAATGCGAGATGCTCTTGTCCTTGGTAATGTTAACAGTCTCCCTTGTGACTGATGCCTCTTGTCCCAGCCCTGTTTATAAAACAGTCAGAACTTCGTTAAGGGACAATAACATCAGCCAGGCTCAATTATGGTGACATTTTGCTGACATGCAGATTGCCTCTCCTCAATCTTTTGTATGTGAAATACTGATGTGCCAGTCACATATGGATGGATGAACTTTGGGAGAATCAATTGTATTGATGAATCATAGATCATACAAGTCAACAAGACTGACACCAGGAGAGACGAATTCATCGCACGCAGAAAGTCAATATTAAATTGTAATCATAATCAGACAAAGTGAGTTATGTATAATCAATAGCACAATTATGATGTGACTTGTCTTTGCAATACAGACAATAAGTGAATTCAAACAGACTGCATTGTGTTTATTACAGCATGGGCTTGTGTAGATGTCTGTGTATAGTGAATGGTGTCCCTTTTAGTTATTTATGGGGACACTCATTATCTAAGGCAGCTTATTTAACGATACAACTGAAGGGAATATCACAACAATCCAATTACATATATCAAGGACTCTTCTGTAAGAAAAACAGATTGCCATGAATTGTTGGTAACGATGTCAATTGTTCTGAATTATGTTGGAAGTAGATTGTCAGGAAGAGAAGAGTACAACAAGGCTGCTTAATCCTGTGAGACAATGGCAGTTGATTGTGCACTGAAATATAGAAGCAACTCTGAGCTTTGTCCTGTTGTCGGCAGTCTGACAGTATGGACTAGAGCAGTGGTTCTCAAATGGGGGTATGTGTACCCCTGGGGGTACGTGAAGGCACCCAAGGGGGTACGTGAGATATTTTTTATATATATTTAAAATGAGCATCCATTTAAAAATCCTTTAAAATAGTTATTTAATAAATATTCAATAAAATATAAGTATAAGTTCTTAAACTGAATTTGATATATTCTATATTAAATCAGACACTGATGGCACAGGGCTGTGTATTAGATTTTTTTTCAACCAAAAATGCTTTGCACTGGTCAGGGGGTACTTGGCTGGAAAAAAAACATTTCACAAAACATTTCACATCGTTGAGAAGCTTCACAACTGGCTAGCTAGCTAGCCAGTTTGATAGCTGGCCAGTCAGGTTTAAAGACCGTTGCAGCCACATTCCTCTGCTGGAGGCCCATGAAGAGTTTGTTTCGTCAATATCACAACACAACTGTCCATTATGAAATGCACCTGGACCTGTGGTTATCTACCTTCTTGGTCAGCAGCAGGCTGTGGCAAAAGAAAGAGCAGCCACTTAAAGGGCAGAGATAAACTTGTTGACAACCTGACCCATTTCAACAATAGTTGTATACGTATACACACTATCATTTGCAGGGATACCATTCCACTGTTATGTTATGTGACTGGAAAAACAATTTGAGCACATTTTTGTTGAGCAATGTTTTACATTTTATGTTTCTTCTTGATGTCTTATTTCACCATGAGCTGTTAAAATATATTGTTTAATCGTGGCGGAGATAGAACATGTATTTTATAAAATAAACAAAGCGATCATAAACAAAAAAAATCCAAAGCTCAATAAGTTGTATTTGTTGCTAATATTGCAATGGTGATTTTGAATTGTGAATGATTGTTTTTTTTGTCCAGTGCTTTAAGAGTTAATTTAAAGGCTAAAGTCCTAGCATGCTGCAAAATAATCGATTCAACGGTTTCATTCTGCCTACTACTGATAAACGCAGTATGTATATATACTGCATACTGCCTTCGTCAGTGGTATATAGTGCGCGGTTTTAGAATAACGCCTTTCTTTTGCTCATTCTCTCTCTCACACACACACACACACACACTCACTCACTCACTCACTCACTCACTCACTCACTCACTCACTCACTCACACACACACACACACACACACACACACACACACACACACACACACACGACATAAACATTGAAGGGGATTAAACACATGATTTATGCAACTCAAAGAGATATTGATATATTTTCAACAGTGAATATAATCATCAAAAACAAGTCCTCTCTCACATTAAAGCATTAAATATGAGAGTGAAATAACCCCTGTCGTCTTCATTAGACAAGGACAGCTTTTCTCTATCAAATAGCACATTCCAAGGATGTGTAAGTGTTTTGAATCAAACTCTGTAATTGCTGACCAATGAAAATACTCAGGCCTTTGCATAAACAGTCTTTACTAAGGCCTCATTTTCAATTTTGTAGATTGGATTGAGCTAAATTCTAATAACTTCAGAACCTGACAGGTGCATACCGTGATACTCAATCTCCTCTTTAATCATCTTTTTTCATCATTATTTCCACTTAACTGCTGACAGTTTAAAGGCCACAGATTTTTCCTTTTTCCTTCGACTCTTCAGTGTGCAACATACTGTTAGAGACAACCCATACACTCTGCCACATGAAATTAATGTAATATCTCTTAGGAAAAAGGTGCGTAAGGTTGAAGACCTGCAGTCAGACACCCCTTTGCCCTTCACTTTGTTGTCGTTAATTCACTGACTTTTGTTGATTAACTAAAATGAGGGAACTTACTATCCACCCAAGGCCAACCCACTCCTTTAGTGAGGTGGTACGGATAAAAAAAGTCCATCCAGAAAGCCGTCATAGGGGGTCAGCACAAATCAGATGGAGGGGATTTCTTGTGTCTGGCAGCCGACACTTTCAAATGTTAATGGGTGGGGGCGAACAAAGTTGAAGTGGGTCTGAAAATGCTAATTGTCCCTAATTCATGTAAATAGGTTTCTTAATGGAGGAATTAGGCCTTTTAAATATGCAATCGGAGGCAATCAGTCCTTTCATTTGGTGGGGTGGCACAGGTGTAGTGAATTGAAATTCATCTTTCACACAGGGTGTCTCATTTGTCATTTGGCTGTGTTCAGGCATGGATGACGGGGACTGGAGGAGAAGTCCTTCTGCACTGTTATGTACTGATATCGGTGAGTGAAACACGTTGCAAAACCTTTAATTGTGTTCTTGTTGACCATTAGAAGATAGCGGGAAAAGCAATTAACTCAGATCAATACTGGTAAAACAGCCAGTACAAAAATATAATGTATTCTCCCCACTTAAATAAGTAGTAAACTTAGATATTTATACATTTGTATATTCATTAATAAGTATTTACACTTTCTATACTTACACACAGTAGAATGCAATATAAGTAGTCATTTCTGGATGAAAAAAACGAGTGTAGCACAAACAAAGGAAGGAGACATACCTACCTACATATCACAGACAGAGGAGCAGTAGAGTAGACAGCTCTGACTTATTATTCTGATCATCTCAAACAGACAATAAACCAGGAGGTCATGTTTCAGCATGTAATAACATGCTGTTGCAGCAGGACCAGAGACAGAGAGAAACTCACAAGCGCCGCGTGGGCTATGAATCAAATGGGCAATGCATTGTCTCAGAAAATGACATATTAGTCAATATAAAGGGGGATACTGTGTCTTTGAGGTGTAAATATCCGTGGTTGTGCAGAGAAGAGGAGGCGGCGGCCCTGGTTAATGAATGAGACAAGAAAAACCTTGTATAAAAGGACAAACCAGATCACAAGATTTCAACCCCATTAGCTGCTACTCACAGGGAATGATAATAATGATAAAGGATGGTAGGGCCTTTTGATTTTAGAGTAGCAAACTGTGTTGTCTCAAAAAAAAATCTTTTCCTGGAGGAGAATCAAACAGCAGTTCATTTTCACACTGACCTTCAGGGCTCAAGGCGGCCAGACAAGGGCACAAACAGATTGAGAATTAATTGGTGCAATTAACATTTTGTGATTATAAGGACTTCAGATCAATACCCTATGCAAATAGCAGTATTGATGTGCAGCAGAAACCTTGTTAATTGTGTTTGGCGAACAAACAGGCCCCTGTGCTACTATTCCATAATGGAACAGCAGGCACGGACAGGTTCAAACTGCTGACCACTTTAGATGCATGAGGACATGCAGCAGTTTCCTCTCCTACCAGGCCACCCCTTCACCTCCACTGCGCAAGACTCTTAAAAAAAGTTGCAGAGTTTGATGATCTTGGTTGCTTTAAAGATGGCTTTTTAGTGTTTCTCTCTGAAGAGGTTCTTAAAGGCTGGATGAAGATCCTTCAGTGTTTCTCTGATCATCATGCTCATGTCCGGTAGCAGCAGATTACACAACCAGCCTTCTGCCTCCTTTACAGTTTCAGTTCTTAGCAGTAGGAATGGGCATGTAAGGAGGAATTGAAACACTCTTTGCCGATATAAATTGAAATGAATTAGTTTCAGTTTTATTACTATGGACTAAATTTTCCACTCTCGTTATTAAACTGCGTTAAAAATGCACTTTAATTTCAGATAAGTACCAGTAATCCTGTTTGCAAACCACAGCAGATGAAGTTAAATATAATTTAAGCAGAATTGGAAACGCGTGGAACAATGTAATCACTGAAAGTGAGATTGAAGTGATGCTGTTCTTATCATTATTATTTCCGTTACTATTGTCATGGAAAGACACAAGTGATGGGGAAGCTACAGCAAGCAGAAGTTGAGAAAAGAGGGGGGAAAGCCCCGTCCAATAACGATGAGAGCCAACAAATCCCTGCGTATACTACTGCCCCTCTCACTTTTTCTTTCACTGACAATTGGCATGCAGATCGTTGCAGGGCTTACATCCTTTGGCCTTGAAGAAACACAGAGCTGGCAACATACAAAAGGCATGAAGCTACTGTTAATTAGCTGAGTTTACAGGCCGAAGGAACAGTTAGCGGGGTCTTTATGTGCCGTGCAGCTTGCTGCGGCTGTGGTGTTGGTGTAATGACGCTGCCCTTAATTTGGCTTACCTGTCTTTAGCAGTGTTGTGTCACATTTGGATGTAGCACAAAAGGTGAAGACTCTGGTGAGCACACTGCAGTGCTGTGACAGAAAATACCTTTTTTTTGATAAATGGATTTGACCAAATCGAAACGATTGATATTAACCACCATAATTTAAAATGGGGTTCTCAATTATAAGATTACAGGTTATTTAATAAAAATATAACAATTGCCATCGTATTAGCCATTTGTTAGTGTGCTAATTACAGTTAATTCTTTTCAATTTTGGGCAGTGCTCCTTTAGGCATTAGCCTTAATCTCCCTGGTGATGAAGTTGGTGTATTAAATAGAAAGCACTAGAGGGAGGGGAAAGTGGACATGGAATTAAACCATCATACTTATAACCATGTTTTACAAACACCACCACTAACAAGGACTTGAATCTAAATACCTTTCTGTAAATTGTGTTTGTGAAGTGAGGCCCCATTATATTCAATTCAATGAAACAAATATAGTGCTAAAGCGATGGTTTCTGGCTCGAAGCTTGGTTGCCCAAAGAGATCTTTTATGTAAAAAAAATATAGTGCTGTATGTGTCAAATTTAAAATGTAATTATAAAAGATCAAGGAATATCCAAAATAAACACATTTTCTTTGTATCGGAAATCATTGTGTAATTAATATAGATACCAGATTAGTTTCCATGTGGGCATATGGCGACCTTTTCACCATGCGGTTTTACAAATCCATGATGGAGTTGCTGCAAGATGAACTTCCTCTTTCAGTGGATCAATTCATTTCGACTGTCAAGAATGTACAACAAAAATATTCAATAGAACTACAACTACACAAGGATGAAGATTAAGCCACAAGTAAACAGCGATATATGAGGACGGAGGTGCTTCTGGAAGCTGAAGCTGGTTTAAAGATGACTGCGGTGATGATGACACTGATTCTATCTACTATTGCACCTGTATACAATTGATTGCATCTCTGCTGCAGAAGAGATGAGACCTAACCTTTTACCTAAGCAATCAACATAAAAGATACATAATGATGACATGTGAACCATTTCCCAAACCCTGTTTTAGAGACAAAAATAATGCAGATAGTAAATCATAAAACCAGCGGTCGAAATGCCCATCTACGGTCAGACTGTGGAGAGCAGGTGAAAAATACACAATAGTGTTGCATTTGCCTCAAAAAGACCTTGTCAAGATTGATGTCTCTCCTGTAGCTATAGTTAATAGTAAAGGAACACTCCTGAAATTAGAATCCACTTCATTCTAAACGCACCACCTGTGAATCGAGGACATCTGAGAGAAAAAAAGGTACATGTCATTTCTGTAGGTTTCCGAGACACAGGGAAAAGAGAATAGCCAATCTGTGAGATGTAATGGATATGTCAAGAATTGCTAAATCATAGGTGTCCGAGGCAGAGAGACAACTAATCCAAACATAATGTCATTCTGAAGGCAGAAAGAAGGGAAATGCAAGAAAGAAGACCAGAGGTAATGACACGGATGGATACAGTATTGCATTTAAATTTAGCAGAAATGAAGAAACATATTAACTGTTTATGTTCTTGCGTACTGTTCTTTATTATTACCTACTTGGCATCTCTGTCTGGGTGCATTATGGAAATGAAGTAATGCTACTTTGCTTAACAATAACACACTGACTTTGAATCCTCTTACTTAAGGTTTGATTGCTTCTTGACGGTGGTTTTAAATGAATTGTGTTGAGGAGTGATAAAGAGCTTATTGCCAGGAATAAAAGCCCAGAGCAATGAAGAAAAGCTACACATGGAGTGGCTAGGCGATACAGGCTATTACGGTGAGGGAATGGTGTCCTTGACTGCCAGGACGGCTTAGAATTTTATTTCATCTTGTTTTGCTGGCTGCTGACAATGATGCGTGACTCTGGCACCGGAGGAAGAGGGCAAGCATGAGAGACATTTTAGATCTCATTTACATACAGTGTGTCTATAACAGCATGAAAATAACCGCATTTGAATGCGTGTGAATGTGCACATAAACATTTAATGTGCATGTTTAAGAAGACATGAATACAGTACGTGTACATGCAGGTGTATTTGTGCTTTCAAGCATTCTAAAAGTTTGTCATTGAATTTTCTACATCGTGGGATTTTAGGGAAAGTTTTAATTCTCCTTGTGTTGCGGGCGTTTGTGAATACATACTCGCTCTGACCTCTATTGATCACATGCGCTGGGGCCCCAAACCTCATGTATATTCGGACAATGGAAGACTCAGGGACTCTGAGAATTGTTGTTCATCAGCGCAGCGAAAAGAACGGTTGAGCTGTAATGGCCCTCCAGTGGGTTCAGTATGTAAACTTCTCTGTGCCGCAGCAGTTTGAGGCCTCCCCTCTGAGCTGTACATCTCGGTTTTATTTTGGTTGGCTGCTTGATTTGGGTGGGAGCAGTTCATTTGGAGGTTATCACTGCTTTAGTCAAGGTGAGTCAGTGCGTTCGTTGCACACAGTGGCTCAGATGAGGCAGTAAGATCTCCAAAGGAAAAAACAAAAATATCTGACTATGAAGTCTCTTCGTAGTACATTCAGCCTCCAAGGTTGTAACTTTTAAAATATATTAAAGTTCCCCTCCAGACACGTTTATAGTGCGAAACAATACCCTGCTATGATTAATCTTTGTTTAACATGGTTTTCCCACATAGAAATTATCAACTTCTTCAATGACAAATTCAGGATCTGGACACGTCCCACATCGCAGGCGCTCCTTGACTGGCTCTCGATCTGCAGCGATTGTTTCAGCGTCTGGTCTATGTTCTTAGTTGTCTCCAAGGAAATAACTGAAAGATTCAGCAGTACTAGTTTGACTATACGACTCATGTAGAAGACAAAGGTTAGGTTAATACAGGCCCACTGAAAATAGTAAACACCAAATCAAAAGTACAACCTAGCACAAGGTGCTGCTAGGCCAGGGGAATATAAATCCTAAAAATACCCAGGATGTGGTGGATCTTATAGACTGGAAACAGTGGTTAGCTGCTTCAAATTCATTGATTGCCTCTAGCTAGAACCAACCAGGAACCACAAACAACAAAAATGTAATTTAAAAAAAACTTAGTAAATAAATGTTATTAACCAATAGAACACCAACCTATTTTTAGGCCCTTTCCTCGAAAATTGCATACCCAAACTAAAAAGGGTGTATCTCTGCAACCACTAGGGCTATTTGAATAATTTAAGTGTTATCATAAAAGGTACACATGTGATATTGTGTTCAGACATGTAAAAAGCTGTCTATCTGTTACTGGTTAAGAGTAAATGAAGATAACACACAGCAAATATGAAAAGGTTTCAGGTTCGCCTAGAAAAAAAAAACTTTCAGGATGATTATTTCTTTGAAATTATGCAGCTGTAAGGTCCTACTCTAACCTAAATCATAGCACAATATGTGAACATTCTCTCTGCAAAGGCTGACTTTGATAAAGTGAAGCAGAACAAAGTTAGAGGAGGGTTTATGCGAGGTGAAAAATCATAAAAAGCCATTGTGTAGTATGTCAAAAAAAGTCACAAGCTAGTATGCCATGAAAGTCAGAAAAAAAATCGATTGTACAGTACGTCATAACAAGGTCATAACGAAGTTAGAATAGGTATAGTATGCCATAAAGAAGTCATAAACAAGCCATAGTGTATATGTCATAAAAATTAAGGTCATAAAATGTTTTAGTAAAGTATGCTACACACATTTTCATAACAAAGTCATAGAATAGTATGCTATAAAAAGTCAAAGTCAACACATAATATGTGTTATGGTCAGAAATTAGTATAGAGCAATCAAAAGCCAGGGGAAAAGAAATCCATCAAATACCAAGCATTACAGTAGGTGCTTCTAATACGTCGAGGTCTCCAGCTCAAACCAACCAGGAGCTCTGAAAGAAAACAACACAGCAGACAGAAGTTGTGGCAGAGGACTTGTGGCACTGACATATGCCATAAAAATGTTGGTGTCACAAACACTGGTGTCATAAAAAAGTCATAAACTGTCCCAAAAATGTCCTACAAATCCCAAATAAGTCACAGTATAGAATGCCATTAAAATAAGAGTCATATAAGTCATAGAATTGTGGCATAACAAAGTAAGACTATAGCAATTATGGGAAGCACGTGGGAGCGGTTTTATTTAAAGAAAAACTACAAGATCCCATGTCTTTAATACTGGAAACAGTGGCCAGCTGCCTCCAAATCCTTGATGGCATCCTGCTCCAACCAACCAGCAACTAGGAAAACTGAAAGACAAAAAACACAACAACAACAACAACACAGTAAATACAAGCCTTGGAAGCATAAGCCCATCATATATTCCATTCAAATGTAAAAATGATATGATAGTAAATGGGATAAATAAGTCATAGAATAGTATGTGATAAAAAAGTAATAGAATAGTATGCCATAAAAAGGTCATAAAAAAAGTCCTAGTATAGTATGTCATTAACAATGTCAAAGTATAGTATGCAATACAAAAGTCATAAAAAATCACAGTATAGTATCTCATAAAAAGTCATATAATGGTGTCATAACATAATAGTATAGTGTGCCATAATAAAGATCATAAAAAAGTCACAGAAAACATTCACAGCATAGTAAATGGCATAGACAGTACATCAACCATTTATAGAATATAGAATAGAAAAAGTAGAAAACAGTCAGTGTAGTATATTATAAAATAATAATACAAGCATAGTATAGTATGATTTAAAAAAAATGAGACCTTGCACTTCTGCACTTCTGTTCATCCCAGAGGGGGGTCCTCCTCTCATTCTCTCCCGAAGGTGCCTTCCTTTTTCTCCCTGTTGAAGGATTTTTTGGGGGAGTTTTCCCTGAACCAATGTCAGGGTCCCGGTACAGAGGATGTCGTATGTGTAAAGATTGTAAAGCCCTCTGAGGCAAATTTGTAATTTTGCGCTATACAAAATAAATTGAATTGAACTAATATAGTATGTCCCTAATAGTCCAAATACAGTATATCATAAAAAATGTCCAATTACATACAGTATGTTATAAAAAGGTCATCCAAATGCAATTAAAAAAGTCATAGTACAATATGCCAAACAAATAGTTTTAAAGAGTTATAGTATAGTACCATAAAAAGTCATAAAAGTCTTTGTATAGTATGCTCTAAAAAATGGCATAAGCAGTCATAGTACAGCATGTCATAACGTCAGAAACAAGCTTATTTATCAAAAAGAAAAGGCTGAAAATTTCACTGAGAAAGGTGGGGACAGTTTTATATTTATCGTTATATTGTGGCGACTGTGGCTCAGTGGTGAGCAGGGTCGTCCTTCATTCAGAGGATTGGTTCGATCCCCGGCTGTGCTAGTCCATGTCGATGTGTCCTTGGGGAAGAGACTTAACCCCAAATTTATCCCGCAGACTGTGCCAGCGGTGTGTGAATGGGGATGTCAGTTAGTCCTGAGGTGCACCTTGCATGGTAGCCCCTGCCATCAGTGTGTGAATGGATGAATGATGACATGTAGTGTTAATGCACTTTAAGTGGTCGGAAGACTGGAAAAGCGTTTCACAAGCACAGGTCCATTTACCATATATCACAGCAAAGTAACGAAAACAAACATACCCAACAACACAGTGCAGGAAGAAGAGAAAATATTGTTTATGTCAGGTAACGTGTGGTCTTTGAGGGGTTTTATACACACAAAAAACTTCCGATAAAAAATGCATTGCTTCACACCGTCAAAAGCAACCAGACCGGGCGGCTAAATTGATACCTGCGTTTATTTGCCAATGTGTTGCTTCGCTCGGTGAGCAGAGGTGTCAAAAGTATTCACATTCATTACTCAAGTAGAAGTATAGATACTAAGGTTTAAAAATACTTCTGTAAACGTTGAAGTATTAACTCAAGCTTTTTACTTAAGTAAAAGTATAAAAGTACTGGTTTAAAAAATACTTAAAAGTATAAAAGTAAAAGTAATGTAAGGGGAATGTTTTTTTTTCCATTAAGGACAAACTCTTAAGCCGCGTCTCAGGGGCCTATAGTGCACTACCCCACCTCCCCCAAAACAATCATTTTTATAAAGGCCATAATTACTATAATGTTTTAAAATGTTATGTTGAAAAATGTGGGATGCACTAAGCTACCCGTTTCAGCTGCATATATGGCCATTTAAAATGATCACATTTTATTACAATGCAAATACATTAAAGTACCATATGTGTACTACTGAGCATTAACATGCGTTTCATGGAGCAGAAGACATGATAACTAGTTGCCTATAAGTATTGTAATAGTGCAAAATAGGCGGTGGCGGCGACTCCGACACAAACACTTAAAGCTGTGGTTCTCAAACTTTTTCTGTAAATAACATAATTGTGTGACTCATCTGTGCTTTTATAAATAACAGCATAAAGAAAATTGCAATCACTTTCAAGTAAATCAGATTGCCCCATCAGACAATGTTTTGTGTAAGTTCTATCTGTGCAAAAAATAACTCATATTTAGTTACTACTAAATAGCTCATTGTGGAAAACAATAAGCTTTTAATTTTTTTTGCCAAACAAAACAGAATGAGTGCAGATATGTGAGCCATCACGTTGTATCAGTATTAGTGCAGAGCTCTCAAGTTTTTAAGACAGGTAAGAGTGACATATCCCCCTGCCGCGCCCCTGCCCCGCCCCTGCTGTATGCCCACAGACCAGCCCTCCTCCCCCATATTATTATTAGCTTTATTTTCATTGGTTGCTGGATTACATTTTACCCAGATACAACAGATATGTTTTTCTGATTGGCTATTCATGTAGCCCATTTCTTTTTTTTGATTGGCTGATGAGTGGCACCTCACGGCAGAACTCCAGCGGATTCGGGGGAGACGTGCTTGGTTCCTCCATAATGAGGGCAGCGCGACCAGGTCATGTTTGCGCGCTGCGGCACATTAAATAGCCTAGAGGTTTTTTTCAGCGTGAAAAATACGATCTGTGGCGGGAGGGCGTGACTTAAGACCAAAATGAGTGACAGTCACGCTCAATGCATGACACTTGAGAGCCCTGTTAGCAGTGGCGGTTTTACATGTAATTACGCCCCGGGCGAGACCCCCCTCCGAGCGCCCCCCCCCCCAAGTCGGAAAAATATTTTATTTTGAAAAAAGACCGGATACATCCATCTATGCGTAGCCTCAAACGTAACATCTTGACACATGTCAAGAGGTTCCTTACATTACCCCAAAAGTGAAACTTAAAAGTCCGTTACAACTCTGTGTTCTGGATTGAAATCAAGGCAGAGTTACTGAGATCGCCAAAAAAGCTCTGAAACCCTGCCTCCATTTCAACATCCTGTCTTTGTGAAGCAGGTTTTAATGAAGTGCCAGATTGCATATAAAGGTTTAATGTACGGAGTAGAGTCAGTAGACTGGACATAAACAACACACGTCGGGGGTCGGTCTTTTTCTCCCGTCACCCCGAGACGGACCGGCTCGTAGCAGAGAAACAAGCTCAGGGCTCCACTAATGCAGCGTCATGGTGAGTTGTATCTTTATGCACTTTATAATTGTATTTACGACGGTATTACGTCATATTTATTACGTCATATTTATTACGTCATATTTTTCGTCTACACCGTGAAGGCCGGTCCGTGAAAATATTGTCTGACACAAAACCGGTCCGGCTCAAAAAAGGTTGGGTACCACTGCATTAGAGTACAGCTCCATAGCCCACAGTGGATCCGCACGCCGCCGCACCCACACACACGACCCGCAGCCGCCCCCCGCCCCCAGCAAGCAGCCGCAGGGGGCGCCAACCCCCCACACAGCGACATGATAAATATTGGAAAACCGCTTCACGGCCCAGATGATTTTTTTTTTTTTTTTTTAAGTGGTCGTGCCGCCCCCCACGTGTCATGAAAAAGTGCCGCCCTGGGCGGCTGCCCGGGTCGTCCGTGCCCAAAACCGCCCCTGCCTGTTAGTGGCTGCAGTGACCTGCTTTCCTCGACACATATGTTATAAACGGGGTTGTAGATACGGCCTCTCTCAATTCATGCTCAATATTGAGCTTAGATCTGTTTTGTTTTTTTGAGAAACGCAACAGCAAGAAAAGACGAGCTCACCGAGCTCACGGCGTCGCGTCAAATCGCGCATGCGCAAGCGTAACATGTTAACGGCGTACCGTAACCATTTACCCGAAAGTACAGGCATTTGTCCATATATTTATTAATGACTTAGTTTTATATCCGTGTACTTTGTACTTTTGTAATATGTGAAGCCAGCAGCTCATTGTTGGTAGAAGACACGAGCACCGTGGCTCGTTTCACCTGGAGCAGGAGAGCTGCTCCGGGTTCAGAGAGCTGCTCCGGTGCAAGGAGAACTCCGGTTGCTCCTCACAGGAGAGCTGCTGTTGCATCTTCACCATGGGAGCGTTTAAAACGCAGATATAGCGGTCTGCTTTTCACGCGACATATTTTTCGATGCTCTCTGTCCACTGGTGTGTGTGCTCAGTGCTCACCTGTGTGCGCGCGCACGTATCTGTGGGCAACGGGGCGGAGAGGTTTTTTGTATGTGTTTTTGAACGATGACAAGCCGGAGTGAAAACAAACCAAAATAAAATAGTAACGAGGCTATTTTTAAAATGTAGGGAGTAGAAAGTACAGATATTTGCGTGAAAATGTAAGGAGTAAAAGTAAAAAGTTGTCTGAAAAATAAATACTCCAGTAAAGTATAGATACCCAAAATTTCTACTTAAGTAAAGTAACAAAGTATTTGTACTTCGTTACTTGACACCTCTGTCGGTGAGTAATAGCATTTAAAGTTAAAATGTATCGTAGTTCAATTCCTCCGCTGTCAGTAACAGTAACACTGATTTGAAAGTAATATCCTGAAAAAGTAAAAGAAAACACCATGTAAACAACCAGACATACAGTGATGAAGAAACTGCAACCGAAGAACATAGTTTATTCCAAGCAACGTCTCCAACGCGACTTCTTGACTTTGTGAGTCAGGCATGCCAAAAGCTGTTACTCCTTAAGTAACGTAGATGTCCAGTAATTATCTCATGATGCTGCATGTTTTCAGGCATACAGAAAATAATGATCGTGTGCCACAAAGTGCTTGAAAAATTCTAGGGGTGAAACATCTCCCTCTGATAGGTTTAGGCATTTCAGACATCCATTTCCAAAGAGATTTGTTCTGAGCTTTTCCTCTACTTAAACACAGAAACACTGAGGATCAATTTGCGGGATTAGTGGACACTGCTGAGATAAAGTTGGTGCTGAAGAGGCCCACATGACTATCGTCCCTTCAGTATCCCGCTAAAGTCCTCTTAGCTTCATTCCTGGCCACAGACTAAGCCCATCCAAACCCCAAATGCAATCACAACCCCAGCTCAGACCGACCCAGCAGAATCATCATCTCTAACAACACCAGCCTAAATTGCAGCTCTGTCCCTGATCTCCAGCCCTCCCTGCCTCGTCTCCTCCCAGAACTTTATTTAATGAGTGAAGTTTTTTGGTGGGTGTTCGGGGGTCTCACGCCAGGCATGGAGCAACAGAGGAGGAGCTTTCATAAACCATCGGCGAACAAATGGGATTTAACACACAAGAGGCTCTGATGGCCTATTAATTCTGCCTTGGCTGGCATCCAGAATGAGCCCAGCTTCTCTCCTAATTGGAGAGAGGCTAATTTCTATCAGAGGTATCGGGAGACTTTTTTTCTCTGTGCAGGATGCATCCACATAACTTTAATGGATTCATTCAAGGGCTACGGCACGCAGACATTGATTAGATTGCTTCTGAGGTCCCACTGCTGGTAGCTTGACATAGGCAGCAAATGAAATGTGACCTCTGGTAAAAGGCCTGAACCAGCCAGCCCCACTCTAATCCATTAGCTCAGAACCTTTCCCAATCCCATTTAATTAATGAAGTGATTTGAAAAAGGGTGAACATTTACCAATCCCTGAAACTGGAAAATAGTGGGCATATTAAGTAACTGAAAAAGGGCGACAAGAACAACAACATCCTCAGTCAAAAAAAACCTGCACAAGAGTTTGGTTGCAGAGTAATTGTTTGCAATAAGATGGAATATTATTCAAGCATTGAGATAAGATGATCCAACCACAAAACACATACAGATGTGAGTTAATGAGTTGGTTAAGGAATATTGCCTTTCTTTGGCTGGATTGCTTAAATATTTGTTAGCAAGAGAAAAAGTCAATTTATTCAAATACATCAAACCCAAACAGTGACAGCAGGGGAGGGGGAGTTAATGACTGAAATGTAAAACAGAGGAGCAAAATATTTTCCACTTTTGTCTGTAGAAAGAATTTACCAGTGTGTTCATCTTGGCTGAGAAGCTGTGATCTACATCTCATCAGCACCACTTGAAATCTGCTTTCTGAATTCACATTTTGTACAGTTATTCCATTTTAACAAGCTCTTTATTCAGACAATTGGAAAGGGGAGCTGTCGCACAGTATTTTTGTTCAATGTCAAAAGAAAGACAAGCACCAGATCTCTGTTTGTGCATATGTTACATTACTTATTTTTCTAATTGAATTCATTTATTTATCTTCAATTAATAATTTATGATGCAACACACAGTGGTATGCAAATGAACAATTTAAATTTAATGAGTTTTTAATGACCAAACAAATAATTAGTCAAGCCCGGTGTGGTGTGCATGTAATTTGAGAAGGAATGAATTTGAGAGCTTTGTTCAATGTTCGAGTACAGACAGGCTAATTTACTTATAGAGCAGCTTATGCAGCAAAGGAACTGTGTGGTACATACAAAAGCCTTGGAAAGTCTTTACCTCAAGGTTATTAGGAAGTCTCAAAAAGGCCAGTTGTGGACATGTAATGCTAAAGAAATAATGAGAGCCATTATATTCAGCACACTCATTGCAAGTAGCAAAATAGACGCACATGCTCTGAATATAACTCACACGCTGACAAAGGAAAAATCCACTCTGGATATCCTAAATATTCTAACTATTCCCATTGGTGCACTGGAAAAAGGCAGAGGGCGACATGCCACTGGAGCCAAATGGCATTTGATAATGGCTTTTTTTTTTCAGCAAACCCAAAAGACATTGTAAAGATTTACATTTTCAAATATATGCTGACCTTTTTTCCCTCCTCTCCTCCGGTCGCTTGTCATCAGCACTGTAATTGAATCAATATATTTCCTGATCAGCCCAGAGATTGAATAAGGTCACAAGAAGCCATGTGTGGACATTAAAAATCATTATTCTACTCAAATTGAGCAGAGATGGCATAGACCATTCAGGGTTCAAAATGAAATTATATTAGAGTCTATTACACTTTTACAATTATGGAGACGTTCCAATATTACAATGGGAAATGAAGTCATAATAAAAAGCCCAGGGGTGTATTACAAAGAAATGACCAAACTATTTTTTTCACTTTCACACTGTTATTGAATTGATGAAGAGAACTTGGAGACATTACATTTACTGATAAGTGACCTTATTCGTGAAAAATAGAGCCTGTTTCATTTGCTCCACTTTCTTACTTTAGGTTTGCTGTGGAGTCATTTTCCACCTGCAAGACCTGATGTCCACAACAGTGTGCACATTTACATTTCCTCCCTTTCCAGGACAAATGGTAGCCTACTAATGGAGCTGCTAAAGCAGTAGCTGCTTTAATTGCCTTTAAACATACATTTATATTAATTATTCATTTATTTTCTGGGATATGGGATTTTGCTTTATGCCCACGTCTGAGCTTCACAAGCGACTAATTAAATTACCCAATGGAGTTGTGCAATTCGAAGACAAAGTTTCAATCCTGTTAATCCAATACTCCAGAAAAAGTGGAAAATTAAATTAAACCACACCATTTACTGATACTTCTCAGTCTAAACTTTTGCAAATTATGTCTAACTATCAAATTAGATAAAACTCAATTTTAATTGGCTTACTCATTGAAATGAATAACACTTATCAGCAATCAACTTATCAACGCAGCATGAAATAAGAATGAGCAGGACAAGAAAGAAAAAAACCCCGTTCCTTCCGGCTTTACAGTCATTCTTATGGTCCAGTTTCCTATAGTTTACATTCAAAGATCAGGCTCAGTGTATTTTAAATTAGACAATTATATGGCTGCACACATATAAAGTGGTGACCTGTGATTTGTCTGTGCTGTCACGTTCGTGTGGTAATGCAGAGGAAGAGGTTCATTTTCTTCAGTTGTTATACTTCTTTTTTACTTAAGGCACAGCCCCTCTGGTCAATTAGGCGTGATGGTCACAATGTCTGCAGAGCTCTAACAGCGTGCTCCTTAAAGCCTGTCAAATGACGGTGAGCGGGGAAACCCGGTCGCCTGGAAACGATGGCGGCTCCCACAGCCATCATCATCATCGCTGAATGTAAATAGCCTTTCATCTCAGGTGGAACAGAGCCATTGAGCGAGCACATCTATGCTGCCCTGTTTAAACTCTGCACACAGAGGGATGAGCGGTAATGAAAGGGCCATTTACACCATCTATTCCACCTCCACCTCTCCAGATATTTCGAATGTAAAACCTCCGAGTGGAACGTTTATGAAACACATAATGACAATCTAAATCAGTGGGCGGCTTCAATCTACATGGATTAGGGCTCGATGTAGTTCAACACGTGAAGGCATACTTGTCGCCTTATTACTGTAAGAGCTTCAGAAGTCCTCCCTCAAGGAGCGAGCGAGGGGAGGGGGGTGAACACTCGACTATGCCACAGATCTCTGGCAGCAAATTAGGGACTGTGCTATCTCTTCAGTGTTGAAAAAAGAGGCCACAGGTTTCTTGGCCTGTCACATTTTTCAGGTAGAGGAAAATAACTCTGTGGTGGATTTTTACTTTATTGATATGCCAACGCAATCTCACACCAATGCGTCAAATATTGCAGCTTGGTCAGTGGCACTACACTTTCCCTTCTACGCCGGTTTTGCACATCTCAGTGACGGAAAATCAATATACACTTGTTACAAACCTAGTTTTTTTTCAAAATAAACTCGAGAAGAAATTGATGTTTAGGCATAGACTGTATAAGAAGTGGACATAGTCATTGTGACGTCACCCATTGGTTTGTAGACTGCTGCTTTGAAGCCTCAAGTTCACCATCTTGGATTTCTGGCTGTATCTTGGCTTTTTGGAGTGATTCTTACACTCTGCTTTATGGTCCATTTTAAACTAAATGGGACCACGTTCATGAAACAAACTGAAGTGAAGAAGACTTGCAACTAACGATTAAGACTACAAACACATGTTTACCAAGGCCATAAATCAAGTGAAAAGTCATTTTCTCATAGTCTTCCATACTAGTGCCCCACGGGTGACTAACAACCCTAATGACTCGCGTGACAACATGTAAATTGACCCTTTACTTTTGCAGGGGGCAAGAACAGCAGCCTGCTGGATGAAAGTCCTGTGTTGGTTTGACACAGGACCTATACCACATCAGTTGCTCCGACCGTTGGATGTGTCACACACAAGCTAAACATGCATTGGTGTCAGACACCAAGGGGCTCTGATCAAGCTGTATTATGTGACGCGTTGGGAAGTGAGAAAGAGGTGGATATGGTCAGGACTTCCCTCAAGACGGCAAGGCAACAATAGGCAAGGAGTGAAATACTGGTATGTTTTAATCCAACGCACAATGTATTACAAATCTGCAGGTTATGGGTTTTCATTAATGTCTGCCATATTTTAATACTCAGCAGTCACAAAACTAAAGGCATCACAAGATCAAAGTAATAATTCAGGTCCTGCAGAGTGGTGAAGATAAGTCATTATAAAAACGAAGAAAATCAAGTAATTACAGATATCTGGAGGACTGTAAAACTGAAACACTTGATGTCTTATCTCATTTGGGGATGGACAAGTTGTCCCATACTGTTTGTCCCATGTTGGACCCCTTTAAGATCAAAATAATTCAGGTTAATAGACGGGAGATGAACATCATCAAGTGTTTGCTCCATTTGGGTGGAAAATGTTCAATGTCTTGGAAAGGAAAGGCCCCTTTCAGCAGAGCCTATAATAAGCTATTAGCATCTAGCACATGAGAGTGGCCATGCAATAACCATAAATATCACCAGTGGCCATGCAATCATACTAATACTTGAGTCATGATGGTGAACAAAGATGGGATGAAATAAATAATGAAGGATAAAAGTGTGTGTGTTGAAGGCAATTGGGGATTTGTGTCATTGATTGAAACAATTAATGATTACACTCTTCGAACTAAATGTACGGACAAACAGATCGCACATCAATCCCCAGTTCTCAGGAGGTGCTCCAGTATCCCTGCTCTGCAGTCTGATCGTCTCCTTCCTCAGCCAAACTGGCTGGCTCGCTCTGTCACCCTGGTTTGTTGGAGGCCCGATGGTGATGAATGTCTTTTCCTTTTTGTGAAGTCCCCTGTACTGCTACAGCGTGCCAGGCAGAATGAAAAACAGATTAAAGAGGCAGGAAACCGACATAGAGAGGATGTTTGGCTGTTGGCTATTGAGTTATCAGCCCTTTTCACACCTAATGAAACAACTTTCAGCACTGCAGCTTATTAAATATCCCCCAGTCACTGGGCAGAGCTGCAGACTTGCCAGGCCTTGAGAAAGCAACATTAGATTTTAATTAAAAACAAACAAATTACCCAGACCTCCATGCATCCAGGAAATTTAACTTAATCCAAATAGGAATTAACTTTTGTGAAATGATACAGGTACACTCAGGAAATGTATATTAATGCTGAGTGGAGAGTTAATACATCAAATAACTTTTATGGACCAGACATATAAATATATGCAAATGTTAATGATAAGACGGCAAGGAGACTTTGTCCAAACATCACACCCTGTGAGCCCAGCAAATAGGAATGGCCTCAATGGCTGATTTATTATTTGATAATCAATCCAATCTTGTTAACCTTCACTGTGGACACTTATCTTCACTTATCAGTACAGTCCACAATGATTCTGAAAATCATACTGAAAAAAGGTTAATAATCATTTCTGTTCCCATTGTTCTTGCAGAATTTGAATGGATTTTATCTGAAAAGCTTAATGTGCCCTTTCAGTTGTAAATTCCACCATGATGATGATGACATATAGCTGTGTTTTTCTCTGTAGATCCATGTATTTTTCTTTAAATATAACCATAATAAGCCCATCTGTGTTTATAATGATGTTTAAAAAAATACATTTTCAGTGCCCCATCCCTCGGTTGAAACTCTCCATGTGCAAGTCAAGTTGTATCATTACTTTGATTTTCTCTCCAGCCTCCAAAGCGACACTTTTGACACATCTGGCTTGAATGGCGTCATCTTCTCTCGTCATAGCAGGGCAGCGTTTGTTTTAGCTGTGGACTGAAGAGATCTTCCCATGTGAAAAACATTCATCTCATTACTGAACCATACTGTAGATATGAGGTATTGTATGAACAAGTGCACAAACATCTTTTCTTAGACAAATGAAAACACAGTGGAAGCGAGAAATCGGCTTCAAGGCTGAAGGGCATCCGTCTCAGGCAGCTAAAGCAATGGACTTCTTCTTCTCCAGGCCTTTTTCCTCCCAATGTTCCTTCTTTTACTCCCTCTGGATGTCTGCTGTTCTTCTGCTGTGCAAGTAGCAGGCTTGTTCGTTTCATTTGGATTTGACCCTTGCTTACCTAACTTCCGAGTGGGCTTCATTAAATATATCTTTCTCTCTCTCTCTCTCTATCTCTCTCTTGCTCTCTCTGAAGCACTCACTAAGTGGGAGAATTGTAACAAAAGGAAAGCCACCAATGTGCAATTCGCAGTGGAGAGGGTGACCCCAGCTTTAGGGAGAAAAAGAACCTGAGGATAATAGCAAATGAAGCCAAGGGCTAATGGTCAGACATAGCACACATAGTTCCTGATGGTGCTTTAACTGACAGACATGTATATTAATACTCAGCATCTTTTTGATCAAAGTGGAAGAAATATGAATATTCATCCTCATTTATATTTCAAGGCATTTCCATTCCTGCAGGGGGCCTCGGTAGGTTCTGACCAATTTCCATCCCTATTACGAAAATGACAGCTCTCACTCTCGGGCCCTGACAGAGGTCTGCCCAATGCACAGGAGGTCTTACGAGGAGGGAGCCTGCGCCCGTTCCCAGCTGTCCACAAACACTCATTAACAGAGGAAAATATCCAACGGAATCTCTGTGAGAATTTTTAATCACACAAAGGTCCTGCTAATTAGGCAGCTGATGGGGCATGGAGAGCACAAGGACGAATTCTTTAAACAAAGGACTAGAAACTTTAGGAGCCTTAATTACTCGGGCAAAGAGTTCATTCCAGAATGGCAGAGCACATCATTCCACTAATGAGACCAAGTGGCAGCACATATTAGTGAGAAATAATGTGGAAAGTTCAATTATATTGTGCTTTTGGAGCCTTTTCCCTCTTTCCCTCCCTGCTACTTATGCACACACATAAGACAAAGCCCGGGCCAGCGCAGGAAGGAGGCAGGGGCGGAGGACACGTAGTCACTGGCACCAGCACTCCGTTCTTCACGTGTATCTTGGCAGGCTTGATCATCTTAATTGCCCATTAGTATGTTCTCCTGTTTGAAAATGAATATCATTATGGCACCCGGTTCTGGCCGCTGCTGGAGAAAGACTTGCTGCAATTGTACCATTCAGTACTGCATGTGCCTTAAATTCCAAACACACAATTCACTACCAATTTTCAGTAACCAAACCCTTAGAAATGCTATGAATTAACAGGGCAAAATTAATTACCAGGAGGTGAGATTAACTCTTTTTTTCTTGCTACAGACACATTTTCTTGAAGAACATGTTGTGGATGTGGCCCTGTCATTGTTGCAAATTATGTTGTGTATTCAGTTCCACCACATGTGTCTTTAGGTATAAGAGAAAAAGGGAAATATCATTCACAAGGGTTTTTTGCTGACTTAATGTGCTGCCTTTCTTTACAGGTCTGCTCATGCAGATACATAAACAGCATTGTCTTTTGGTGAAACATGCAAACCATTTTGCTTTTGAGGATTTGGTTCCATTTCAGAGCCGCTACTGGAAAAAAAATGGCACCAAAGTTTTTTGGTCTTCAGATGACATTATCAGAATTTTGCAGTGAGGATGTGGAAACAAAGTTATAGCCACTTGTATTTAGCTAATAACATTAGTCACAATCTTTAACTTTGTTTCACACAGTGTATGGGTAAATAATTGTGAATGACAATCAAATAATGTGCAACTGAAAGGGTAATATATGTGCAATTCTCCTGCGTAAAATAACTGTATTAAAAAATCCTAATGCCCACATCGGGAGGTGCCCAGATACCAATTACAGCAAGCAGGAAGCAAATTTCCCGTGAAATAAAACCGCTAATGGGAAATGGAGAGCGGCAGGCATCATTCCTTATTGCCTGAAAGCTGGAACAAGACCGAGAGGTAGGCCTTAGGAAAATGGGGGCCGTTAAATGTTTGGGCTCAAGATTATGTCACTTTCCCATATGTCCAAATGCTATCTAGATGCTTTCTGGTTTTCAATATGGACTCTCTGAAGCCACTGCTGAACTGCTTTATGATGCAACATTTTATAAAAAAATAAAAAATCTATTTGGCATTTCTCTTGCTCTCTTTCCTTGTTAAAAATTGAGTGCACCAACGTGTCACAGGAAGAGAGAAGGCAAGTACCTCATGTTTTAGGCCATACTCAGTTTCATAATGTTGTGATTATGGCACACATGAATGGCCATCATACAAATTGTAATCCTCGCAACAAATTAATACCAAGTCTACTTGTCTTTGTGACCACGGGCCGCGACAAGGCCCGTCGCACTGCACCTTTAACACTGGCTCAAAACCGCTAAAGAGCTTGCAGTTTAAAAGGATCCATGTGGCAGTGGATGGTTTAATGAGACCAAGGATTACCCCAAAATTATAACATTTATTATAAGAAACACTTTGACAGGAAATTAAAATACAGAACGTCCATCACATCTAAAAGGTTAAAACAAATAAAACAAGTATATAGTTAATATACTTAGAGATACAGATTCACAATAAAATAAAACAGCAGCGGCAGTCAGCGTCTCTAGCCTGCACACTGCCCAACCCCCATCCAGAAAGCTCTATGGGGAAGTGGGAATCTCTGGAGCTGGAACTAGAGTAAAAGACAAAAGGATGAAACCCACGGCAAATATGTCTCAATTTAGAAAGCTAAAGTCTACACCTATCCCTAAGCCTGGGAGTCAAAGAGAGAGCGACAGAGGCAGCTCATGGTGTGGCTTATATATGGTGGCCCAAACTAATTGGGAACCAGAAAGTAGGAGGGGCTAAGGCCTACTCAGGCCTACTCAGCTCTATAATAGCCCAGGAGGAACATTTCATGAGACGGCTACATTCACATAAAAAAGTTAGATTTTTGAAAAAGAAAAATATGATTTGATCCATACTTACGATATGACCTATAGTTAAATACACCAAGGATAAGGATAAGGATGTTCATTGTCATCGTAAAAAAAGATAGACGGGTCTTCTGTGCCGTCTGATCTAGTTTACATAAATTCGCGCATGACGGGATGCGGCGTCATTAACGGGCAATGCATGTTGTCCACATCAACAAGAACCAGTCACATTTAGTTATAACAAAACATGACAAAACAATCCAACAAAGCTGCAGCAATAAAACACTGCACATTCAAGAGAACGAGCCAGAAGGAACGATATAAACTTCCGTAAAATTCGCCACCACGCTCATTCGAGGAGGCGCAATGGAAAACAGGCTGACCTCCCCCCTATGACTTTGTAATTCTGTTTAGGCCAGCAGAGAAGGCTTAGCTGGCCCTTACGGACCACCACTGATAAACTTAAGACAACAAAGGACACCAAACATTTACTCTCCACTTATACAACGTGGTGAGACACCTAGAGATAGATTAAAAAGGGAAGTATGTGCAGCTAAAGACTGTTTAGACACGTATTGAAAACACGTACAAAAACAATAGTTGGTGCTGCATGAGAAATCTTCACTTTTTTGTCCCAACTCCAAAAACAATGGATCCTACAATGACCACATTTCAACTTGAGACTATCTTTTATCTTTTGACCCTCCCTGAAAAAAAAGAATGAATTTGAGTAACTTTCTCAAACTTGACAAGCTGCTCCAGAGCCACAGAAGACTTTATACAACAGTTTTTACAGACTGCACTGCTTGGAAATTGACCCGTGAAGTGCTCCTTTAAAACACAGATCATGAATCATTTTTGTTTTATAACTTTGCTTCATCTTTTGCTGAAAAACTATCATCTGTTGGCACTTTCTTGTCAGCTTAATGGGTTAAATACATATGAGCTGCATTCTCTGTAGATACAATAAATTAGAAAATCAAGAGAATGTTGATTGAACGCTCCCCTCCTACGTTCTGCAGAAACCAGCCTAACCCAGAGAGAATAGCCTGACCATAGAGGACCCACCAGTGAGGGAACCTATTGATTTTTTCTCTCCCCATGTTCTCTCTGCCAGAGTTGTTTGTTTCTTTTTGCTCATTGCCCCTGTTTTATTTACAGGCAGTGGGATCAATACAGACACTTTCTCACTTGCTTGTTTTCAGCTTTATAAAAACACACCTTTCAGCCTATTAAGAACACTGGCATATCTACATCATTTCTCCAGTGATTAAAATTATTTGAGCTCAAATTATTGACAAGTGTAATTGTGCAAGAAGGTGGCCGTAAAGAACAAGATGAAATGCTGCAGCACCGAAGTGAACTCTTCATATGTTGAGCACTCTTCTGGGCTGTCACAAACTTGAAAAAATTCTCCTGAATATCGACCACTGCAGCCGTCAGTGTTTGAGAGTAAAATGTGCTGTGAAGACTTTCGTGAGTAAAACTGGGAAGAAGGTTAAGTACGATTTTCTGCAAGATTGTCTGTACCTCTTTAGGTGACAGATCAATATGTTGGTTGTTTCAGTAAGCCTCAGCAATCACAGTTGTAGCATGAAAGCAGGGAAACCTGGCTGCAAACCCGATTGAGGACATTAGACAGTTATACCACTCAGTGGGTGTGGGCTATTTTACTACCTGCTACTTATGTCTCTGGCTATTCGTGGTTGCAGTTCCTCCCTCTTGCAAAATAACTAGTGTGTGATCTAGTTTAAAAGGAGACTGTCCCCCACCCCAAAAATAAAATAAAATGAAAAAATGCCAGTTGTGTCAGCAAAATTACAATTGTTTATGCTCAAGTGACAAAGCCCTCTAGTGGCATAGTGGTATTATAGCTCTTATCCGGTAGGAGCAAAGGACGAAGTTTTGATTGATTTGTTTATTTGAGTGTGCTGCACCATATGGCGCTCAGTCCATATGGGCTTACAAGGGAGTAGCGTGACATTGTATTAGAGCCCCAAAGTCAGCAGAGGGAGAAAGCTGGGGGTCAACAGAATACCAGACTTAAACACGGGAGACCGCTGCATCTTTACCGCTTCATACTGGCTGTCAACATTGGTTTCTTTTGAACATGGCTTCAGTCTTTCCCTGATCTAAGTGGTTATTATTATTATTATTATTATTATTATTATTATTGTAACCATTAAGGTGAAAGTAATCATTTCCACCCAAACTATGAACTTTACCTCAACAAACTTGTTTTATTACCTAACCATATGGTGTGAGATCAGAAAACTTTTATTTTTTAAACGGTTTAATTTGGAAGACCTGTTTGTGACTGTCATTGAGGAACCATTTGCTTCTCATCGTCACATGCTCACATGAATACCAGCCCAGTATCCCGAGGAGTTACGTCCACATTGAATGATTCTGTTCTGTCCAACGGCAATGTTCAGTGCCAATGCAATAAGTAGTGTAGAGTTTGTGTCTCGTAACAATCCAACAAATTATGTTAGCTTTTGTGAAAACTGTTCCTATGATCTGGCCTGAACCATGAGCAAGTGTTTGAATTCTTGAACAGAATCATAGTTTATATTCCATTCAAAAACTCTGGCACATGACGTTAAACAATGTTGTCATTGGACGTAATCCAATATCAATGTTCTGTCTGGCGATAGGGTTGCATTGGCTTAGATACGTGACTGCATGAATACCTGTACAGTGGCCAAAACTGTTCTTATGGCACAGAACATATTTATCTTTCACATAATATCTTACATATGTCTTAAAAATGAGAATAAGCGCAATAGAATAGCATGCATTAAGGCAAACATTACTCATTTTAACATAGTGTAGTTAGTATGTATATAATGTCTTATCTTTGTTTGCAGTTTATGAGGAATTGACTGATACAAGTTCAACAACAACCACGATCTATCTTAAGTCTCCAAGGTCCTAGGAGAAATGGCACATGCAATTTAATATACTACCCTCCTTTCCCCATTTTCCCCTGTTGACTGGCAACATGTTCCTTCCTTGACTCACAATGCTTTCCCACTCATTTTGGTGCAGAGGGTGCTACACATTGAATTAAAATAGTTCTGATTGATAAGGTAGTTGAAGGCAAATCTGCTCCCACTAATTGTCTTTCAAATGCCCTCATTAATCAAAGCAGAGCCGGCCTGGTGACGGCCAGCCCTGTCAGCCGCTCTGCTACAGGCTCTCTTACGGCCACTCACCTCCCAGCATGATGCCTCCTTCCCCTCTGTCCGAGGACTACAGGAGCACAGGCCATCCGTCCGTCCGCTGCACACCTGCCTTCTGCCAGACAGGATCTGACCGCCCCCTGCCACTAGGACGGCCCCAGAGACCAATTTAGCAGCCACTTAATGATTCATGACTTCAAGTGGTGGAAATGAGGGCAGCATATGATAACAGGAATAAACACATTTAATTAGCTCTTCTTATACATTATTTATTTATTTACCTGCACTCTGATTAATTTATATATTTTGTTTGTGTGCAAGGATTTTTGGTATTCACAGCATCTGGCAGAAAGCCTTTGTTGTGTGGTTGAGGGAGCGCCTTCTCCCACATCTACCTTTGGGTGGGGGATAGCGGTGTACCTCCTCCTTATCTGGGCACTTTTTGCAAGGGTGCAGTGGGGTACCAGCAGGGATTTGGCAAGCCCCCCCCCTCACAATGAACTGAAAGGAAATGGTGGGGAATATTATACTTTAAAATATACAGTTCCCAGTGCTCTAAGTAGCCTTGTTTGTGAATTTCCTGACAGGTAGTTACTCCCCCAGTTTTCTTTGAGCATAGGGCATACATTTTCATGGAGACACTAATCAAAGCTATGCTGTGGCAAACAGCACAGCCACAGTAGGCTCAATCAAAGCCGTGTACCTGGCTCTCTTCCATAAGGCTCCGGGAATGCTGATGACAACTCTTACCCTAGCATCTGCCATCGCATCCATCACAGGTTGACTTCCTTCACACTCACTCTCCACATCTCTCTCTCTTGTAGACACATGAGCACAGACTGCACTATGAGCTCTCTCTCAACAGTACAAATGTTTCTATGAGTTGGGTGAACAAATATATAACTAGCATATATATATATATATATATATATATATATATATATATATATATATATATATATATATATATATATATATATATATATATATATATAACTTACATATTCTGGTTAAGGCACTAAACAAGTTGAGCAAAGAAGATCATCAAGCAATTTAATCATAGTTAAGTTTATTTATGCAGAATGTTCAAGAATTGTCATTTTCCTGAAATGTGTGTTGAGGTTGTCTCCCTCTAACACTGATTACAGAGGGCAAAGGGAGGAGGAGGCACGGAAAAAAAGAGAGAAAATGCTTTAGACTCTGTCACCAATATTGTATTCTCTCAGTGGCGGGCCTTCTCTGCTGGCATAAACAGAATCACAAAGTTATAGCTATTTTATAATTTAATTTTGTAATTTTAATTTTTTATAATTAAAAGTTATATCTATTTTATAATGTAATTGTTTTTCACAAATACACATTTTTTCCCCCTATTAGCTTATTTTCTCATTGCACAGCTCCTGTTTGTTCATTCTGCCTGCCTGTCTGTCTGCGTCTGGTCTAGCCAGCAATCTTGTCTCCCTCAAGCGCGCTCCTTAATGCTCTTTATCCAATCCGCGCCGAACAGCATCCTGTCATGAGCATATTTCCTGTATGTATACGATATCAGACAGCAGGCCTAGGTAGGTTTTGCACGGCCCGCCACTGTATATTCTCTTAATTAGCTGTTGCCGGAGAAATACACTGTAATTGTCCGCATGGCAGGAAATTATAATGTCTGGTGTAAAACAAGCTGAGAACCACAACGTGGGAGTGACCTCCAGTATTGTCCTTTCAAGGCTTGCTCTCTTTGTCACTTTTGTGAGAGGAAATCAGTGAGAGCAGTGGGAGTGTGATGATGAGAGTTGAGGAGGTTAGAAAGGCCGACATCCAAAGCGGCGGAAGCAGAGATTCCCGCTGCCCGCTCTCCTCCTCTTCTCTTCTCGGTCTCTACGTCGCCCCTCTTCTTCTCTAATCCCTGTCCGCTGAAGACCTCCAGACGCCCTCCTCTCATAATGACACGGCTATCAAACCCGATTGCTGTGGCTCAGACCCAAGGCAGTGCATTAAACCCCTTAGTGTCTGATTGCTTCTCCAGAGTCAAGTGGTTGTATCCTCCTGTCATTCCCCTGGCCACCGCCATCGCCGTCCCGGCTGCCAGGAGCTCCTGAGACGAGAGCCCTCACACAGGCCATGTTAACCCAGTCACACTGACCTCATGCATGCAATGAGGCCTGCACAGAAAGATGCAGTACTGCTGATTTAATGACGGGCTGTCAAGATAGTTTTTAAGCGAAATTAATTAAATATGGGAACATTTTTGGTGATCTTCAGCAAATGTTAGAAGGACCTGAATTATGAAAGAACTCCCTGTAGATTTACTATAAACTCTCCTGCTGCAGATATTTTAATACGGGGTACTGGTTCCCACCAAGTACACACAGTTCATATTATATTGTTTTGATTAAAACACATCTAACTCATTCAGTCCTTTGTGGATGGTATTTTACTTACTTTCATGAAAACAACAATAACAAAAGTTTGTTCATTAGCAATGAATAATATTTTTTGCAATCAATTATTGAGGTGTGATAGTCTTTCCAAAAAACTATTTCTCAGTGCAATAAAATATTGTTAACTTCTTTCCAGGTTTCTCTAGTTCTGCAATCTTCCTTAGTCTGTCTTGTTTCATGACAATGGCACTCATCCAGATTTTTTTTTAAAATACAGGTAGGTTCTTTAGTATTAGAAACAGGCAAGACTTTGAAACTCAATCCTACAACACACACTTGATATGCATTGAAGGAGGTGCTGGATACTCTATTACGTATAATACGCTGTCTTGGTGACTACAAATGAACAAAGGCGTCATGCAAAGGTTGAAGACATACTTACTATCAGCAGATGAGAAAATAAATCTAATGTATAAAAAACACTCAAAAGAGTTCAGACTTCATGACACAGTGAAGCTCAATTTGTTCAGAAATGTGTTCATAAAATACACAACCTTGTTATATTTAGGTGACGTGAGTTATAGAAAAGTAAGTTTTGTCAGTCTTTTGAAACAATGTGTTTTAATGTTATGCATAATTTATAGCACAGTGTTGGACCTAGCTGTCACCAAACATGGCTGTAGGGATGTTCCTACAGTGCAAATGGCAAAGTATCGCCCATGTTGCTTGCACACCAATGACTGTACTGAAAGGAAAAATAATGGGAATGAAAGAGCAAATATCTGTAAGTATTTGTTTGTTAGTGTGTGTGTGTGTGGTCCTGTATGGTTGTGTGTACATGTGCATGAGCAGTGTGTGTGTGTGTGTCTCTGTGCCGATGTGTAAGATGGAGTGCAGTGTCGGAGTTTGGGCAGAAGGTGAATAACTACAGTGCTTACAGTGTAATCATGGTTCCTGTCAGCCCTGCTGCAGGAGAGGAGGGGGCGCCCAGCAGACTGAGCTCCTCGGTGATGAAGTACAGGCAACGAGGAGCGCTCTACACCTGGATATTTATTAACACAGGCCTGACAGTAATGAGGCCTGAACAGGTGGGCTGGGACACACATATCAGAGTGAGGAGCATCCGCCAGGAGGCAGTGGGGGAGACGGTGAATACGAGTGGGAGAAGTTCACCCTGCAGGGACGCAGCATTACAGAGAGCTGTGGCTGCTCACCCACTCGTACCTATATACACATCGGACTAGAAACTATAATAAAAACAGCAACTAAATGTTTATTTCTCCTATGCTCCTCCAAAATGTCCATGTCATACTTTGAATTAATAAATCGCACAAACACTGATTGAAATTTTTTAGACTGGCCAATCAGCAACTATAAAGAAATTAATAAAGTCCCTTATTTTTGTGGCACTTCATAGTATTACCAAACATGCAAAAACAAACTCTTCCAGTGACACAGAATGTGAATACAGTAAAGCCTGTTATAAAACAGTCCATGAATATCTGGAGCAGTCTTGTTCTTGTTTTACCCTTTAATTAGAGAGGGATACACCATTATACCATTTTTGTTATCTAGAGAAAACACCACTTTATTGTCAAAAAACATACACCAAAACTACTATATTGGCATTCTTTAAGCTTAAAGACATAATTTAACATTTCTGTAGTAGGTGAACACTTAGGAAACATGGCTTCAAATAAAAACATGTGAAACATTTAAAGCAGTGAGAATTAAAGTAAAGCATTATTTTTAAAGTAAACTAAAGATTGACATTAACAGAATACTAGAGACACGATAAAGGAAATTAAAATAAGTGTCTCTCAGGCCATGCAGTGTGGACTTCAGGGAGAACAGCAGAGATGCTCAGACTGGGAAAGCTGGACAAATCACCAACAGCGAGGAACATTTTCCAGACCTCATTAGGGTTACGAACAGTCACAGTGAGGTTAAGGGTAAGGGAGTAGGGTAAGCATACAGGCTGGGAATATACTGATCTGGTGTGCTTGTGTGTCTGTATTCTCCTTGTGCTGCCTTTCTGTACTCTGGTTGTCTTATTAAGACTCTGAGTGAGGCTAATCAATCCTGTCATCTGACGCTGAACAGATGCACCGAACAAAGGGGAGGAGGAGACCACTGCAGGCCCAAGGTGCATCTGCGGGGGAGGAGAGAGGGGGAGGAGCTGTGCTGCCTGAGCTGATGCTAGCTGATGGCACTCCCTGTCAAGTACCCCTCTCAGAGACTAATGGGTGGAGAAAAGGTAGAGGGTGACTACGTCCAACATTTCATGTCAAATCCACCTTAATAATTTGTCATTGCCAGCTGTGACTGACACAAACTGTAGGGGAGACGGCTTCTCGTGCTTACCCGAAATGGCACATGGGGAAATTCACTTAACTAACGTAGTGACTCTGGATCCAGTCTGCGGCACTGAGGGTAATCTGACTTTCTGGTGTGTGAATAAAGAGTAAAACTTTACTGCTCTACAGAGGGGACATGGTTTTGAAAATGATTAGGGGAAGGGGATGGATGGCGGTGCCACATGAACACATATCCACTTGTTCTCTGTTGCTATGTCTCTCTTTCACCATCAATTCTTTCTTCCTGCCTTCCTGCTCTTGTCACTCTCTCAACAACATTCTCACTCTCTGTTCCAGCCATGGACAGAGACTTAGGAACTCATGACTTAAAAGCCAGAGTGGTGACTATTAACTCATCTTTCTCACCTTCCTGCTGAGTCTGCTGGGAGCTTGCACTCATTTCTTATGCAGACACTCCTAACAGATGACCTTGGTCTCATCAGGACAGGTCTAGAACTCGCTAAAACTGGAAACACATAGTATTACTATTATATGTGTTGGAAAGAGACAAATATCATTGTACATGTGTCATTGTGTTCAGATTTAGTCTCAATAAATCCTGGTAGCAGTAATGAGAGCTGAGTCATCTTTGCCATCTAAGCAGCGACAATAACAGTTAAAGATAAGTCAAATTTTAAAATGTGTAATACAGTAGCTTTTGGTTAATCTACACAGATGCATATCTACTACGATGGACTATAAACTCTGTAAGAGCATGTTCTAGGAGAAGGTCCACTTCAAGTGTAATTGGAAAGGCATGCACTCCACATGGATTTAAATGAATACCACACATGTCCTGCTTTACACATCAGTAAAAAGAGAGCTTTCTCTTGGGCAGGCAGTCCCATATTTAGCCCTAAAGTCAAACCAGTCACATACGCATACAATAGGGCTTTATTGGCCTATCCCCCACACTGCTGTGCAAGGAGGACAGATCTCCAATCTGAAGAGAACAAGCATTTCCCTTTAAAGATCCTGTGTCTGGGGCTAATCTGGTAAACTCCCATAAATGCTCCTCAGCACCCCAGATGGAAGGAATTAGCAGTTTCAGACAGTGCAGAAAGGCCTTAAATCTGTGATATACCTCTGAGATTAATTAGCTTCCAACTTTAGATAGTATTATAGAATCTTAGGTTGCCAGAGAAAATTACCATGTCTTCAACTCCATTAGACAGTTTTGTGCCGTGGTCCAGGCAGAGAGCTGAGGCGCTTAGCAAGGCGCTGTCTTCCATAATGCATGTTGGCCTCATACGTACTCTGACAGCACTTAAGAATCCTACAGCCATTTGAGTGACAAAGATCTCATCTATTTTTCAGTTTTGACTCACTCTATGAGGGAAGATCTTGTGCAATGGAGTGTGTGTGTGTGTGTGTGTGTGTGTGTGTGTGTGTGTGTGTGTGTGTGTGTGTGTGTGTGTGTGTGTGTGTACAGGTGTCTGCAAGTGTACACAAGTGTGCATGTGTGTGCTGGGGCAATTAGAAATATGTTGTTGGACAACAGTCTTGGATTTACTAACAAATAATCTCAACTCAGTGCAAGCTGCAGCGTCTCCATGTGTGAGTCACACTTTTAATGAGTTCTTTTAATGCAGTCCTTCGCAGCCTCTCTCGTCGGCGCTGAAGATTCACTATTTGCTCTTACAAAACTGTGTGTTTGGGTTTATGTGTAGGATAAAACCTTAAATTGAAGGAAGATGAGGGATACATACTAAGAAAGGAACTACACCTTTAAGAGGAAGAAAAACAGACGATCTCCTGCCAGTAAGAAATCTGTATCAAATTGTCTCGTGGAAATGACCTGCAGTGGGCAACTCAGACCTCCATCTCTGTTCGTGTCAGAAAGCTTAGATTCGGAGTCTCCCAATCATCGCCTTTGGTCTCTCTGAAATGAATTTTATTTGGATGTGGTTTAAATTATATATTATGAAGGCCTCTCCGGCACTTTATGATCATCCAGGCAACATGCAGTATATGCTATATTGAATTAATGTGCTAAATTATGAACTCATTCTGAAAGCAGTTCTGTAAGCACTTTTTCAACATGTTTTTTTGCGTCATATAAAAGCTGGAAGTTATATTTGACTTTGTTGCGTGCCAGCTTCCATTAAACATCTTTTGACAGCACTTCTCAGCATGATAAGTTTCACTCTTACAAAGAGGCGGGGCCAGATAATCCATTAATGTAGCATTAGACCGAACTTTTAAGCTTCCTCAGACAGGCCATCTCCCGTATTTGGCAACATCTGAAGTGGGCGGCTTCTTATTGCACATTAAGTGCTTTTAGACACAAGAGCAGAGCATGTGGTGAGTGATGCATTCGGAGACAGACTGTCGAAGATATGTGCTCTCTCATGGATGCCACTTGTATTGATTTCTATAGCCTTTTAATTTAAGGCACTTTCACTTAAGCCTGAGACTGATGTGAGAAAAGGCTGGCTGCATATTCAGCTGTTAATGCTACAATCATGTTCAATTAAAAATGCATGAGGCCACAGATTTAAAGATAGTTCCTTCAAATTGCCTTGTGTTTGCTCGTCATTAAATAATTAGGATTGGTTAAAATATACGCCGCACAATATGTGCTTCTAATGATCAGTAAGCACCTTATATAAAACAGAAAAGACATGAATGAGACAAAGAAGAGGCAATTAATCCCTCAGAGGCTCCGACGGACAGACCAAATAGATGCAGCTCATTGCTGAGCGTGTGACCTTGCTGAACAGCCTTGAAAAGCACAGGTGACCACTCTGCTGCTTGATAACTTTTCCCTGGCTGCACGTGCTAAGTGAAATTGCTGTTTTCAGCCATGGAGATGTTAGGCTGCAGGTTGGCGGCACGCAGAGAGAAAAGAGGGAGGAGTGCAGGGTAACTGTCTGTTAAGCAGGCCGAGGGCACCAGGTGTCAAGCTCATTAACCTCGGCAAGAGAAACGCTACAATGAGACAGAAGATATGCACGGCACTGGGTCCCATCCTGAAGTGCTGCTTCTTGTAAAACCTGAAATCTCTTCAACTGACACAGCAGCATAGGTATTTCATATATTAAAGGCCTTTTTCTCTGAAGCGGTGGGATGGTTTTTGAGAGGAGAATGGGGAGTTGTGTTTGATACTGTAAGTAGATTTAAATATTCAAAAGGCAGGGGTGGCTTAGACAGGGCTGATGTGATGGCGTATACATCATTATGCTGCGGCCTCTCAGTCTATCTTCATTTATAATGCTTCTCATACAGTCATCTACCATGCTGACCTGTTCAAATAAAGCCTTTGTCTCAGACAGGCACAATCAGAGTGATGAGTAAACACATACACTATGTCTATCTTGCCTATTAATCTGGGCACCCAGCTGTGAGGCAGGCTTTGCTGCCCTATCTCCCCGGGTCCACACAGTAGCCCGTTGGTATTGCTGCCTATGTTTGGTTTTCATCGAGAGCTCGGGATCGTTTCACTGTCACACAGATCAGGGCTCACTGGAGAATGGATCGTTTCTGTTTCTGTGAATATTTGAACCCTCACTTAGCTTCTTGGCTTTTGCGCCTTGTAAATCTGGAGCAACTTAACTTTTAGTTCAACAAACTATTTCATTCCATGCATAGGGATGGGGAGATGACCTCGATGTTAATGGTGACACAGAGACGCTCCAATAGAAACAGGATAACTTATAAAACATTGTCTTTTAACAAGGTTTTATAAGCGGTTGGTTGGCTTGGTGCAATTGGTGCAATATCTGTGTGGGGGGCACTAGAAAGAGTTTTAATATTACAATCTATTTAGATTCTTCTCTACCATCTTCTCAATTCTTCTTTACCATAATTTGCTAAATTAACATCATGCTGTATTGAAGAAGACTTAAAAGTAGGAACTGAGACCATAATCTCATATTTGAAATATTCACTGAGTGAGAAGTATCATAATTTTCTCATAGACTTCTATATGATCAGACTTTTTTTGCAATTAGATGAGTCAAACTTTAGAACCTTAATATAATCTGATTCGGGTTACTAAGAAAGCAAGTATAAAATACAGAAACTGTGAACAGATGTAGGCTTTGTAACTCTGCAGGTAAATATTCCATGACATTTCATCTGCAGTGGTATTAAGGTGTGGGGCGACACTGGCCATGCGGGTAGGGGGCTGGTTGAAGCATGAAATTCATTGTCAAATACTTTCTTCCAGTTTTGGAGGAAAAAATCCCTGATGTGTGGAAAATACGAGGAAATACACCTACTTACTGGCATTTACAGTGTCAGGTTACAAGCGTATTTAAAAATCACAATATTAAATGGTACAGAATTTGACAAAAGACATCACTCTTTTCATCATGACCGCTTTCTCATAATGACATCCATCATGTCATTTGAGATGGTTTAATTAATAGAAAATATAGGCGAATTAATAGAATATAACAGAAGTCGTATGAATCTCAAATGAAGGTGTGCGTGGAACGCGACCCCGTTAACGAAGGGCTCTGATTAGCATTTGTTAAAACTCAGTGAAGTTCTTACATGCTAAAGGTCAGACTGCTGTTCTGACATGGGGAGATGAAAACGTTTTACTTTTTGGGGGAATGTCATGATTTGAATTAAGATTGTCAGATTTGCTGTAAGCTCGTATCACAGTGCAGCCGTCTTGTATGACCTTTTCAAGGAATTGTCATTTTCCGCCCCTGTGATGCCACCATGGCTCAGCGGGGGAGAGGCCCCATTTCTCCCGCCATGTAATTTGTCCTGGGTGTTACCATTCACACTGCACTACTCCCAGCCTCTCGCCTAAATGCCTATGTATCTACAGACCAGCAGGCTGCGACTACAGCATAACGAGAACGAAGCCACTCTGGTTCTACTCTATGCTCTGTGTACGGCAGGAAAGGCCTGCGCTGCTGTTGTCCTGAGCATCTCACACTCACAGTGCAGAAGCAACCACTGATCTAAAGCAAATATGATCGCAGTAACGATATTAACTACACTCACTATAGCAACAACCACACACATGAGCAATCAAGCACTGAAGCAAGCTGCTGAAAGTCGTTGTGTATTTTGTAGGAAACTATTTTTTATAACAGGCACATCAAGTACAAGTGGTACATAATGAAAACAGCTTGGACCCCTGATAGGTTATGTGTAAAATCATATACACTGTGGATGAAGAGAAACACCATAATATGAAGTATACCAATACAATATTGTTACATAAAAAGACATTAGGTGTCATTTTCAATTTAACAAAAAAAGACTAACCTTGATTACGACGTAATCTTTTACACGGCATGGCTACAAAATGTTTCAGACCTGTTACAAGGGCCTTGAAGATACTAAGGCTTGTTTACAGACCAACATTTTAGCCACTTTGACACGACTTCTGAAGTCTGTCTTCTGAGATTTGGTCCTACAATGAAGATCATACTGCATAGCAGCACTGAAGCTGATGTGGCACTGCTGCCCTTTCACAGCTAATTGGTCGATCTGTGCTCATCATCTGGTTATCAGCGGTGATTGGCTGATGGTAAGCTGTGACTGGTCATTCGAGTGTCACTAGCCTCTGTTCCTGTAATTAAAATCTGTCATCCAGAACCACATCCCTCGTCGCCACTAAACCCTTTCGTCAGATGGCAGAGCTCAGATAAACTGCCCTGCAGTCATTTCTCTGATGAGAGAATAACACATTTGTGGTGCAAAGTTTAGGAAACGGAGAGAATGCTTAAGATTTTCCTTCAAAATCTCCTAAAGTTGGTCCTATTGAGCCAAGTAAAAAAGCTAATAGTCCATTAACTGTCACATAAATAAGCAGGTGAAAAAGACACAGTTCTTCACTGTATTTGTATTAACCAAAGAGTTTGCTTATGTATAGACAATAAAATGGATGCTTTCTTTATACTGTAAGTCTAACACGTTTAACTGCAACAGTGACGTGTTTTATCATTGATAGAACAAGTAGAACTATTGTAGATAATGTAGTGTGAGAGAGGAGGAAGCAAAAGATACCTGATATTTTTAATGATGTTGGAAAGCATTTCAGGGCTTTAACTACTGGAGGGCACTTCAGTGTTGAGTTTCCACAAGCTGGCCTTCAGAAACATGGGCGACAGAAATCTTTGGAAATTAATTAGAGACAAATCCCTTCTCGCTGCTGAAGTGTGGCATTTAAGGCATTGTCCTTGGTGCTCGTATAACACCACCTTTCAGTGTCGACCCCTCTCCTTCCACGGGCTGGATAATGCAGCCTAATCCACATTAGCAATCACTCCAGTCCCTGTTGTGTAGTGGCAGTCCTTCCTAATTGCTTGGCATTATTAGGTACTTTACTTGTAAATTTGAAGAGGAGGAACATCATTCTACTGCATCCAAGCAGCAAATGATCCAATTTGCTTAATTTCCAAGAAACAACACCAGTCTGTTTTTTCCCTCACTGCTCCCCCTATTGTTTGTGGACGGAGATGATGGAGGAGCATGTAACTAGAAGTCGGAGGTGTGTGTTTAAATATGGTTTAGCTCAATTATTATCTGAAAATAATTTCAGAGATAACAGGACTCAAATATAGATCCATGTATAAATAAAAAGCAACTGTGTACCCACAGACAGAGAGCAAGGACAAATAAGAATTTCATCAGGTTTGCAGGCCGAAGTCAAAACGCTGAAGCCTGACTGAAATCAGCTTGTTTTCAAATGAACTAGAGCCATTGTTAAGAAATGAGGAGGACGAGTACCTTTGATCTAATATGACGTCTATCTTTCAGCACTGCAGAGTTGTTTACTAAATTAGAAAATTACATTTAGGTGCCTGCAATAGCTAGAGCGTCAGCATCAAGGCAGAAATGAGTTGCTGCTGGTGAAGAATATCATCTTTGAATCTCTTAAAGTGAGCTAATCTGAAATTCAGACACTGGCTGAGGGGCAAGAGAAGGGACAATAGTCCCATAATCTGTAAATCACTCATTCTTGTCTTCTTCACACACTCCAGCATGGCTTTCTCTTCCTTTGTGACTCTCTTGTTAAAGTTTGACTGTCTTGGCGTCTTTTTCACTTTCACTCTTAAAAAGATTTACTTATGAGTTGTTGACTGCTGGTCTCTCTTTATTTCTCGTCTGCATCAAGGGGAACATACAGCCCAATCCAGTTCATTTCTCCCTCTGCCTGTCAGTCAGCCAGCCAGACAACCAGCGTCCCTGGACTGCATTTGAAGAGGGGGTGGGGGAACCGACGTGGCCCAAGGCGTGCCACGACACACCAAGGGGGAACAAGGCAGACATGACAGCCTGATGACACTTGCTTTTGTGTATCATATCATTTTACCAATCATCTGCATTTCATTTATGTGGGACTTCGTACTCCAACGCAAAGTGTCAAGCCTGTTGGCCTAGTTAGGTTGAGAGTGAAGTTGGCTGGGTAAAAAGCGAGCTGATGAAACCCTCCTGTCCGTGGCCCGCTGACAAGCCTGGCACTCCAAATGAAAGTGGAAAGGCAGCCTTATTACAGTACGTTTCATACAACAAATGGGGAAACAAATGTGACTTGATATCTCAGGATGCCCTTTGTTGTTGTTATTACTGCTGTTGTTATTGTCAATAATGGTGATGATAATGCCTGGTGTTTTGTTTCAGTGCTCTCTTTTGTTGTTCTACCCAAACAGGCTTTGTTGGCAGAAGAGCAGCTGCAGCAGGGAAAGAGACAAATTCCTCACATTGAGGGTTGCACTTTGTTATTGTGATCCCTTCTTTTTGAATTTAAAAACTTAAGATGAAAACTCTGGATCCCGAGTTGATCTGTCTTCAACAATGAGGGGAACAAGAGAGGTGTTAATCCAGACCGGAAGCAGCATGTTTTGTCTGTCATTAGTTGACTCTTGTAATCTTTTACAAGCACAAACTACCACACTAAGTATGGGCATATTGTATATTTACTGTGTATCTAATACTAATAACTGAACTCAATGTATCCCTTTACTTTGCATTATTTATGATTTTTCTAAACTGGCAACTTCTTTCATGAGGTTTGTGGAATATTTACCCTCAGCCTGCCTGTATCGATTGCTTCAATATGTACTCTGTATTCTGTAGCCCACCTTGATTAAACTTAGTCTCTAGATGTGTCCTTCAGATAAGAACAAAGGCTGACACTTTGGATTTAAGTTTATTTCTGGGTTAGCTTTTGTGCACATATATTTACCATGCCATACACAACACTGATTTAACTGGCTAAAACATTGTATATTCTATATGAACATTGTTAAGTGTTGGCACAAATGCACCACATGCCGCTGTGGCCCTGCACTTAAGAAAAACACAGATTAGCGATTGGCCCTTTTCCACTCTGTTACTGTCAGTTTTCCATAGAGACAGGAACACTTGGAGACAAACATTTAAAAGCTCTTCATGTAAAAACAGTAAGAGGATTCTGTCTGAAAAAAGGTCTAAATACAGAAATGAATAAATAAATACAATAAAATGTGGGCCCTCTTCTCATTTTGCAGCTTGGATGCAGCCTTGTCAAACTGCACTTAAAAGCGAGGGAGCTGGTCTTGGGGGAGGTTGAGATGTTTATTCTAATGGATGCCATAATGAATGCTTACAGAGTCAGGCCTTGGCTTCGATAGGGGGCTCTGTGCCAGCATGGTTTTAAAGGAGAGCAGTCACTGCAGCAGCCCTGGGCGCTTGGCACGCTGAGCTCTCCACAATCTCTCGGCACACACAGAAATGGCAGCAAGGACCTGGAGATAACCACCCGTGAAATCTCTCATCACATGCCTTTGATTACTTGTCCACTATTTACTGTTTTTAAACCCTGAACTTCAAACACAGCAAATAAAACACAATTCATGTGACATCTCCTTCCTCACAGGGCCATGTTTATTGAAGACTTATGTCTACAACTTGCCCTGATTATGTGTTGCCTCTCACCTAGTACTCAAAAAGACACAAAAGTTTAAATCAAAATGCTGGACTGACACCAAGTATTGCATTCGTTCATTGCCTCATGCAGTCATTCAAAACGCTTAACCAAGTTTTGAAAACAGATGCAGCTCTCTGTATATTTTATAAATGTGTGTCTATTTTTCCAAATAAAATAGAGCTGTTGTGCACAATTTGTGTGTTTGTGTGTGTGTGTGCGCCTGTTGGGGGTGAAGACTGAAGCGCTTTATTAAAATGATGAGAGCAAGTTCAATTTGAATCATGCAGTGCCTGTCAGTGGCTTCTCGAATTGCAGGGCTGATGAAATTGCTCTTGCGGTTATTTAAAAGCAGTTGTAATCCATCTGAAAATGCTGTGATATAATCAATTTAATTTCGTATTCCTCGCAGCAATAACATTGAGTAACAAAAATCTATCAAAGCAATGTAGCCTGGTGATTTAGTAATTATCTTTATTTTACATTACTGCAATTCAGCCTGGATTAATTGGAGTCTTATCTGAACAGAGCGGCAGGTCACTTACCTCAATACACCACAATGTGTTTTTATCTTAATCATCAACCTCCACAAACTCAATTGTGACCCAGTGTGCCAAGAAATGATTATTTTCTGATGCAGAAAATCTGCAATATATACAGACAAGCACACTGAAATCAACGCTTATTAAAGTGTCTTTAACTGGTTCATTAAAAATAAAACTTAAAAGTGGTAAATAAAAAAATCATGCAGCTGACTGCTGCAGTACTGCGATAATCTTATTAAAGGAGGTTACTGTTGAAAAAAACAATGTCTGTGGGCGGAGCAGCAGGATGAATCACATGGTAAGTGTCATGGAGTGATTCCTATTCGTGAGAACTCACAAAATATCCAGTATCGATCAGCTGTTTAAGTTGAGGTAATGTATGAGCGATGCTCAATGTATTCCCAGATGGGTAAACTGCCTGTAGGCAGCACACTGGTAATAAGACCTCAGACAGCCACATAACTCAGCCTGTCTCTAAGACCACTCTCTTTTTCGTACACCTGGACTATCTGACATCCGATATTAGTAAAATCACGGCACTCTGGAAAGAGGAAGTAGAGGAATGGAGTAGAGGAAAAGGAGCCTGGTAAAGCCTATAAAAGCTTTAGTGGGTGAGGGAGAGGTCATTAGAGCTTTATTCACCATGAAGGCACCACACTGTTTTTTATTTATATCATTGCCAACATGTGTAGAGTACACATTATTAGATTAAAGTGGTGTTGTTTTATGTTGTAGCTCATTTCTGTACATTCCATACCATCCAGGCAAACATTATTATAATCTTCTCTTTTCAATGATTTTTGTTCTACTTTTTAATATATTATTTACTGTATTATTGAAAAGTTGGATATTGTCATGTGTTTAGAAAAATAACAATACCTAAAACATCATTATTAGAAACATTTTTAGAAGATTGAACCTGGAAGACCAGCAATAAGCAAACACATTGAAATGAGAATGATAAGGTGAAATTCGTAGCTTCTTGCATCACTAAGGTTTAATACTTAACGTTCAACGGGAAGCTCTGACGTCCAAGATGTGTCGTCTCCAACTAGCCCACAAGAACTTGCCTACAACTGCATTAACACATAATGGTTTTAATGATGATGGTGTTCTAAAAAAGTTGTCTGAAATGTAAAATAATCACAATTTGAGGTGCAAGGATTATAAAATAAATAACAAAGGTATGGTCCTTTAATGTGTGTGTGTGTGTGTGTGTGTGTGTGTGTGTGTGTGTGTGTGTGTGTGTGTGTGTGTGTGTTAAGGACATCAGCAGCAGTCCGTTTGCTGCCTGCCTGCTGGTGGATAAAACACATAAAGGACTGTCCTCGCTGAGATTAATTGATTCCTTCACATTTGGATTCAGTTCAGAGAACCGGAGAAATTGGTTGTTTAGACAGTGGCGTGGCTCTCACTCACTCATTTATGGAGACGGATCAGTCTCAATATTATGAATGCACACAGAGGGATTCACAATTGTATTTTTTATTTATATATAAATTACATCTATAAAGAAAAGCTGTTTATAAATGTAAAAATAATCCACATATTGATGTTACATTTATATTCAAACTGATGAACCAGCATTTACAAACTGCTTGTCATGTATGAACCTTGGCTCGTTGTTTTTTTTAGACTACCCCGACATGACTTGAATCCCAAATGCATTTTTTTCAACAGGGAATTATCTGGAGCCAATTAGATGTCTCCTTCATATTCAAATAGGCGAACCCCCATAAGTTTATAATATACGTCATTGCCGTGGTGAGAACAGGATGGAAAGGAATCCCCCGTAACTAACCATCACCAATCCCCAGCCACTAACTACATTTGGTGAATGTTGGCTAATGTTTACATTAGCTTTGATATATATATATATATATATATATATATATATATATATATATATATATATTTATATATATATATATATATATATATATATATATATATATATATATATATATATATATATATATATATACATATTTTGTTTGATAGATGGTGATCTTTCCTTCACCATTGTGAATGTAACTTTCAATCCACTTTCATCTCTTTGGGATCTTTGCAGACTTATCTGACCACGTTTGATCGTTCAAATGTTTTGACCACTTTGCCAAAGGTTGCTGTCTGACTAGTTTCCAGGAGATGTAAGAGAGTCACCATGTGATTGGCTAAAATTAAGGGACATCTAATTGGATATAGATAATTCCCTGTTGAAAAAAAAGGGCCAATCAAGGAATGTCAGGAGAGTCTAACAAAAAAAAACACAAATGTAGTGAAGTACACACAGCTAGTTTGAGAATTTTGACAAAATGTTTTGAAATTTGAATATCCTTGTAAATACACTAAATATGTGTGTGTACATCGGATTATATTCTTGAATCTTTTCTTTTAATATGTGGACTCAAAAAACTATTCAATGGCAAAAACACACATGAAACACAATGAATAAACATGTATGGTATTTACATCAACTGTTTTAAAACACCAGCTTTAAAAACCCTGCTTTCTCCTTCAGTTGTTATGGATATTAGCATTAGCATTAGCAGAGTTAATCACCACAAACATAATGATCACGAGGAATCGCTGGAGCCA